>NC_056034.1:347434-692368 GCF_004379255.2 Salvia splendens | reverse complement strand
TTTTTTCCTCCAAAATCAAGCATGAATGAGCTGCATAATCCAAGGTAAAGCTAGAAACTAACATATGGTAAGTTCGATTACATCAGTTTATCATATCACGATGGCTTCAATTTGCTTCGGAAAGCTGGATACGAAATGTCTGGCACGCTCTTTTGCTTCGTTTCGTGTGGTTGCCACAATCTCCGTCAAATGCCTCCCCGTTTCGTGTAGATCGTAGTAATCAGTCTCAGTATCAATGGAAACACTTTCAATCAATGGAACAATCTTGATCAATTCCAACAGCAACTCTTCTTCACCGAGCACCCAACATAGCCCACAATTTCAACCACCTTGAGAATACTATGTACGAATTTCACAGCAATTGCAGCACTTACAATAGGAAACGACAACTTTATATATCCCTGTCATGATGAAGATCGGCCGATTTACAACTCGTGTTAGGAAAGGAAGATTTATTTTTCAAAAGAAAACAATAAACTCGACTATAGTGAAATTGTACGGATAGAGTTGATGAGGAGTACCAAATATGACGAGTATTTTGAGTAATGCACCTGTGACAAAAATGAAATCAACACACACACAGATAAGACATTGTCTAAATCAATAATAGCACTCTTAAGATGGGAAACATACCATAAAAGTGATCATTCCAATTATGATGATTATGAATTTCTCAATCAAGTTTAAGGCTTAGTGATTCTTTAACTAGTTTTGTGTTTATAATCACTACAACAAGCTGAATTACAGTCTTGACCTTACAGGTGTCTACTGCACCAGAATATCTACGAGGCCACTACAGTATACTTGTGATGTTTGAGAAGTTCGAGAAAAGACTCCGATAGAATGAAAGCAGAGCACCCTAAAATCGAGTCAACACTATGCAGCAAATTATGATTATATATCTCGAAAACATCAGACTGAACCAAGTCTGAGGAAGATCAGAGACATTTTGCAAATGAAATTGTACACAAAATCAATTCAAGAAAGGAACTACAGATTTAGTTCACCTCAATCCTAAAATCGCGTAATTGTGGAGATGGCTTGATCAACGATGTGAAGAAGAGAAGGCTTTGACGGGTTCCGGTGTGAACTTGCACTTCCAGCTGTTTGAGGGAGCATAATTGGGGCAAATCAGGAGAAGCAACAATTGGTATATTGTATACCTGAGAGGGGAAAAAAGTTACATAGTCAGAAAAATGGCAATCTTTAGTTAAATATGAACAAATTTAAATGGAATATATGAACAAAGAATAAGGTTGTGTATGTTTACTCCATTCACTGAGCGAAAATCCAATATGAGCTTTTCCAGCCGAGCTGAATAGCTCGAGTGTTGCTTGGGTTGTAAAACAAAGGAAATACAGATATCATCATCAATAATTAACACACAAAAATTCGGAACTCTCTTCAAAACCAAATTGTTTTCCTCCCCAATGTCAATGAGACAAGATTGGCAGCAGATATCTCCACTCGATGCAACTTCTTATGTACAAAACTTTCAAGCTTGGTGGATCAACAACTTTAATATTCTCTAAGATACGAGAGTATTGTATGTACAACTTCTCAAGATTGGGACACGATGTAAGAAAGTAATGAATCACTTCATCTTCGAAGTTAACATACACCAATCTAAGTCTCTCAGACAGTAAAAAGGAGAATCGAAGCCTAGTGAATACGATGACAATAACATCTTAAGATCTGGGAAGGGATACATATAGATAAACAAAAGTGTCAACTTGAACCTCTGAACTTCCTTATTCAAAGTACACTAAATTGTCAATTGCACAAGCCATGCTCGAACCGTTATCTTCAAAATCTTCTTCCCCATATCAAATAAAACAACAGCGAAGTAAAAATTGGAATAAGAAAATACACTAGCATACATTAAAGTATATGATAATTTATTATATCGATTTTAATAATATTTAACTCTATTTCATTGAATAAATTAAAGAAATTGTACTTGGGGTAGGCGTTTCACAAGCCAATTTATTTCGTGATAATTTGTTATAATTTCGTTACATATTGTTATTGTATACTATTATAGCGTATTTTTTATAGAATATTTCTGTGAATTATCCTAATGTGTCAAATTGTCCAAAAAATCATGAACTTCGTTCAATATCACCAAATTTAAACGCCAGAATAAAAAATCACAAAATTTAGATTTATTTACAATTATTTCAGTGGAAAAATCAGTTGTCAATGTACTGTATAATACTCCATCTATCTTCGAAAAATATGAACATTTGGTTTGGCATGAATTTTAATGCATAATTGGTAAAGTAGGAGAGATAGATATAAAAAGTTTTTAAAATATTTTTAGTGAAGAATGATTCATAGTTTATTAAAAAGAGAAAAGAGTTTTTAAAATTAGAATATTCATACTTTTCAGAATAGATCGAAAAAAAGAAAAAATTCATACAAGGGAGTAACGTATTGTTAATTTTTACAACTAAGCCACGTCATTTTGTGTATTAACATAATTTGATTTTCAAATTATCATATTAAATACAATTTCACAAAAATCGACATTAGATAATTACAAACTAATTCAAATTTCACTATCTATCCGTCTAACTTTTTAGTTACTAAGATAGTACTAAAATTTATCACAATTCATGAATTTTCGAAATTTATTAGTACAATCGTAATATATTGGAAGTTGGCTGTATGTTGTTAATTTAATTCTGAGTTGTGTAACTTGTGTTCAATAGTACTTGTTTATTTTGAGTTGTGTTCAATATACTTGACGACAAAGATTTATTAAAATAAGCACACGACAGTGACATGGTTTTATAATTGAGAAAAGGTAATGGATCAAAATATAAAGGTGACGGAAGCACTGATGATATAGTCAGATTATTTTCTACTTTAGTTCAATGATTGTTTAATATTTGTCGTAAATAAATAATATTTCTGCATGTATTCTGTTACATTATTGAAACTTAAATTAGTGGCTAAATGACAGGTGATTTTTCTAATTTTAATAATTATGTTACGTATTTTATTTTATTTTTTCATTTTCAAGTTATAAAATAAACTATTTTTTGAAATCAATTGTGGAGTATATTATACGTGTTTTTTGCACATATTTCCAAATTTCTAAAACGACGCATTGAAAATAACTCAATTTTTCCATATAAATTTCTAAACTTTTTTAAAATTCTGATTTTGTATATCAATTTTACAAATCAATAAATTAATTACAAAATTAATAAATTAATTATATGTGATTGCTCACATGAAAAAATAAATATACCATATCAATAATCGGAATATCGGCAGGAAAAATAAATATACCATATCAATTTTCATTTCAATTAAGCCTATTATTATATCGATCTTGATTATAATATTATTTTATCAAAATAATTTACTACTACACATAATGAAAATATATATACCATAATTAGCTGTGGACTCCAATTTTGAGATACATGTGCAGTATAGCTGTTTGCACATTATTTTGGTTAATTAAGAAATATAGTTTTTTTTTATTTCTTGTAACTTGAAACTTGCTTAAAAGATTAATCAACTTTGACTTTCTTGATTTGTGCATCATTATGAGATTCGTTGTCTGAACATACTTTAAACATAAAAATCACATAACAACATGCAAATGTAAGAAGAATTTCTAGAAAAACCAAACTAATTGAATTTGTACATGATCTGTAATACAAAAGAAAGTGATAGATCTTACCCTTGCTTTCATTTTATTTCCGAAACAAAATTACAATCGCAACAATTTCTCAAAATTATTTAAAATACGATGAGAAATATGAGTTCAATCTTCACTCACCAATGTCGATGACTAGAGTGATAACTGTTCATTGAAAGGCCCATAACCGGAATACCGAAAGAAGCTTCTAGAAACATGCGTTGCTGATATGACTCAATTGTAGTGCTTCCATCCATCAAATCCTTCATAAATCCTTTATAGTAATTCTTCAACTTTTTGAGGATGCTCAAATACTGGAGCTCTTTCCACTTGAGTTTCGCCTTCTTGTAGAGCCTCGGCAGGGAAAAGCCGTGACGGGACCTTTTCCTGCCAAGGCGAACGGTGGGGAGCCGAGGCCGTCTGCGGCCGAGGCTCCACCGGAAGGGGGTGGCGGAGTTGCGGCTGAGGCGGAGGCTGAGGCTGAGGCTTTTTGGGTTGAGGGGGGCAGTTTCGGAAGACATATTTTGGGTGGAAATGGAGAGAGAAAAGTGTTGACATATAGAGTGGTTATAGAGCATTTATATACTATATAGGGATAAAGTTTGGTGGTGTGACATTACTACTCCTATTAAGTTAAATTTATTCCTACGTTTGCCATTAGGAGTCTCATTTTTTAGCGACATAGATTTTAAGAAACATTGAAAAAAGTGATTGAAAAAAAGTCAGTAGAATATGAGTCTCAATTGTATATATTAATTTTAAATAAAATGTGAGTGGAATGAGTTAGTAGAATGTGAGACTCTAGTATCATTTATGGTAAAAGTGAACCGGGACTTCTATTTGCGGACCGACTAAAATGGAAAAACGGGACTTCTATTCGTGAATGAAGGGAGTATAGATCTAACTAGGGCATTTTCGTAAATACATGTTGTTGGCGTGTTGCTTCCTTTTTTTTTTTGGCAAATTGTATTAAATGCGCCTTCACTTTCTGTTGGAGTCCAAGATAAATAGATAGTGAATTAAGTGGAACGTGAATAAAAGTAAGTATAAGTATAAGAATAAGAGATAAAAGAATAAAGAGATATAAAGTAAGGGATATTTTTAAATAGGTTGAATTTTGTTCAAAAAAAATGATTGAAACACTACTGAAACGAAGGAAATACATGATGTTGTCCAACTTATATTTTGATATTTTTCATAAGGTTATTCATGTAGAGATTTCATGAGGGTAATCGTTGTATAAAATCAGGCAATAGAATATTAGTATACTTGAGAGTTTGAGAGCAAATTTTGTACAAAAAGAAATCACGTGAGAGTTATTGATTTTAGACTCAATAGAAAATTCATATACTACTAATCAAGAGTACTTTTTTACATAATGAAATCATTTGAAAGTTATTGTTTATAGACTCGATAGAAAACTTATATACTCAAGATCATTTTAGGCAAAATGAAATCATGTGAAAGTTATTGAATTTAGACTCAACAGAAAAAATCATATATAATCTAGATCTTTTTTACACAATGAAATATGTGAAATTATTGTATTTAGACTCAATAGAAAATTCATATATTCATGAGCAATTTTTTATAAAAATTTTTAGACTCAATTACTACTACTAATATTTTTCCTTATTCCATATACATCTCCATTATTTATAATATCAGTATTATTTTTGTGACAAAAGAAACTTTTTTACATGTAATAACATGTAAATTTAAACGCAATGATAAAATCAAGTTGTATTAAACAAAAAATCAACTTTTTTATGTTATTTAATTAATTTATGGCCGGCCACATTATGGCCGCATAGCTTTATTCTTTTCATTTTTTATTTACCAAATCATGAGAGTTACTCCATGTTAAAGTGATATGCACAAAATGTATTCATTGGTACGATAATTGCAACGTAATGATCATAAAAATTAATCACTTTGTTTGTAGCAAACAAACACATAAGCAATGCCAAGACATGAATACAAATCCAAACTTTACCTAATTAATAAAATACAAGGATTAATGATGATTGCGTGTTCAAATTTGGGGTTTAGCAATTTTGATGATACAAAGCTTACTTCAAGATCAAATTAAGACTCCATTTCAAAATTTTGGTCGGATTTAATTTATGCGATTAATTTTAGAAGGAAAAATATACTGCACATTATGATGATTAATTAATCTGAGTAGGTATGAAGCGACACAGGCTTAAAATAAATACAGCTCTGTTGAGAAGTTCACTAATTTCGAAAATTTGACCTACGCTTGCCAATGCATGAGAAGGAATACTACTTCCCAAATGTTGCCATAAATTACTCACTTTCCTTTTTAATTTTTCACAATTAAAACGATCCATTACTAAAATAGAAACAATTTTATTTCTACTTTATTCCATTTCTCTTATTTTACTCTCTCCATTTAATATACAAAATAAAACTACATAAACTTTCTTCATAACGATTTCAGATTCTTTTTCTTTCTTCAAAAATTCAAAATTATAGTCTTGTTAGAATTGTTTATTTAAATCAAAAGATTCGAATTATATTTTATGTTAATATTTTAATTTTTATTTGATTTTTTTAAATAAATATTTTTATGAAAATATAATATTAGAAATATCAATAACACTTTTCAATATATCATAATCAAATTAAATGTGTAGAATAAAACAAATAGTGTTAAATGTGCATTAAACGAAATTTATGCTTAAAGATATCTCATATAAAGTTCTACTATATGGAGTAGTATCTAGGTTAAAATAAAAATATCAATAATTCTAGATATCTCATATAAAATTGGGCTTCTGAGTTCTGTTTGAGGAAAATATTTTGAAGTTACAAAAATCGTCGCCTGAGTGATTCGAACACTCGCGGGGAAACCCCATGTACTTAGCAGGCACACGCCTTAACCACTCGGCCAAAGCGACGGTCTGTAACTTACGGTTATAATAATAAGGTATATACCTTCTATCACTATCTTCGACACCCGGAGAAAATACGTTTAGGCTTGTTATTAAACGGGAATTAATTCTAACTCCCACATGAGAAAAAAAAGTAAAAGATCTCGAGAAGAAAATAATCCTATTTGTCCACTGTACATTGGAAATGAAATAATCGAGAATCTCGAGTAACCGGCCAAGCCGCTAAAGTAGTGATGACGAGTCCTATATAGAGAGTCCATCTATTCCTAATCTCCAATGAAAATCCAAAAAAAATCCATTTAGCGTAGATTTGAGCAAAAGCTTTTAGTTATGCAAATTGCGCTAACTCTAATGGAAATATTGGTGTTGGTGTATGTTGGTTTAGTTTATGATAGTCATAGCTTGATTAAAGATTTAAATAATTTTATCAAAATCTAAAGCTAATTGTGTGGAAACTTTTAATTTTGCAGATTAGATACTTGCAGTGGAAATTTAGAAGTCATTTACTTTATGATCATTAAAGTTAAAGTTGGATTCTAATTATGTAGTGGGTTGTTATTTGGTTCAATTAATCGATTTAATTATTATTGAATTGATCGAAAGAAAGCAACAAACACTTTCTTTTTAATAAAGTCAGCATAGCGACATGATTGAAAAGTTTTAGAGACTCAAATTTGATTACATAACAACAGAAAACTCAAGGGTTTATACTTTATAAAATGCAATAAATCCAAATATATTGGCTTCTTCCACCTCCAATAATCATAATCTTGATCAAGAATCTCAAATCCTACATGAAAACAACACTCTCCCTTTGCTTTTAAATCCTTATTTTACACACAAGATTAACAACAACAGAGCACAACAATCCCCTCAACAACTTCACATTGCCGCCACCGCCGCGGCGCCGCTGCTCTCCTTCCATAGCACCGCGATTTGGCTCCTCACACGGTGGCCACCGCTGTCGCTCCACTCCAGCCACCCGAACGCAGACTTTTCTCCATCCACCACCGAAAATCCGGCTGCATCCACGGCTTCGGCGCTGCTCTTGAACGTGACTTCGTACGACAACTTCTCCTCATTCTCACCGAACACAAGTTTGCTCGGCGACACACTCACCTCCACCCCCAGCGGCGCCGCCACTCCCATTTCGTACACCGCGCCCGCTGCCTTCCCGACGTTCTTCACCGTCCTCTTGTACGTGATCACGCTCTCGCCGCCGCTGAAAACAACCGAAAACGAAGGGTAGTTCAAATTTCCAGGATTCTTGAATCCCAACTTATCACAATCCAACGAAGAAGCATCTTTCGAAAACACGGATATTCTCTTTGAATCATATCCAATTGTGCAGAGGAACCCCAAATAATCTGTAATTTCCAAATCATAAACCAAACCCGGATCCAATGACCGGTTCGGGTCGACATGGCCGGTCCCGTGGATGTAGGCATTGGATTCAGCTCCGGTGGCGAGGTCCGTGAGATTCTTTCCGGTGTTATCCACATTGTAAGCGGTGGTCATCAGCGCCGACTTGATCGCCGCCGGCGACCACGACGGATAAGCCTGCTTCAGCAGCGCCGCCAGGCCGCTGACGTGGGGGCACGACATCGACGTGCCGGAGATGATGTTGAATTCGACTCTTCTCGTGTCTGTTTCGATGCCGGTGGGGCCGGTGTGGCCCGTCCAGGCGGCGAGGATGTTGACGCCGGGGCCGATCACGTCCGGCTTCAGGATCTCGGCGGTGCGGTAGCTCGGGCCGCGGCTCGAGAACGAGGCGACGCGGGGAGCGGAAGGGGAATTGCTGATGACGGTTCCTTTGAAGACGATTGTAGCGGTTGGATTTGGATCTGAGCTCGAGTAGGATCGGATTTGGTCTCCGGCGGATGCTCCGACCATTGTGGTGGGGATGAAGTGCGCATCGGCGAGGAGCTCTTCGCCGGAATCGTCTAGGTTAGCCATGATCATGCCGGCCCCGCCGGCGACGTGGACGGCTTCTCCTTTCTCCACTCTCGCATTGCCGCCGCGATCGCAGATCACGATTTTTCCGGTGACTTTCGATGAATTGAGCTCGCCGGTGTAGCAGTACTGGCTTCCGCAATCCTTGGCGTAAACCAACGGAAGCATAACTTCGCCGAGCGAATCGCCGGAGTATAGAGAGACGCCTCCGTACACTCTGCCGTCGCCGAGAACAACATCGGCGGGGAACTCGCGGTCGAGCGACGAAGCTCCGACGGTCAAAATCCACGGCGCGATGTTGACGGAAGTGTAGGAGCCAGGTCCTGAGTTTCCGGCGGAGCACGAAACGACGATTCCTTTCTCCGTCGCTGCAAAAGCTCCGATCGCGATGGAATCCTCATCGTACTGCGGCGCGTAGCCAGAAGCGCCGACGGAAAGCGAGATCACGTCCACTCCGTCCTCGATCGCTTGCTCAAACGCAGCTAAAATATCCGAATCGTAGCATCCATTCGTCCAGCAGATTTTGTAAACCGCGATCCTCGCCTTAATCGCCATTCCTCTAGCTCTAGCTTCACCCTTCGCATATCCGAGCAAACTCGCGTTCCTCACCACCGCTCCGGCGGCAGTCGACGCTGTGTGCGTGCCGTGGCCTTCCGTATCCCTCGGGGACATCGATTCGCTCGATTCATCCGTCGATTCGTTTCTAGCAGCTTCGTGACCTAAATAATACGCACTGGCGCCAATAATCTTCTTATTACACAACGTCGAAGGGAAATCGGGGAAATCCGCGCATTTCCCCTTCCATCGCTCCGGTACGGGGCCGAGACCTTCATCGGAGAAGCTCTCCCGCTCCGGCCAGATACCAGTATCCAAAACGCCGACAATTACATCATCTGCGTAGTCGGAATTCGGCCACAAACCGAACGAATCGGCTAAACCTAGAAATTTGGGAGTTCGAGTGGTATGAGCCTGGCGAATCGCGTCGGGGACGACGGAGACTACGCCAGGGACGCCGCGCAATGCGGCGGCCTGATCGGCGGAGAGACGCGCGGAGAAGCCTCGCACGGCGCGGTCGTAGGTGTAGAGGATTCTGGCGGGGCGGTGGTGCGGTGGAAGGGAGCGGAGGATGCTGGAGTACCAATGGCGATGGGTAGAGAATGTGAGTGGCTTGTGAGAGTGGGAGACGTGGACGATGAAGGTCTCCTCCTGGCCGGAGGAGGAGACGGCGGAGGAGGGGAGGAGGAGAGAGAGAGAGTGATGAAGTAGAGAGAGAGTAGGGGCGTGTTTGGTGGAGGCTTCATTCTGTGCGAGAGTGGGAATGAATATTCGGCGACGCTAAAGCGGGCCCTATAAAGTGGGAGTGCTGAGTGATTGGAGGCTTTTAATTGGGCCACGTGGGGGAAGCCCATTCGTTGATGAATATCTTTTGGAGATACTTTCATATTTTGAATTAAATCAAAATCGTTGCTTATAAGTTACTCTCTCCCGCCATTATTGTTCATTATTATAGATATATTGATTGAGCATTAATTTTAAAAAATGTTATAGAAAATGGAGAGAAAAGGTTAATGGAAGCAATATTGCTATATTTATATGTTAGTTTATACTTCCTCTATCCTAACTAAATTAAATCGTATTCCTCTTTGGAATGTTCCAACTAAGTTAAGTCATTTCTTTTTTAAAAAAACAAAACATCTAATCACTCTTACTTTATTCAACTATCTATTTTACTCTCTCTTTATCTTTCCTACTTTATTCCACTATCTACTTTACTCTCTCTTTTATCTTTCTACTTTATTCATCTTTCCTACTTTTCAACACAATTTCTTAATCTCTGTTCCCAAAAGTATGTCTCAACTTAATTGAGACGGATGGAGTAATAAATGTGAGTGAGATAAAATAAGTAGAATACGAGGTACATTAACAAAAATGGTAAAAAGTAAATGAGACTTGTATTGATGGAAGGATGAAAATAACAAAATGAACCTTTATTGGAGAGAGTATTTCATACTACTAGTTCTCCAATGGAGTATGGAGTATAAATTAGGTATGGGTTTGTTTTGTTTTTGTTTTATTTTCTTAATCATCCAAGTCAAGTTGCGTTTTAAAAATATATTACTCCCCCCCGTCCCTCAAATATTGTCCCACTTTGACCCGACATGGATTTTAAGAAATGTAATGAACAATGAGTTGAAAAAGTTTGTGGAATGTGAGTCATACTTTTATATAGTACTCCCTCTGTCCTGGATTAGGAGTCGCTTATTGTTTTGGCTCGGGTTTTAAGAAAGAGTTGAAGAGTGTAATAAATGAAGTGAGATGGTGGAGTGTGTAATAAATGAAGTGAGATGATAGAGTGTGTAATAAATGAAGTGAGTAGGTTGAAGGTGGGTCCCTTTTGACTTTTTGGAGTGTGTAATAAATGAAGTGAGATGATAGAGTGTGAAATTAAATGTTTGATTTTTATTTTGGTTTATTTTAATGTAGATAATGACATTTTTATGTAGATAATGACATTTTTATGTAATTTTGATGAAGAATGAGGTAAAATTGTATGACCAATATGGAAAATTCTAAATGTGACTCTTAAACGGGGACTGACTTTTATGGCAAAAAGTGACTCTTAATCTGGGACGGATGAAGTATTAGTTTTATAATAAAATGTGAGTAGGAATGAGTTAGTGAAATATGAGGTCCACTACCAAAAATGGTGAAAGGTGAAATGAGTCAAATTTTGTGGACAAACGGAAATAGAAAAATGGGACAAACTTTCAGGGAAAGAGGAGTACTAATATTTGTTGATTTTAAATTTTGAGAGTCATCTGCCAATATATATACGTATTTTCAATATGATATTAAGAATAACAACTATTTTCAATTTGAAGTTACCTACAATATTTCTCATCCGATTAGTGTGTACGAAATGTTTTTCAATTATGATATATGAACAAACACATTATGAAATTATAGTAGTAGTAAATTAAAATGTATAAAGGAATCATAACTGTTTAATTTTGGAAACATATCGACTATTGGTCCACTTGTTCACTTAAAGATAAAATCGTCAGGAATATAATCTTTATCTTATCAATATTAATATTTATATTATTCCTTATAACAAAAAAAATACTACCTAGCACATGTTTTAAAAATAAAATACTAAGGGGGAATTTATGGGAAACTTTTGAATAATGCAACTGTTTTGTTTTATACTACTAACAAGAGTATACTATAGTTGCGTTCACATGATTAAGTTCAAAGCATGTGCTTTCACTTCAATTATGACTAAATTACAACTTCAAATCCTAACAAGAAGATTTTAATATTGTTTATGATTATTCCTAGAAGTTTAGGTAACATTCGGATAAGATTAGCAGCAAATATCAAAATTAACCCAACCAAAACCCCATGACCCTTAAAAAAGATCTTATACTTATTTCATATATGTAAACTACTCCGTAGTAAGCAATCTTATACATAATCTCAATCAAGCTCTATCCCTTTCACACACACACAATGGGAAGTTTGCAACCTCAAATAGTTTGCAACAAAAATATACAGGCTGAGAAAATCCACTATACTATGTGATTGCTGCAAATTGGATCAAGCATATCCTTCTCTTTCTTGCAGACTCAAGTCAAGAGAAAGGCTCTTTGCACGTTGTCGTACAACGAATATCAGATTGAGAGAACTACAGGACAGTTGAGATTAGGAGCATACCAAAACTGGAGGCGACCATGCTCCCGTCTCCCATTTATGTATCCATCCCGATCCGTCCCTTGAGTGCATCGCCTCTCCTGCCAAAGTAAGTTACATGCCACACACAACATACAGAAAGTGGAAAGTCTAGTTCTTACCATTGGAAGCACCTTTGGGCCAAAACTCCTCCCATCATATCAAATTTAGGTAGGAATAGAATTATTGTCACTCAATTTACTTACTATGTTAAATGCAGGAATGAAGTGTTAGACTTACACACGGACTACTAAAGACGAAACGAGGTTATTACAAGGTTCATACAATATAATACAAGCATTAACCTCAAGAAAGAACTTCAAAACAAAGCTGAAAAGACTAAAACCTTCGCATGAACGACAATATAATTTATAACACAAGCAGAAATGCTCAAATGATCAAGGAAAATAATGATGTGGGCGAGGTCATAGTTCATACGAGATATATATTTTTTAAAACTGTTTTTTTATTCCAGGCAAAACCCCTGCTTCATAATTGTAGCATTCACAAATCAACAAGGCAAACCCAAACAAGCTACAATATACCAACGTCAGTTTTTCGCCAATTGTTAAGGATGAAGTTCCTTAACCCGTAGATTTTGCGTCGAACGTCGCGGGAGCTTTGCCCGTCGATCAATCCGACGTCAAAATTAGGGTTTTGTGCGTTTTGCACGTTTGAAAGGGAAGAGAGTAAGAGAAAATAAAATAGAAGGATAATTGATATTTCTTGAATGATTGAACTAAAGAACAATGTTCATTATTTATAATAGTGGATACTAACTTAATGAGTAAGACAAAAGATATGTAAAAGATATGCAAATCCATAATTAACTAACTAAATAATAATAATAATAATAATAATAATAATAATAATAATAATATCGTATCAAATACTTTTACCAACTAAACTTCGTTTCATCATCAAATATTAGTACTACTTCCTCCGTCCTTAAAAATAAGAATATTTGAGATGATATAAGAATTAATGCACAATTATTAAAATAAGAGAGTGATTGAAAGAAAAAAGTAATTAGAGTATTGTTAGTGAATGATGTGCCCCACTTCATTAGTGAGAAATAAGTTATCAAAAATAGAAGATGATATTTTCATGGGACGGATCAATGGAAAGTGTTCATATTTTTTGGAAATGAGTATTATAATTTAAAGTAATCCCTTCATCTCATTTGGCACTTTCTTTTTAGATACATAATTTAAGAAAATTGTATTTCATATTGAGTGAAAAAAATAAAATAAATTAAGGAATAAAGAATTTTATATATATATATATATATATATATATATATATATATATATAGGATTATGATCAATACAGAACCACTCTTAAACCTTAAACGCTGAACAACATCATTATATGATAACATGGAGTTCATTATAATGAACTAATAACAAACTTATAATGAACTTCAGATTTCTAAATTATGCATGATGATGTCATTGTTTTTAAACCTCAAAATTCCCTATAATGAACTACAAATAAAGTTGTAATGAACTCCGTATTATTATATAATGATGTGTTTGGCGTTTAGTGTTTAAAACTAGTTTGGTATATAATACACCCTATATATATATATATATATAGGTTTGTGATCAAGATATAACTAATTTTAAGTGTATAACTAGAGAACAAATCTCAGCCACACAAATAAATGGAACAAATATTATTTATTTTAATAATATAAAATACGCCAAGGGTATTTTTGGAAATTATGAAATTTAAAGTTTACGCGGTTTCAATTCACCTTCCAAATCTCCTTCTCCCCATCACCTTTCAAACAATGGCGTAGCAGGAGAAGAGAGGATTGAATCAGTTATACACTTAGCGAGGGCCTCGTTGCAAAGCGTGACAACGGCGTCGAGGAGGCAGTGCGGCGGAATTCGAAGCAACAATTTGGAGGCGCCAGAAGACCCTGTGCACGGAGGCGAAGTGGGCCGCGCCTTGATCGGAGTCGAAATACGGTGCAAATACGCACCCTTTTACGCACTTGCGTCGAAGGAACTTGCACGCTCCAAAAGGCCCACCACCTCCCTCAACCACGCACTTGCGTTGAACTTCTTATGTTTTTTCCTTAGATGCAATGTTTATTTTGGTGATTGCTACTCTCAATTTTGATTTTTAAACCTTCAATGTTGATTCAAATGTTGGTATGCTCGATTTGATTTTGGGTGGTTTACTCATAATCACTCTATTTGCCTCCGATTTATAGAATTGAGTCCACTTTACTAAATGAAATAACAATATGCATTTTCTTAATCCGTCATATTTATCAATGGAGTTTACTATTGAAACAAAATGTGTAAATTAATTATATTTATGTTTTACTCCCTATATATATTTTAGGAAATATTTTTTTACTTCACTGTTGTTTACAAAACACATAACTTTTATTATGATTTTACTTCACTCTTGTTTACAAAACACATCACTCTTATTATGATTTTATTTTACTCTTGTTTACAAAACACATCACTCTTAGCATGATTTTACTTCACTCTTGTTTACAAAACACATCACTCTTATTATGATTTTACTTTACTCTTGTTTACAAAACACATCACTCTTAGCATGATTTTACTTCACTCTTGTTTACAAAACACATCACTCTTATTATGATTTTACTTCACTCTTGTTTACAAAACACATCACTCTTAGCATGATTTTACTTCACTCTTGTTTACAAAACACATCACTCTTAGCATGATTTTACTTCACTCTTGTTTACAAAACACATCACTCTTATTATGATTTTACTTCACTCTTGTTTACAAAACACATCACTTTTAGCATGATTTTACATACTCTTGTTTACAAAACACATCACTCTTAGCATGATTTTACTTCACTGTTGTGAGAGAAGAGAGAACTTTTTTTCAACAAGCAACAAAAAAACAGCTCATATAATTCACGACGTTGCAACTTAGCTTGCATATACATTCATACTATACTTGATAGTTAGATTCATCCACAATTATTTTAATCTACATAAATTAATTTGTAGTCCACTAATTAGTAGAGTTTCGCATTCTAGCCCCCCACGACGATCTCTCCCTACAATTGCGTTGCTGCAGTTGGTCCAATTGTGACTCCCAGCTGCTCCTCCATTCCCTAACCAAACAAAACACACACTCATTTTGAATTATAGTACTAAATTAAGTAAGAAAAAATATGTATATTTGAGATAATAATTGCCAGAGGTGTACCTGGGGAGAGAAAGAAAAGGCAGCATCGAAAGCCAAGTCTCTATTGTAGAGAGCTCTGGTTTGGGGATCAGAGAGCGTTTCGTGTAAGATGAATGGAGGGAAGAGAATCGAACTAGGGTTGAAGATTTGTGTAAGCGAACAAGCGATGGAAGTTGCAGAGATTGAGAGAAAGCCATGTTTCTGCTGAGAATTGAATTTGACGTAACCTAATTTTAGCTGCCAATGACCATTATACCCCCACTTCGTTATTGTGGAGTAAATTTGTGAGAGGGAGAACTAATTTCTCCTTTAAATTCTAAAATTGCATGTATTAATACCAGCCCTTGATTTTCTTAATCTTGTGGCTGTGATTTGTTCTCTAGTTATTTGGTTAAGGGGTGCTTGTCATAGATCACTACCCTATATATATATATGGATGTATTCATTTTCTTTTTGTATCTTTTGTTCTATTGTTCTTTTTAATCTCAGCCCCACGATTTTGTCATCCGACGGTTAGATTGATGTCACGTGTCATTTAATAATGCAGATTTTCAGTTGAATAATGCACACCGACTAATAATGCACCATTATAGTGTAATAATGCAGATTTTCAGTTGAATAATGCACACCAACTAATAATGCAATTTTTTCGTCAAATAATGCAAATTATCACAACCATCCAATTCAAGATAAGAACATTGGACTGAAAAGCTGCGAAGGACCTTAACACACACACATATAATATATGAATGGTCAATAATATAGAGGAGATTAAAATAGTTGATTTTTTCAAATAAAGAAATGACTTATTTATCATTAGAATAAAATGAGTGAAATAAAGGGTGTAGAAGATAAGATTAATTGGGTAGCTATTTTTTCTTCCTTGAACATTATTGGCTATTGCCAAACACTGACAAACTCATATTTTCATAGGTGTAATTGGTATGTTGAAGTGCTAAATGCCGACTTTATCACTTGAAATCGTCTTTATCCAGCCAATGACTCTACTTTTCGGAGTTTTATGTGTTTGTTGAGTGTTTTAGGAAAAACAGCTAAAAAGAGGAGAAAAGGAGGCACATTACACTCAGAGGCAGAGGAGGAACGAAAAAGGACACCCGGCCGGGTGAATTTACAATGCAATAATAGCACCCGGCCAGGCATAATAGAAGTCCAGTTACGGGTCTAAAAGGGACACCCAGCCGGGTGAATTTACAGTGCAATAATTGCACCCGACCGGGTACTGTGCTCTGACGCGTTTGCAAGCTGAAACGCGATTTTTGACGAAAAAGAAAAGAAAGAAGAAAAAGGCTAGGGTTCCAGAGGACGAAAATCATTCCACACCTAACGCCTCCTACACTCACACACCACCCCAAACACACCTTTGAGAGAGAGAATTGAAGATTGAAGACGTCCAATCGGAAGATTGAAGCTTCAGTCTATAGATCGATCTCACAGGAGTACTTAGTACTCCCTCCGTCCCAGTTTAAGAGTCACTTTTTGCCATAAAAGTCCGTCCCAGTTTAAGAGTCACTTTTAGAATTTTCAATATTTGGACATACAATTTTACCCCATTCTTCATCAAAATTACATCAAAATGCCATTATCAATATTAAAATAAACCAAAACATCATTTAAATCCAAAAAGTCAAAAGGGACCCATCTTCCACCAACTCACCTCATTTATTACACATTCTACCATCTCACTTTATTTATTACACCAACCAACTCTTCCTTAAAACCCTAGCCATAACTAAAAGTGACTCTAAATGTGGGACGGATGGAGTATCTTTTATTCATGTATTTGTTGAATTCCAATGTGTTGAACATGGTTTTTATGATGAACATGAGTAGCTAAACATTTGTTGTAGAATTCTTGGTGATGATGCACTAATTTCATAATTTTTATCCGATTGATTTTGTTCTTGCCTTACTCTTGTAGTTATTTGATTGTTCTTGAGTTTATTCCTCTCAATTGCTTGATCACCACTTGATTGTGTATGATTAATTAGATTAATCGGGAGATGAAATAATTAATCCGAAAAGAAGAATAATTCACACCTTAATACAATAGAACTCGGGAGAGTTGAGGTTTTGAGTGAGGTCATTGACCTAATCGGGCTTTTGGGAGTTAGAGGTTTTAGGATTAGAAGGGGACTTCAATTCTAGCATCTAATCTACAGGTTTCTCACCTCGGGAGGGGGTTTAATCTATAATTGTGGTTGACTTAGTAACTCTAGAGACACCAAAAGGTAAGGCGAATTGATTGGATAAGAGCTTGGAATTGTGCATCGGATCCTTGAGTTCTGCAATTTTCTCCATATTATCTTTTCACCTCATTTTTCTCACCGTGTTCCATGTTCTTAATTGTTACTTGTTTACTACTTGCTTTTATTAGTTGTTAGAACAAACCAAACTTCTTTTCGATTGTCTAGATAGTAGTTGATTTTTGTTCATGGTAGTTAAGTTGATACAAAATTGTCTCTGTGGGATACGATACTCTTGCTTACTAATTGCTACATTAGCCCCGTACACTTGCGGGCAATACTTGTGTTAAAATAAGTTGAGTCAAACACCTCACTCCATTCTTTCGGGTCCGGGCTATGAGAGCATCTCCAATAAGAATAGCTCAGTCATAGCCCAGCCACAAACTCCTCCTGCCGTATCATCAGCACTAAAACTCCTCCTGCCACATCATCAGGACAAGCAACTGGACAAGCAATAGCCCAGTCATAGCTCAACCACAATAAACAAAATTGTTAAAAACAAATAATTAACAATCACACAAAATACGGAATTAAATTTACTCCACATATACGGGAAAAATCAATAATAATATTCAAATTTTAAAAAGTACATTAATTAAAAAAGTACATTAATAAAAAAAGAATTACATTAATTTAAAAAAAAACTCCTACTCCATGCATGAGCCACCCCCGCTTCCGCCTCACGCCTCGCCGTCGTCGCTGTTGTCGCCGCTATCCGGGACCTCCAAATCTGCAGCATCTGAGCCCGAGTCTGAGCCCCCCACCTGTGCCGCGCCGGCAGTCAAATCGGCTCGCATACTCACGAGCAGTGAGTGAAAAAAACTCTTCTCCTCGGGGTCAATGGCATTCTTCCAGTCAGATATGACCTTGTACATCTGAGCCCGCGTTTGTTGACGCGCCAAGAAGACGAGGTCGGCTGTCGGGCTGCCAATAGTGGGGATGGCGACTGGACCTCCTCGGACCTCTGGCGAGTCCGTTGCGCCCGCCTTTGACCAAACGGGCGAGTGCGGTGAGTAAACGCGGGAGGGGACAGGGTCTCCTGAGCATCTTCGGGGAGGTCGTGGGAACCGCCGCTACTGCCGCCGGCATAATCACTGGTATAGTTTAGGCACTGCTTCTTCGGCCAGCCAGCATCGACTCCTGCCCGAAACTTCTCGGAGTCCATTAGCACCAGGTAGCAGTTCCAGTAGGTGAACTCCTTGTAAAGCCCGGGCACGGGGAACTCTTTCTCCGCCATCCTCCTGCACTCCTCGTCAGTTTTGCCACTGGACTGCATTCGGAGGGCGTTGGCGTACAAGCCCGAAAATCGGGAGACCCCTTGCCGGATTCAGTCACACCCCTTCCGGCACTCCTCCCCGCTGCGTGGCCTCTCCTCCGGCAAAATGCCTTGTAGGCTGCTGCTATCTTAGCCCACAAGTTGACGATCCTCTGATTGTTCGAGGTGAGGGGATCATCACAAACACTCACCCACGCCTTGGACAGCGCGACGTTCTCCGCGTCCGTCCACTTCCTCTGTGTCGAGCTGTCGTCACCAGTTGGCTGCGACGACTCACCGACCACCTTCTTCCCCTTCTTCTTCTTGGGCGCGCCCCGACCCCGCCCTACTCCCCCCCGTTTGAACGGGAGTGTCCGCATCCCCAAGATCTAGTCCCAACTCCTCTAAGTAGAAGGTCTCAAACCCAGTGAACTGCGTCTCCACTGGGGTCGATGTGTGCGAAACAGCAGTAGCAAAATCAAGACTGGGGCGATAGACGTTGTCCCCCCCGGCGTCCCCTTCATCCCCAGGTACCCTGGCGTCATCTGCATCCCGGGTGTCCACCCTGGCATCATCGGCATAGGGGGTTGCATCCTAGATCCCCCCTGCCCGCCCGGAACCGCCGGCCAGCCCTGCATCGCCGGACCCCCCGGCATCCCCTGCCATCCAGGCATACCACCCCCGGATGCCACCCCAGGCATCATCTGCTGCCAAGGGTAGTAGTACCCGGGCATCGAACCCCATCCACCTCCCGCGGGTAGCGTCGGAGTTTGGACCCGCTCGTCCCTGGAGTAGGCTCGTTGTTGTGCTCCATTTTGCGTTGGTGCAAATGAAAATGACTTCCAAATCGCGTATATATAGTATTTGGAAAATTAAAAAAAATCCCGCTCGTTAATCTGGAGCCTGCAATGGCGGCCAGGAGATCGGCCAGCGCATCGCCGAGCGCTCGGGAATCGGCGTGCGCTCGCCGTTTTTTTCGCCGATTTGGCGCTCGCCGGCTGCAATGGTTCGGCGAGCGGACCGGCGAGCGCCAAGAATCTGCTAGCTGTGCGCTCGCCGCTATTGGAGATGCTCTGATATTAATATTATGGGCCTGGGCCTGGCTTCATATTATGATAATGAAAACCTAAACTAAACGTTATTTGGGTTTGGTTGGGTTGGGCTGGGCTGGGCTTGGTTGTGATATGATGATTGATGGGTCTATATGTAAACTGTATAACATAACGCCCAAACTGGCTCAATGTCGAGTTGCATAGCCTAGTCGTTGAACTGATTAACTTCCTTTCAGACTGCATATTACAAATGGTAGACATAGTAGCTGCATAATCTTCTTCGTGGTTGGGTGCTTGTCACATTTTAATACTAAGTGATAAGACAAAAAGACAGGTAGGTAAGACTACAAATCATACAAAACCATCCCCTCACCCCATACATAACACAATTACATACCCACTATTGGATTTAGTATCTCACCAAAGGAAACATTTTGCCAATAAAATCTAAGATCAAAACAAAACCAAAAATACACTCTTGTGATAAGCATTAATCTCAACATACCCTTATAAATGCTCTTGTTCCTCTACTATCTCTTCCTCTTGCAAGGTATCTACCATATTTTCAACATCATCGCTGGAGCTTCCCCGTGACTCCATTGATTTTTTGAGGATATGTGAGATGTCTATCTCTACTACTTCAAAGTTGGCACTTGCCAACCTCGTCAGTTCTTCTTGTTCATGCTTAACCACAACTCGAACACGAAGGTCTAGTAGGTCTCCATATAAACTTTCTTGTTCCTCTATGATTTCTTTAGCCGACACCACCGCTGATTCACTGCAATATCGCAAAGAAATTGACTTCATTGTTGCTATTTCTCCAATCTCTGATGGGATCTCCTTCAGTTGATCTACATTAGTCAGACAAAGATTTTGGAGAAGTGGAAAGTGTGAGCTGTTTGACACAATCCAATCTTCTAGATCCCGACAAGCCTTCAACCGTAGAAACTTAAGGCTCAAGAATTGGCCTTCAATTGTTTCCCACTTGCGTGTTTTGAAGACACCATTTTGTAATACTAACTTCTCTAGAATAGGCAATAAACCTATTTTTGGCATTATGTCTTCCAACTCCAGTTTAGAAGAGGCACAAAGAGACAACTTCTTCAAGGAGTGTGGGAACATTATCCATTGCAAGTAGTCATCACATCCATATCGAGTTGAGCAGCAAAAGTTTTCCAGTTTACTCAAACACATCAGATTGCTGAGACATTTTTCTCCCTCCATTGGTTTCACGTTGTATCTTAGATACAATTTCTTCGTATTGGGAATTCTTTTAACCACCTCTTCATTCAAACTCAAACTAACAACTCCTTTGAGTGTCTGCAAATTCTTCATGATAACAATGACATTATCGCCACTAGGAGGATCTGGAAGAATCAATCCTTCAGGAAACTCGAGATGTCGAAGTTGATGTAATTTCCATATTTCAACTGGTCCAATAAGTTCATAAGCAGAATCAATAATCAATGTGTGTAGATTCCAAAGCAGATCAAATGTAGTAGGGAATTCATGCGTCGTTCGAACTCTAGCAGCAAGGTATCGTAAGTTCACCAATTCAAACAAATTATCTAGGAAATAGTCACCACTTCTAAGATGTTTATCAACTGCTTTGAATGTCCTTAACAATCTGAGATTGTAGGGCAATCGAATTTCATTGTCTTCGTATTCACCATACATAACTTCCACAGCCTCACTTCCGTAGTCGCAAAAATCACATATTATGGAACGAGCATGTGACAAAGATTCCAAGACTTCACTCGTAAACAGCGTTGCAGTTTTACGTGGAAAAACAACCATACGTTCACTATTATTGGATGGAGGATCATCTCTTATGACCCGATGAAACCTTTCCTTTTCAGCTTCTTTCAAACACAAATCCCTCAACAAATCATGAATCTTGCAACATTTCATCTCCCCATTACTCCCAATCTCATCAACTAAAACCAGATTTCTATCAACAAGCTCCTTCAAACACACTTTGGCTATCTCTTCCAAGCTTTTTCCAATTTTTGGCTTTAGAAATCCTTCAGCAACCCATAGCTTAATGAGCGTTGATCTAAGAATCACCTTATCTTCACTAAAAACTCCCAAATAGAGAAAGCATGGTTTCAAATAAACTGGCAATTGCTTATAGCTCATATGTAATATTCTTAAACACCATTCATCATCCTCTGAATTAACTATTGAACTCAAGTTTTCCTCTATGGACTCCCAAAACTCTCTTGTATGATTGGATTTGGCCAAAAGCCCTCCAATCACAGCAATTGACAACGGAAGTCCTTTGCAACTTTTTCCTATTCTCTTCCCTATTTCCTCCAATTCTGGAGGACAACCTTCCTCTCCAAACACAGTTTTTGAGAGCATATCCCAACTATCAACCTCATTCAAAAGACTCATCTCAAGGTTTTTAGAGTTGGATAAATTAGAAGCCAAGTTTGATAGCCTAGTCGTCACCACTATTCGGCTACCATTTTTGTTATCTGGTAAAAACCTCCTAATCCCATCCCACGCCTCGATACTCCACATATCATCAAGTACAATCAAGTATCTTCTACCAAACAAGTGTTTATACAATATTTCTCCCAAGCCATCAACACCCAAATTTTGACCAACAACTTTATTTAACTGACCAAGAATATCTATGAGCATTTCTTGATTGTTATACTCTTGAGATATGGCAGCCCAAGCAGAAACATGAAAATGCTCCTTAATAAGACGGTCTTGGCAAATGTTTATGGCAAGAGTAGTCTTACCTGAGCCGCCCATTCCTACAATGGGAATGATCTGTAGATCACGTCGATCTGAAGTGAGCTTGTCCTTCATTTCAAGCATGAGATGTTCAGCACCCACCATGCTACTCTCCTTTGCAGTAGGAGACGATTTCGAGGAATCTGAAGGCATTGACTTGGTGGTGTGCACACCCAAAGTCTGTTCGATTTCCTTGGCGTCTTTCTTTATCAGATCCATATCTCTGATCACCTTCTCCAGAGCTTCGTACAAGGAGTCGGGGCTGATCTTTCCTCCATCGCTTGTGATCTGATCCACGATATGGGATTCAATTATGTCTTCAGCTGCATAAGCTGCATCCACGATGCGTCTCTCCAATGGATCAGCTTCTTTGCTGTAGTCAAGACGGGGATTATAGACTTCGAGAAAGTCTTGGAGGAAAGTGACGTTTTCAGTGAGAGACTCAGCCTGTTTAGGGTGTAGAGAGATGGGAGGGTGAGGGTGAAGATGAAGGGTATCTATGATATTCATAACAGAAACCAGAGCTCCATAAGCTGCCATGATTTTGAATCTTGTGTTATCAATCTAGAGGAGAAGATTAATGAAAATGAGAGAGTGATTCTGAATTCTCAAAAGGGATGCTGTAGAATTAAATAATGAATCATCTTGGAACTTTAACACCATGTTGCCACTATCATTTTAACTAATAGTACTAATTTCTTCGTGGAGATTTCCTGCAGGCTGCTGCACATAGTTCTGTCAAATCGGGTCGGGTATGCAGTCCCAATTTCAATTTGGATTTTGATTGTTTTTTTTTTAAATATTAACTACAAACTTTTAGAAATTTAAATTCATACATTATTTTAATTACTTCAACTTTTAAAAAATAGAATTAATACATTATTTTAAAACCTATGACTATGTGCAGTTAGAAGTCCATTTAGACATAGTAGCTGCATAATTTTCTGTGTGTTAAGACACTACAAGTCATACAAAATCAATCGCATCACTCCACATAACACAAATACATACCCACTGTTGGATTTAGTATTTTTCAGCAAAGGAAAGATGAAGTCTGATGGGGTGCGTACTAAACAAGCCCAACAGCAATGACGGCCCATCAGCCCAAAGCCCAAGGAAGAGTATGAGTTCGGCATTACCAAAGAGTTCGGCCTCAGCCTACAGCTCGGTAAAAGCCAACCAATCAAGCTCTGCTCTCAGGTCGGCATCAAGCTCTACTCTCAGATCGGCAACCAAAGCAGTTCGGTCTCAGTATTCGACCGAACAAGGAGTTAGTGGACCCATACAGGATTTCCACAACTTCCAACACACCCACTACCACGTGGTGTCAACTCAGGCCACGATCGTAGGCCATGACCTACGCTACATCCACGATCTTAGGCCATGACCTACACGACATCCACGACTTAGGGTGGTGATGCAAGCCACGATCTTAGTTCAATATATAAATAGAACTTAGATCTGATAGACGGGGGTTAAGCTCTCTAGAGATAAAATATCATATAGCAAGTCTGTGTTGTAAGCTGTAATCCCAGATCAAGCAATACAATCTTGCCCTCCCTTCTTCCCGTGGACGTAGATTTACTTCAGTAAATCGAACCACGTAAATTCTTTGTCGTAGTCTTTATTCTCTACCAGCATTTACTAACATCAGAAATTCGCGGATTCATCATTGGCGCCGTCTGTGGGAATCAGAGAACCAAATTTGTGATAAAGCGAATTTTTGACCCTTTTTCCACCCCAAAAAAAATGCATACCAGATCACATACTACCCGTAATACCGTTCGTGAAAACCATGAGGAAGCTAGTCCAGCCCACAGGTCCGGAAAACAGCCTCGGGAGACATCTACTTCCAGTTTTCACGATGAAGGAACAAGCCGCTCAAAAGGTCCACACACCGAGTCTTCCCAGCAGCCTGATTTAAATGAAGCTGTCAAGCTGTTCTTGGCCGAGAAGCAGGAGGAGTTCTTAACCTTCCTGCAGAAGAGCCAACAGCCGGAGAAGACAACGGCGGATTCTCCCTCCTCATCCAGACATGAAAGTCACTACCGCAGTAGTGACGTGTCTTCCAGGAGAAAGAATCCTCAACCCCGACATGTTCCTGTTCCTCCTCGGTACCGGAACCACAGGAGAACTCCATCTCCTCCGTACCGAAGAGATGTCGGGTTCGCCATGTACGGAGCATTAAAGACTCCGTTCTCGGACGATATCACCCGAACTCCTTTGCCGCGGAACTACCGGACACCGTCAATGACTTATGACGGGTTAGTGGATCCTCATGACTTCCTGGGACGCTATCAGTATAACATGGCGAATCAAGGTCTCAATGAGGTCCATATGTGCAAGCTGTTTCCCGAGCTGCTTATCGGGAACGCGAGAAGGTGGTTCGATAGCCTCCCCCAAGGCAGCATTAGATCTTACCGAGATCTAATGGATGCTTTCCACAGGAGGTTCTTTCAGAAAGCGGAAGCCCGGATCACTTCGGCTCAGCTGCTTTCTATACGTCAAGGTCGCGACGAAAAGATCAGCGACTTCATGACGAGATTCCACAAGGAATGCCTACAAATAGATGATCTCAACGATCTACTTGTCATTTCGGCATTCCAAAATGGAATCCTGCCCGGAGCTCTCTACAGAAAGCTCGTGGAATGCAGTCCGCAAACAGCTCAAGAGATGTGGGACATTGCGGACCAATTCTCCCGTGCCGATGAGGCAGACCGTCGCAAACGGTCTTTAGACAGCTCATCCCGAGGAGACAGGAGGAAGCCCGATCATAGCGATCAGGGACATCCTCGCCGAACTCCTTTTGGCGATCAGGGACATCCTCGCCGAACTCCTTTTGAAAGGATTCAAAGGACTCCGGTGCAAGACCGATTGGGGCCACGTCTCAATCCTGAGAAGCCGCCCGCACAGTTCGTACCATTGAACAAGTCAAGAGCGGAAATTTTCGAACTGCATTCCGATATGTTCGAAAAGCCAAGGCGGATGACGAAATCGGCCGCGCGCCGACCTCAGGATCAATATTGCTCCTTCCATCACGACTACGGTCACGATACCGAGGAGTGCCGACATTTGGCTGCAGGTATTGATGCCCTTGTGAAAGCAGGGACGTTAAAAAAATACCAAAGCAAGCAGCCGAAAAAGAACAAAAAGCAGGGAGGTGCGAACTGCGCTCCTCAGGATCCGAAAAGGCAACAGGATCCCGAAGACGATAACGAGCCGCAATATGATGGAGTAATCCTAACTATTGACGCTCTCCCTGCCGGGAAGACTAAATCGTCTCTGAAGTCATAGAGCAAAGGGTTAAAAGCTCGGTTAGAACAAGCCAAAGGACAATGGGTAGAAAATCTCCCTCAAGTCCTATGGTCCTACCGAACTACACCCACAACCTCCAACGGTGAAACTCCGTACAGTCTTGTGTACGGCACTGAAGCCGTGATTCCGGTGGAGATCGGCATACCCAGTCCCCGAACTCTAAATTTCTCAGCAGGAATGAATGACGACGGACTGAGAGCCGAGCTAGATCTTGCCGAAGAAAGAAGAGAATTGGCATGCATAAAAGCAGCCAAGTACAAGGAGCAAGTAGCCCGGTATTATAACCAAAGGGTGAAAAAGCTGCAATTTCAAGTGGGAGATCTCGTCTTGAGAAACAACGAAGTAAGCCGAGCAGAAAAGCTGGGCGAACTCGAACCCACATGGGAAGGTCCATATCGGGCGTCAGAAGTCCTCGGCAAAGGGTCTTACAAATTGACTCACGTGTCAGGAGCACAAGTACCCCGAACATGGTACGTTTCCAACCTCAAAAAGTTCCATTTGTAAGAGACAGTCCGGTCAGTCAGTCTTGAGTCCTGTTCGGTCAATGTGCTTTCTTTGGTTTGCTTGGTCTTTGTTTGTCTCTGTGCGTTTTGTCTGTGTGTTTTGTCTGTCTCTGTGCGTGTCGTCTCTTACAAATGTTACTGAGGTATCTTGTTCTTCGAAGGCTGATCCCCTTCTTAGAACATATACAAGCCAACGATTGTGAGTCAAAGCTTCTAAAGAGGATACAAGACCACAATTCAGCTTAAACAAGCAGTTCGTCTGAAACGAACTGCAATAAGCCAACGATTGTGAAGTCCAAGCTTCTAAAGAGGATACAAGACCACAATTCAGCTTAAGAATCAAGCACTTCGTCTGAAACGAATTGCAACAAAAGTCCGATTCACGCGATAAAACTTGCCTGAATTAGGACAAGGGAAAGTCCGATCCACGCGATAAAACTCGCCGAATTAGGACAAGGGAAAGTCCGATCCCCAAATTAGGACAACGGAAAGTCCGATCCGAGCGATAAAACTCGCCAAATTAGGACACAAGCTTAGTCCGGTCAAAGATGTTTATTTCATCAGACCAAAGACGAGTCCGGTCAAAGATGTTTATTTCATCAGACCAAAGACGAGTCCGGTCAAAGATGTTTATTTCATCAGACCAAAGACGAGTCCGGTCAAAGATGTTTATTTCATCAGACCAAAGACGAGTCCGGTCAAAGATGTTTATTTCATCAGACCAAAGACGAGTCCGGTCAAAGATGTTTATTTCATCAGACCAAAGACGAGTCCGGTCAAAGATGTTTATTTCATCAGACCAAAGACGAGTCCGGTCAAAGATGTTTATTTCATCAGACCAAGGACCAAGTCCGGTCAAAGAAGTTTACTTCATAAGACCAAGGACCAAGTCCGGTCAAAGAAGTTTACTTCATAAGACCGAGGACAAGTACGATGAAATTTTTTCGCTAAGCTGTAAATACACAGTGTTAGAAGCGAAAACAAAATTTCATTTTTCAAATCTTGTTCGGCATACAACTCCGCTACCCTACAAAATGGCGTTACGCTATTACAAAGGACTATTCTACTGTCCGGGGTTGCTAAAGTTGAGCCACCTATTCACAAAATCCTCGTGAAGCCGAGTTCGGGCGTTCTCGGCAGCTGAAGAATAAGCAGGTCGACGAGATGCTCTAATCGACCTACCACCTCTTCCCTGAGCCCGGGAAGCTCTAGCACCTCGGCGGCGAAGAGTCTCTTCACGAAGCATTTGTTGATCTTGCTCACTCATAATCACAGCTCCTCTACGAACTTCAGTCCGTCCTTGTCTTGACGTTTCCGGCTGTTCCTGAGTTCGTTGCTGACTTGGAGTAAGGTTTTGAGCAAGTGAATCAGGGGTTTGAGCTGGAGTGTGACCATCTGTTGACGGGAAATGCCTAAGGAATCTCTCGATTGAGGGACGCCGGGAAAGAATGATGTCGTACCGAGAAGCCCAGCGCCGCAATGATTTCACGACTTGTTGGCAAGCCGAGCTCTCCAGCGCATTGTTCCTCCGGAGTACATGATATTCCTCCCACAGTTCGTCAACTCGTTCCTGAACTTCAGAGATGGTCATTCCCCCACGCCTGCAGATGAAATCCTCATACGCAGTCCTCTCAGCGACGGCAGTGTTCAGCTCGGCCTCCAGATCCTTCTTTTCGGACTCTAAGTCCTTATTATCGGCCTCCAGCTTCATTGAACGAGCCAGAAGCTCGTCATTCTTCGTCTGATCGGCTATAGCTCTTTTCTCAGCTTCGTCTAAAGCCGAAGAGTACAGCAGTTTCCAGTGAAGTATCTCCATCTCCTTGAGTACAAAGCAGCTATATTAGTTCGGCAGCTGTACCGAGCAGATAGTAAAATACAACAGGAATAAAGGCGAGTACGAAAAGCTATACGAAGACAAGTGTAGAGAATTTTTCATTCACAAGGAAAATTTTTTACACTAGGAGGGCTTCAAGGCCATTTTACAAGGAAGAAACTAGACTAAGAGAAGGGAGACGAAATCATACTCCGCCAGCTTCGTCTCCGGCTCCTCGGTCTGGTTCAGCTTCTTTCTCCTGAGCTACCTCAGCCTCGGCCTCGCATCCTGCCGGCCTCGCCTCCGCCTCCTGATCGGCTTCCTTCTCCGGATGCCCGGCCCGCTCGACTTCGGCCTCCTGCTCCAGCGGCTCGGCCTCACCCTCTCCGTTGTAAGTCGAAGCGGGTGAAACGGGTCCCACGGAGGCAAAGATAGCCTCCAGGTTCTCGTCCCGATCAGCTCGACAACTCCGGACTCGGTCAGCAGAAAGCAGGACCGAGGATGAAGCGAGCTCCTCAAGGAGCGGCAGATTCTGAAGCCGAGCTGCTATCTCTCGGCTGTACAGAGGCAGCACGACGTCGGCCCCCTGCTCGCCCTTATCGGTAATTAGCCTTACCAGACTACCGACAAAGGCCGAGAACTGGCCGCTCAAAAAGAGTTTCTCCGTGTAAACACGGAGAGCCTCCCCCTGGGCAGCCACGGCGGCAGCCTCCTTCTGAGCCTCCCGGTGCTTCGTCTGCTCTTGCAGGATGATGAGCTGGTTTTTGGCTGACCGGGCTTCATCCTGAGCCGAGATCCTAGCAGCTCGGGCCCTCTCAAATTTGGCCTCAGCCTGTTCGGCCAGACTACGAGCAAGATGCAACTTCTTCTGCATCTCCTCGTAGTCGTGGGATGCTTTGGAGAGCTCCACGGAGACGAGCTTGGCTCTCTGAAGATGAACAAGGAAAAAACTCAACAGAATGGCCATCAAAAAATGTGGAAAAGAAGCCAAGTCAGAAAGCTTACCTCCACAAAATTCGTCGGCCATTGAAAAGGCTCAGGGACGTGTTCCGGGATGTCTGCAACCACCTCGGAGATGACCAGGTCTTTCCCCGGCACTCTTGGGGACTCATGAAATTTCCCCTTCCCTTTAGCCGAACACGGCTCCGGCTCTTTCGGATCCGAAGAAGAGGTTTTTTGCCTCTTCGGATTCTTCTCGGCTTCAGACGCCGAGCGAGGGGCTCTCTGCCTCTCCGGCTCCACAAGCTCGGAGGACTTTCGGATAGCCTTATTCAGCAAGTCACGTGCAAGGCACGTCCCCTGACATCAGCCTCCCCCTTGCCTTTATCCAGAATGCCGAAGTGACTCACTTCGCCGAAGTGATTCACTTCGCCCTTCGGGGGGGGTAGTGATGGGGTGCGTACTAAACAAGCCCAACAGCAATGACGGCCCATCAGCCCAAAGCCCAAGGAAGAGTATGAGTTCGGCATTACCAAAGAGTTCGGCCTCAGCCTACAGCTCGGTAAAAGCCAACCAATCAAGCTCTGCTCTCAGGTCGGCATCAAGCTCTACTCTCAGATCGGCAACCAAAGCAGTTCGGTCTCAGTATTCGACCGAACAAGGAGTTAGTGGACCCATACAGGATTTCCACAACTTCCAACACACCCACTACCACGTGGTGTCAACTCAGGCCACGATCGTAGGCCATGACCTACGCTACATCCACGATCTTAGGCCATGACCTACACGACATCCACGACTTAGGGTGGTGATGCAAGCCACGATCTTAGTTCAATATATAAATAGAACTTAGATCTGATAGACGGGGGTTAAGCTCTCTAGAGATAAAATATCATATAGCAAGTCTGTGTTGTAAGCTGTAATCCCAGATCAAGCAATACAATCTTGCCCTCCCTTCTTCCCGTGGACGTAGATTTACTTCAGTAAATCGAACCACGTAAATTCTTTGTCGTAGTCTTTATTCTCTACCAGCATTTACTAACATCAGAAATTCACGGATTCATCAAAGTCCATTTACAATACCCAAAGTCTAGCAGAGAAGACACATCGTTGCCAATAAAATCTAAGATCCAAACAAAACCATAAATCCTTGGCATACGCTACGCTACATGCAAACTTCTACTTCATGAGACCAACTTATACTGACACAAACAATACAAACTGAATCTACAATAAAAACAGAGAAGTCTATACACTCATGTGATAGACATAAATATCAACATACAAGAGACTCTTCTCCGTATAAATGCCCAGCTTGTTTCGATGCTACTTGCCATGCTTAACACTTTCTGCGCCAAGGCTGGGGCTTTCTTAGCTATTGAATAATTGTTTCATCGATCATACTTATCACGCTTGATATTACTTCGTCAATGCAGCGATCTTCCGATCTCTTCAACAATTCTTCAAAACCACGAGACAAGTCTAATACTCCTACTTCAAAGTTGGAACTTGCCAAGCTCAACAGTTTATCTTGGCCCCTCTTCACCTCAACTCTAACATGAAGATCCCCATTAAAATCTTCCTGATCATCTGCAATATTTTTAGCTGACACCACCGCTGATTCACTGCAGTGTAGCAAAAAAATTGACTTCATTGTGTCTATATCTCCAACAATTGATGGGATCTCTTTTAATTGATCCACAGAAGTTAGACAAAGCTTTTGGAGAACTGGAAAGTGTGTTTTGTCTGACACAATCCAATCTTCTAAATTCTGACACCACGCTAATTTGAGACACTTGAGACTTTCGAACTGGCCTTCAATTGTTTCCCACCTGCCAGTTTTGAAGAAACCAAATTTCTCAAGATTGGGCAATGAACCTATTTTTGGCATTATTTCTTCCAATTCCAATTCAGAAGAAGGATAAACATGCAACATCTTCAAGGAGTGTGGGAACCTAATCATCTGCCAATACTCATCACATTCGTTATAGGTGGAACAATGAAAGTTTTCTAATTTACTCAAACACTGAAGATAGCTGAGACATTTTTCACCCTCCATTTGTTTCACATTGTATCTTACATGCAATTTCTTCACATTGGGAATTCTTTTAACCACCTCATTCAAAATCAAATTCTGGACTCGTTTGAGTGTCTGCAAATTCTTCATGATAACAATGTCATTATCGCCACTAGGAGGATCTGGGAGAATTAATCCTTTCTCCTGAGACTCGAGATGTCGAAGTTGATGCAATTTCCAAATTTCAGCCGGTACAGTAAGAACATCCAAACAATAAATAATTAATGTTTGTAGATTCCAAAGTAGATCAACCAAAGAAGTGAATTTGGACTTGTCATTAACTCTCACAGCAAGGTTCCGTGAGTTCACCAGTTCGAACATTCTCTAGGAAATATGAAGCATGTGCTTTGAATGTCCTCAACAATCTAAGACCGTGAGGCAGTTGAACCTCTCCACCCCCCTCTTGATAATCACATGTTATGAAACGAGCATGTGGCAAAGATCTTATGACTTTACTTATTAACGACCCTCCGTTGTAAGAACAATCTGATGTTTGCTATTTATGTGTAGAAGATAATTTCTTAAGATATGGTAAAACCTTTCCTTTTCAGCTTCTTTCAAACACAAATCCCTCAACGAATCATGAATCTTGCAACTTTGTATCTCCCCACTAATCCCAATCTCATGAATCAAAACAAGATTTCTATCAACGAGCTCCTTCAAACACACTTTGCCTATCTCTTCCCAGCTTTTCCCAATTATCGGTTTTAGAAATCCTTCAGCAACCCATAGTCTAACGAGCACTGATCTATGAATCGCCTGATCTTCATTAAAAACTCCAAGATAGAGAAAGCATGGTTTTAAATGAACCGGCAATTGCTTATAGCTCATGTGTAATATTCTATAACACTGTTCATCATCCTTTGAATTCACTATTGAACTCAAGTTTTCCTCTATGGACTCCCAAAACTCTCTTGTATGATTGGATTAGGCCAAAAGTCCTCCAATCACAACAATCGACAATGGAAGTACTTTGCAACCTTTTCCTATTCTCTTTCCAATTTCCACCAACTCAGGTGGGAACCTTTCTCTCCAAACACAGAGTTGGAGAGAAGCTCCCAACTATCAACCTCATTGTTAAGACTCATCTCAAGGTTCTTAGAGCTGGATAAATCAGAACCCAAGTTTGATAGCCTAGTTGTCACCACTATTCTGCTACCATTTTTGTTATCCGGTAAAAACCTCCTAATCCCATCCCACGCCCCGATACTCCACATATCATCAAGTACAATCAAGTATCTTATTCCACATAGGTGTTTATACAAGATTTCCCCTAAGGCAGCCACACCCAAATTTTGACTAACATTTAGATTTAAGTGATGAATAATGTGTATTTCTTGAATGCTATACTCTTGAGAAATGGTAGCCCAAGCACATTTATCAAAATGCTCTTCAATAAGACGATCTTGATAAATGTTCAGAGAAAGAGTGGTCTTACCAGATCCGCCCATTCCTACAATCGGAATGATCTGTAGATCACGACGATCAGAAGTGAGCTTATCCTTCATTTCAAGCAAGAGATCATCAGCACCCACCATGCTACTCTGATTCTTTGCAGTGGGAAAAGACTTTAAGGAAGGTGAAGGCGTTGACTTGGTGTGCAGCTGATGTTGGACGCCCAAAGTCTGTTTGATTTCCATGGATTCTTTCTCGATCAGATCCATATCTCCGATCACCTTCTCTAGAGCTTCGTACAAGGAGTCGGGGCTGGTCTTTCCTCCATCAGTTTTGATCTGATCCACGATATGTGATTGATTATGTCTTCGCTGCATAAGCTTCATCTGCAATGCGAATCTCCAATGGATCGGCTTCTTTGCTGTAGTCAAGATGGGGATTATAGATTTCGAGAAAATTTTCAAGGAAAGTGACCTTTTCGGTGAGTGGGACTGCCTGTTTAGGGTGGATAGAAATGGGAGGGGATGGATGTTTTTGAAGGGTATCTATGATATGCATAAGAGAAACCAAAGCTGCATAAGCTGCCATGATTATGAATCTTGTGTTATCAGTCTATAGCAGAAGTTGAATGAAAATGAGATGGTGATTCTGAATTGTCAAAAGGGGGGAAGTTGTAGAATTAATTAAATGAGGCATCTTGGAACTTTGACACCTTCTTACCTCTATCATTTAATCTCCCCTCAGAAATGAAGTGCTCAATTAAATGGAAGATAAACAAATGACTACACAGGCTTCTCCAAGATCAGTCAATATATAAAATTGCAAATTTAATTATATAAACATAAAATTAGTTCGTCGAATTTAACTGAATGACAAATTGAAACTACTGTACTACCATTTGTTCATCTTCAAATCTGCATCAGCTTTCGATTCGTTGACTGGATGAGTTGAAGAGTAAAAAAAGGTTCTTGAATTTTTAACCTGCAAATCATGACGATGAATTTGATGATTTAGGGCTACAAATTTGGGGAATAGGATTAGGAAATTGAATTTTGTTTCGGTTATATTTTTACTTGAAAAATCAAAACATTTCTTTTAGACATCCCATCACATGAGTCATGACAATTACAAATCCGTACTATTTATATAGAATAGAATAGAATAGAATAGAATATAACTAAATTATAATGGGATAAAGGAAACACTAGTATATTTGGATGAACTTGAACCAAAATAAAATAAACTTATAATGGGATAAAGGGAAAACTAGTATATTTGCCAATGAGGCTATTAATTGAAACTGCATTCTACTAATTAATAACAAAGTATTAATTCGCTGTCATATTTCATCCCATTGAAATCACTATCCACCAATACTTACTAATAGTAGCTCCTGTCATAGAGCACAACAAATATGACTAGTTTACGCCAACCACTATTTTTTAATAAACAAGAAAAATGAAAAGAAAATACCCCATCTCTTTATCATTCTTAAATAAATTAGAGTACTATTTATTTTTTGTGCACGTGGAGCATAGTCCAACCCAACCTCCTTTTGCTATCAAAGCCTAACATATGTCGAAAATGAAAGGTTGAAAGTACATACACCAACCAGCCAAACAATATAGTCAATTTTCTACTTTTTTGTCACTTTTTATAGAAATTATTTATCACACAGAAAAACTGAACTACACGATTTTTCATATTTATTCATAAATTAGCATTTTCTTTTAGCTCAATTATAAGAAATTCCAAAAATTCACTAAAAATCCAATCTTGACGTTCAAAAAAATATACGCATATCAAAATTTCTCTGTAATTTTTTCATGAAAAGGGGAGCATAATCCGAGAAAGTTAAAACAAGAGAGATAAACTCAAATGATCGTTGGTTAAATGGAATAAAAGGTTTGGATTTTGCATTCACAAATTTGCTTCCATCACCCAGCCACGTAGACTTCTAAGCGGGCACGCCTCTTCTTCCTCATCTTATACCGTACAAATCCATATCCCACTGTAAGTTCATGCTCCATTTTTCTCTCGCTCAATGTCTGAATTGAGTACTACTTCTCCTGCTTACGGTACAACCACCTCTATGCGTCGCGAATGCCCCTTTTTTTAGCACTCTATTTTCCCCCCAATTTTTTGAGGATTTGTCTGTGTAGTTTCGAGTTTTGCAGAAATGAGCTTCGCGAAGAGGGAATACGAGTTCCTGAAGGAAATCGGGCTCGGGCCGCGGAATTCGGGCTGTTATGTCAATGGGGGTTGGCAAGGGAACGGGCCCGTGGTTTCTTCTGTGAATCCTGCTGATAATAAGGTGTTTTGAGCTGATTCTATTTTTGAATTTCGATGTTTTTTGTTTGTTTTGAGAAGTTTTGGAAGTGTTGAAGTTAGTGTTTTGGTGATTGGCTGATCAGAACTGACGGATCATGTTTTGCACCAAATTGATCGATTGAATTAGAATTGGGGGAAATGCACCACTACATGAACTTATATGATCTTAATTTGGACTGTGATTCTTTTCTAAACTCAATCAATTGTTCATTTTATTGAGATTTATGCTACTTTTTGCTAAGTTGCAAGATTTTGAGACTCTTTTACTACAAATTTAGAATACACTTTCATCATGTGGTGTGATGTGATGGAATGATTTCTAATCGAGTGTGAACCGTTTCTTGGTTTTAGCCGATTGCTGAAGTTTCTGAAGCATCCATTCAAGACTATGAGGAAGGAATGGAGGCATGTGCTGATGCTACAAAGATATGGATGCAGGTTCTGTTTTGATTTCTTTCATTATGATGCAAAAGATTTTTCGATGTATTTAGTAAGCTTAGAAATGGGTAGAGGATTATTATATGTGATATGATGTCTCGTCTTGTTTCAGATTCCAGCACCGAAGAGAGGTGAAATCGTAAGGCAAATTGGTGATGCGCTGAGAACCAAACTCCATCACCTCGGCCGGCTTGTATCCCTTGAAATGGGAAAAATACTTGCTGAAGGAATCGGGGAGGTTCAGGTTTGTGTTTAAATTTGGGAAGTGAAATGTACTTGTGTGGTTAACTTGTATACTATATTCTTATTCGTGTCATATGCATTGATGGGATCTTGCTTTCTGTTAACTTCGATGAAATATTAAGATAAAGTTCAGCTTATTCTCTTTTTTTTCGGGGAAATATTAATGCAGGAAATAATTGATATGTGTGATTTTGCTGTGGGATTAAGCCGTCAGCTGAATGGATCCGTTATTCCTTCTGAACGTAAGCTTGACAACATTGCGATCCTCTGAGTTTTCATCACATATAATTGATGTTATGTCTCGGTGAACTATAGATATCATATATTTTGGTCTTTCAAGTATTGTAGTGAATCATGTAGATATGCTTATACGCTTATGTAATTGAAAAATGACTAATTTCTTTACTGTTTTCAACCTGTTGCCATCTTAACAGGACCTAATCACATGATGTTGGAGGTAAGCAAGAGCTATAATTTTCTTGGTAGCTTATGGTTTATGTTTATGGTAATCCATCCTTATATCTGATATATGCATCCTATCTCCGACAAACAGATGTGGAATCCCTTAGGGATAGTTGGTGTTATTACAGCCTTCAACTTCCCTTGTGCTGTTCTTGGTGAGTATTTTGAGCAAGAATTTTGAGTTTCGGTACTATGCGTTAGGATAGCCGAAGCTTAAAATCTTTTTCCATGTTATCTTTTGTTGTGTAATTGTAGGATGGAATGCGTGCATAGCTCTAGTTTGTGGAAATTCTGTTGTGTGGTGAGTCGCTCTCTGATACAAGTCTATAACGGATGTTGCAATTTATTTGTGTTAGTGACAACCATAATTATCAGTAGTTTTGCATTTATGAATTTCGATGATTGTATAACAATTTTCAGGAAAGGTGCTCCAACCACACCTCTCATTACCATAGCTATGACGAAGATAATCGCTGGAGTATTCGAGAAAAACAATTTACCTGGAGCAATCTTCACAGCATTCTGTGGCGGTGCTGAAATTGGCCAAGCTATAGCAAAAGATCCACGTGTTCCCCTAGTTTCGTTCACCGGGAGTTCAAAGGTACTAGTTTACATGCTCACTGCTAACCCAAACCGAGTCTAGAATATTTCCATTTTCCGAAGTCGTAAGAGTTTGAATGGTGATATCTCTAGGTGGGTCTAATGGTTCAACAGACTGTGAATCAAAGGTACGGCAAGTGCCTGCTCGAACTAAGTGGCAATAATGCCATAATAGTCATGGATGATGCCGACATTGAACTTGCTGTTCGCTCTGTTCTGTTCGCTGCTGTTGGTACTGCTGGTCAGCGATGCACAACTTGCCGTAGATTGGTATGTTAAAAAATTTGGCAGTCTTCTCTGCGGAAGAGATAGTCGACGTTTCATGCATAACTTGTTTTCCTCATTCTGAAAAAGCAGCTTCTTCACGAGAGTGTTTATGAGAAAGTACTTGACCGGTTATGTGATGTCTACAAGCAAGTCAAAGTCGGAAGTCCATTAGAGAAAGGTACCTTACTTGGGCCGCTGCACACTCCTGTTTCGAGGGAAAATTTTGTGAAGGGAATCGAGAAAATCAAATCTCAGGTTCGTGCTGAACCTTTCTCAGTTGTGGTCCTACTCATTTAAGAGGCACACTCCGGTGCATTCGCCCTAATAAAATCATTTAAATTCTGAATTCGAGATTAATAAATTCTAATTGTCAACAGTTGTTTTTGACATGTGTTATCATGTTGAAATGCAGGGAGGAAAGATTATCTGTGGTGGCGGTGTGGTAGAGTCTGAAGGAAATTTCGTGCAGCCTACGATAGTTGAAATTTCTTCGTGTGCTGAGGTTGTTAAGGAAGAGTTGTTTGCTCCTGTTCTCCATGTGATGAAGTTTCAGGTATGCCTACTTTTCAGCTGTCCGAATATCTCCAGTTCGCTTCGTGTAATGGATGGTTTCAAGCGACTAAATTTTTTTGGCAGACTCTGAAGGAAGCAATCGAAATAAACAATTCCGTGCCTCAAGGTCTAAGTAGTTCCATCTTCACTCGCAGACCTGAAATTATATTCAAATGGATCGGGTGAGTGATGAGACACTCTTCCTCTCTGTTCTCTGGTAAAATCACGACTTTTTCGAGATATTGACTGAACTCATATCTTGATACAGTCCCCAAGGAAGTGACTGTGGTATTGTAAATGTAAACATCCCAACAAACGGCGCTGAAATTGGCGGTGCTTTTGGTGGTGAGAAAGCAACTGGAGGCGGACGTGAAGCTGGAAGCGATTCTTGGAAACAATACATGAGGCGCTCAACTTGGTAAAAATCGGATTATGTTGTTTTGAAATAGTTATCTTTGTATTGTCATCTCATGCCAAAATTCCTATCGAGAATCCTGCAGCACGGTCCAAAGCTCGTTTGATCCTTCAGATTTCGTTTCTGAGTCCTGACTATGTTCATATTGCTTTGTATATATGCAGCACCATCAACTACGGAAGTGAGCTGCCTCTGGCTCAAGGAATCAACTTCGGGTAGTGAACAACAACGACCGAGCTCGATTCAGCCGGTATGCTTTGTTGTCGAAATGCTGGTTCCGTGCCTGAAACTATGGCAAGAATCTGAATGATCAGAGAAGACTTCTAGCTAAGGAGCTATTCTATGGCTCTCTCTCTGTGTCTAGAATGTTTTCAACTATTTATGAAATAAAGCATAGTTTTCAACTTACTGTTGTATATGAACTGATAGACTTGAAATTTAATCTGCATATCATATTGAAGGGTTTGAAATAATAACTCCTGCATTCTCTATTGCATCCTTTTGTTGTTCACCAAATCTACTGTAATTGAATAAAAATATTACAATACCATAGAAAAGTGACATCTATGATTGGTTTTTATTAGTTGTTAAATTAACCTCTTTTGCATAAATTGGCTCATTATTTTTGTCATTTTGCTCTCGTTTGTGAGTTGAGTGATTACTTAGTTTGTCAAAAGATTAAATTTAAAATTATATGTTTAGGAAGAATAAAGGAGATTATACTAATGGCACGTATTAGTCAGTATCGTTACCTAATTTACATTTTGATGCTTTAATATTTATATACTACTACTATTATAGTTTGAATTTTCTTTAAAAAATAAATAGTCACCATAACCACTATTCAACACCTAGCCACTCAATTTATACTAACAAAAAGGTGTTGGTAAAATGACAAATCTGTCCTTTTAGGTGATGTCGTGGCAAAGAGAGAGGCAATTTTTTTCTCATCAAAAGATTGAAATAAAAATGATGAATTTTAAATTTTGGACAAAAAATATAACAAATATTGAAGTCCTAATGGAGCTTGATTCAATCAACTAAGCTCTTTATATGTGGGTAGTGGGTACCATAGAGTTTAAGTTCTAGAATCACTCGAATGAAGTCAATCCATATATAAGTTCGAGTTAAAATATATAAGTTCAATTTTATATATATAAAATGACTATCAGATAAATTTCGTTAAGTCCCAATATAAATTTGAGTTCGTGTTATCATAAAAATCAGACCTCGATAAATCTGGACGAGGCGACTCTCTTGCACTTGCACCCACCACCATCAACAGTTATTGGCATTATTAGTTCATAGTCTAAAATAGAAAAGCAAGGTGTATTCAAAAGTGGAAGGGGCTCGAGGAAAAGAAGCACAATAGCAATTATTGGGATGGGTGGTTACAAATAGGTAAAATATGATTGATGTTTGTTGTAAAGAAATTAAAAAATTCATGATTGATTGTAAGTTGGGAGTTAGCCCCAATTTGACCTTATTATATACTCCTATAAGCCAATTCAAGCTGACAGTCAAGGTCATATATCATCTATACACATTACACACCAATGGTCCAATGGACATGGATGGATTGCTTAAGCCTCTACCAATGTCTTTGTCTTTTTTTATTATTTTTTTTTTCTACTATTGAATTTGTCAAAATTGATTAAAATTACATTGATGGCTAAAATTAAGAGAAGAATAATAAAAATATTAAAAGTAACTTTTGCGTTAAGAAAATAGGTTTAACGGGATCTCTATCATTTTCTATTTTGGGTTCACCTCTAACAATATATGACCATTTCACAGCCCCTTTTGTCCTCTCTTCTAGATGTTTCTCTTCTTTCGGGAATGAAAAATGGTAGAATGGTGTAGTCTGATTTAAGAAAAGCTTAAAATCTTTAAAATTCACAAGATTTGAGTAATATTTTTCTTGTTGCTTTATGAGTTTATTAAACAATATTACTATGAAATCATATTATGAGTGTCCACATGAGGTCTTTTTAGTGTATATATATAAAAAAAATTAATCATTTTAATTCATGTCCAAATACCATATAATTGTTCTATTTTAATAATTTACTAAATTTTTTAAAATATTGTGTGAAACATCTATAGTATAAAGAAATTACACAATCAAAAGCATATATAAAGAAATTACACAATCAAATTTGTGTAAGCCAATTATTGTCCAAAACTGAATAATAGCAAGTGATCATATTTTGAAAATTTGGCAAACTGATAGAAATTCATATACTCCTACTACTTTTTAGGGCAACAAAAAATGAAGGTGACAAAACGAAAACATCTATTACCATATACAGTGGCGGAGCCAGAGATTTCATAATGGGGGTTCAAAATTAAACTTCAAAAAAAATTACATAAATTAAATTATAAGGTTCAAAATGTAAAAGTCAAATGCAATCACATCATAACATTTGTCTTCTATTCTTCATCTTCTGAAACCGCTGCATAATAGTTTCATTGGTAACTTTAACAAACACATCATTTTCGATGTAAGGAACTAAGCAATCATTCAATAGTTGGTCTCCCATGCTATTACGTAGAGAAGTCTTGATGATCTTCATTGCTGAAAAAGCTCTTTCTACTGATGCAGTGGCAACTGGTAAGATCAATGACAACTTAACTAATGAATAAACCATTGGAAAAACTTCATGTTTCCTTGTAGAAACCATCTTTTGAGCAAGACCACTGATTCCTGATATTTGTGAAAACTTTTCATCTATGCGCACATCGAAAATAAAGTTCTCAAGTTGACTTTTAAGCTCGGACAAAGCAACTTCAGAAAATTCAGAAGGATAATACCGTGTAAGACGAAACAGCTTCTCCAAATCAAATGCAGAAAATAAATCCCTAGGATCAAAACATGACATGCATAAAACTAAGTCTGTGTTGACTTCATCAAAACGTTGATTCAACTCTTGAGCTTGCAAGTCAAACAAAAGAATTGGAGTTATAAAATTCCAACTACAGAACCACCGTAGTCCGTAGCCAACACATGATTGTCAAGAACCCTAAATTATTGCAGCAATTTGTCTAAAGTTACTTCAAAAGAGAGATTCCAAGAAGCCAAGATGCCATAATCAAATAGTTTATGGCTATGAAGAGCACCAACTTTTGAAATAAAGCACAAACACATTATTAAAGAGACAAGGATCTTTCTACGTTGATGTCCCCAACTTAATATAAGTACTATCTTATGATAGTCGACTCAGTATTAAGTTAGTTTGAAGTTATCTGAAATTAAATTTTTTAAAAAATAATTCTATCATAGAAATTAAAAAAAACGTTTAAACACATGATACCATCCATGACCGAGTATGTCTAACATTCCTACTTCTTTAGAGCTTCCATTAGCACAACAGAGGTAGCACAAACTGAACGACGACTACCTTTCATCAATTTGCTTAGCATCTTTTTCTTATGATTTACTAAGACATTTCAATTTCAACCATTAATTCAAATTGAAACTCATAATCAATCCTAATCATCTCAATTGAGAAAGAAAAAAAACACATGCAAAAACTCCAACCATTATACAAGCAATATTAATCAACATTTACTAACCATTATTTCATTTAATTTCATTCCATAACATCATTTATTCTATTCAAACACTAAGTAATGTCCAAGATCAAGCACTACAAATTTGCCCTTCACATTTTTTTCCCTACTTTTCTTTTCCAACTTTACCATAATACCCTCGTCCTCATTCGCAACCCTCATCCAACCCGCAATACACCGGGGCATCCACTAGGGTCAAACTCAGCATACAACTCTCCGACCGCGTAAACACACCACCAACGCCTTCTAAGTCGAGCCCCCGACTCTTATTAGTCGGGCTACACGGCATTGACCTCAGTGCCTTCGGGCTCTCGAGGCCCCTCATCATGACCCGCCTCATCGCCCGGATCAAGTGCACGGTCGGGTCCTCCGGGGGCCCGGCAGCCCGAAACTTGCTGCAGAAGCTGATATGCCGGGCCACCGCCTCGTCCGGGCTTATCAGCTTCTGACACCTCACGATTTCGTCCTTCACCGCCTCCGCACAAAGCCCGCATATCCATTTCCCGCCATACCTGAAAGCCCGAATAACGGTTATTTAACAGAATTTTGGACTTCTTTTCTCATCAAATTTAACAAATTTTCTTTAACTACTACTATTATTTTACCTTTCGCGAATTGTCTCGATGTATGAAAGGGTGCATTCCTCAGTAAGCCCGCAGCAATCGCATTTCGCGAAATCAACCTCGTTTTGGCCCGAAATCGCGTTTGCGGGCCCTTCCGGCCCGGAACCCAACACCATCGAATCATTAAATACACTCGTAGACATCTCTAAAAAAAGGCAAATTCACAATCAAAATCAAAACTTTCGAACTGGGCAATTCATGAAATCGGAAGTCAAGAGAGGGGGAGAGAGATTACCAGCTGAATAAGATCAAGATTGAATAGATAAAAATTGGATCTTTTTTTTGATGGTTTTGTTCTATCGCTCTTTCTCCCACTCGACTTCTTCTTCTTCGGGGATGAAGAATGTATACATGAAAGACATGTCAGAAAAGGCCTAATTCGATCGATGAGAGAGAATTCAAGAAATTTCCCTTTTTCTCTCTAGTTGAAGTAAGAATCTCTCAATCAATCAATGGAGCTTTAGAAGGTGTAAAGATGTTATCAAATAATCCTGCTATGGCTTTTTTTGGGAGAGAGAATTGAGAGAGAGAGCTGTGTGTGTGACTTTGTGTGTAGAGAGAGAGAGAGTACAAGAGAAAGAGTTAATTTGTGCGTTTTATTGTGGAAAAGAAGGTCAATGATTGGCTGTTAGGGGTGGTGGGGGTGGGGTTGACACGTCAGCATTAGAAAATATAGTGTGTGTGTGTGTGTGTGTGTGTGTGTGTGTGTGTGAATTCTGGTCTTATCTCAGTGGATTTGCCAGCAATGCATTATCTGTGTTTGGAGAGCTGTCCAATTCTTGCTATTCACTCGTGAATACTATTTGGAAATTTCCATTATGTGCTGACGAATAGGAGACAGCCACATGGCGCGAAATATTTTCTCCAAAAATAAATTTGTGCGAAATATGGAACTAAATTTGATTGTATTAATCAGTTATTATCATTGTATTAATGGTCATAATTGTGGTAATTGTAGGGCTGACAAAATATATCGAAATACCGAAATACCGCACTTATCGTACCAAAAAAATACCGAAAATACCGCATTTTCGGTATACCGCATTTTTCGGTACGGTATGATACCTTACCGTTAGATTAAGGTACGTCAAAGGTATGAATTTTGCATATACCGCGGTATACCGCATCATACCGCATTATACCGCAATTGCGATATATACCGTTAATAATTATATATATTTAATATATTTATTATTTATAAAATTATAATATTTAATATATTTATTATTTATAAATCAAACCAGTATGATTTGCGGTATACCGCGGTATACTGCAACACGGTACGGTATACCGCAATGTCGGTAAGGTAAAGGTTTTCAAATATTGACATACCGAATTTTTCGGTATACCGCATTGGTATAGGTATGACATTTTCTCATACCGCAATTTGCGGTACGGTATGACATTTTCGGTGTGGTATACCGTACCGTGCCACCCCTAGGTAATTGTACCTTCTTCGAAATTTGGTGATTTAGTTGGATTTTTATTTATTATCATATTTAATAAAAGAAGAGGTGAGGGGAGAAAGTTTCTTATGTGTTTTTAATTGGATGGACCAATTAATTGAAGAATAATCTGAGGAGATTCCTCGGATTTAAATTAATTGATAGGCTAAGTATTGAAGTAATAGACCAGAGAAATTGGGGCTGTCGATTTCAATTAATTGGTATATTGTTATTTTTAATGAAGAGGAAAAAATGATATTGAAAGAAGCTCCTATGAATTCATTCGTTTATCCCTTTTAAAATAATGTATTAAAAATAAAATGTCGGCTTGTTTTTGTAGTTTATTGTTTTCCTTTATCAGTTGGCATCTCTTCAAATGTGTAAATGTAAAGTCTATTTTGTTTTTCGATCTTATTTTTGTTCACATCACTTTCAGAGCTATGCATATATGCTTATTATATGTATATGAGTATTACATATTTATAAAGTAAATAAATCTAACAGAAGAAGACGAAAATAACTTTCAACCATTCAAGTTACTTGGTCGTGGGCAAGAAGTAAAAATAAAAATACATAGTAGAAAACGGGAAAAAAATGAAAAATAAAATAAAGAAAGCACAACATTTAGGTCTCACTTGAATAACTAAGCTTTGCAACATTAATAAATATTTATATTTAATTATCATTTTTCAAGTAAAGTTGCCGGGTACCCTTAAACTCTATATATTTATAACATTTATATTTATATATTCTGAACTTCTTTCGATTGTTAAATTTTTTATTCGAGCGTTTTGAATTGCATAAAAGAAACCAGTATTTTAGTAATTCGACCTAAAAATTATGAAATTTAAATTCATTAACTAACATTTAAGTATTTGGTCATCCATATATTATCCTTACATTAATAGAAATCCATTTATGTAAATTCAAAACATTCAAGTTTATTTGGAACTCGAAATTACATTTGGTACAAAATTCAAACAATGTCGAACTAAAATCATACTCTATAAATTAGTTTTACGCATTTTGTTGCTTCACGAAAGGTACACTGAAAATGATGAATCACGAATATTAATTAATTAATATGCCCGTAACGGAGGGACAGATCTTATTGCAATGAGTCTGGGTTTAAATCTCGCTGCTGTCGTGTAGTTACTTCCATCTCTCAGGCACAAGTGTGAGACCTTGGGAGATGGACTTCTGGCAGTCAGTGGATTAAGTCATCTCCCTTAACGGGCTACTGTGTATCCTGATTTAACCCCTCACCTGATGTCGGCCGGAGTGTGGGGCAGTCAAGACGACTGAATCACTTTTGCGGCAACGAATATTAATTAATATATGTTCATAGTATGAGCCAATGAGCTAAGAATGAATGTAAATAAAATAAATTTCAAGATTTAAAAAGGGAAATTTCTCAATGCCCCACTACCATTATAAGTATAATTAGTCATATTCATATGAAAATGAAATAAAATGAGAAAGACAATTTTCATGCACTTGTGAATATATGTGAATTTTCCAAAGCCACGTCGGCATTTATAGATGTCACGAAGCAAACCAAATTTTCTTCACATGGCTGTCCCCATTTAAATGCACTCTCACGTTTTATTTGTTTTTTGTTTTATTGATTGTTTCTTCTACATATACACTTTTGTTATCCAAGATAATATTCTTGGATTTTTATCAAAAGGGATTGTACATTTTTATGACTTTTTGTAATTTTTTTGTGTGATGATTGTTTGAAAAGCTCATATTTTCAATTGGTTTGATTATGTTGTACTCCGTGAATCCCAAGTTATTTGAATCGTATTCTATTTTGAGTTGATCCAAATTACTTGAGTCATTTCTCTTTTTGGCTAAAAACAAAACATCATACTTACTTTATTCTTTCTTTTTATTTATCTTCTCTCATCTCTCTTACTTTATTTTCTCTTCTACTTTATTTAATTCACTAAACACAACTTTCTTAAATCTCGTACCGATACTTTATTCTCTCTTCTACTTTATTTAATTCACTAAACACAACTTTCTTAAATCACGTACCGAAAAAAAACGCTCCAAGTAACGTGGGACGGAGGGAGTATACCATTTTATCTGGTGGATAAAATTAGCGAAAATGTTAAAACTTTCATTGCTTATCAATTTCTATTTTTTTCTATAATAGTTTTAAATAAAATGTTTGTTTTTCTCCATATGCAATTTCATTGTTGTTTCGAGTATATTTTATTTTATTTTATTTTTTATTGAGTATTTTTCCTTCATAGTAGTACATTTTTGTTTTCCAAGATAATATTCTTGGATTTTTTTTTTATCAAAATAGCGGCATTTTTATGCACTCTATATAACTTTTTAAAATTGTGGTTGTAGTATTATTTAAAATATAAATCTGTAACAAAAAAAGGCTAAGAGGGACCCGACCAAAATGTCATGGAAATTTGTATCTTTCCCATTATCTTTTTATTTTTGCTTTCCCATCATCTTTATATATATCACTACTTAAATGATTCCAACACCACTCGTCCCTCTACATTTGTCCTAAATTATATTCCCCTCCCCCCCCCCCCCCCCTCCCATGAAAATAAGAATATTTTTCTTTTTCATCCGTCCCATAAAAATATTATATTTTTATTTATAAAAAGTTGTATTAAACCCATTACTCATACATGTTAATTTATTAAATACTAATAATAATGTGAGTCTTTATCTACTAACACTACTTTAACTATCGTTCTCATCATCTTTATTAAGTACTTTACCAATTATATATTAATTTTGTCATCCCAAATGTCTTTATTTTTTTTAAATCATCGGAGTATAACAAACATTAAATTCATATAATCAATCGCCACTCATAGCATAGGTACGTAGACACAAATGCAATTAATTAAAAAAAAAATCAATCACGCTATGAAAATAATTACACATGAATACTTTTGTGACAAATGTTTGGTCGCTAGTCCTTCGAGCTAACTGATTAACACCACTATTTATTAGTATAAAATAAAAAATATATATAATATTTGCCCTAAGAAAAAGAGTGGACATATATACCTAAAAGGATTATCATCACACCCAAATAAATGTCCATTTCTTGTCGTCCCAAAATCATAATTAATACAAACACATAGACCTACAAACCACCTGCATTGTATCAAAACTAAGGTACAAAATTGCAGGTCATTACCTGTTTAATTTGTGGCACATATATTGGTATGTGACAATATTTATTACGTGTCGAATTGCCCTTATCTATAGTTCTTGATTGCCATTTTAATAGTTCTTGATTGCCATTTTAATTCAACGAATTTTTTGAACAACAACGTTTGGATATACTAGTAGTTTATCTTTTTCATGTTGAGTACAACGTCGAATAACGACTATAGTGTCCAATATTTGCCATTTTTAATTTAACGAATTTTTTGAACAGCGACGTTTGGATATACTAGTAGTTTATCTTTTTCATGTTGAGTACAACGTCGAATAACGACTATAGTGTCCAATATTTCAATAACATCTAAAAGTGTGGTGTTGTATTTTATTAGGGGTGAGCACTCGGGTTTCGGTACCGAATCAAAATCGAAAAATCGAATTTAGTTCAAAACCCAAACCGAATCGAATCCGAAAAACCGAAAACCGAAAACCGAAAAAAACTGAAAAACTGGAAAAAAAAATATGGAGTATATATTAATATATATATATATAATACTACTAAAAAAATATAAATATTTATATATAATATAAAATTAATAGAGTATATATTATATAAAATATATCAAAAGAATATATATTATATAATATATTAAATTAATAGAATAAATATATAATATTATATTTAAATAATTCGGTTTTTCAATTTTTTTCTCGCCCGAACCGAACCGAACCGAAAAACTAAAATTTTTGTATTTTTAAAACCGAACCAAACCGAACCGACAAAACTGAACCAAACTTCAGTTTGGATCGGTTCGGATATTCGGTTTTTTATTTTTTTGCTCACCCCTATATGTTATGCATATCTTTTATGTGTTACAAAATGATCCATCAAAAAAATGACGGATAATAGAGTAGCAATCCAGGATAAAAAACAACACAAAATCAATGTACAAGAAAACAAATGCTTCATAAAACAAGTGAAGAAAAGTAGCAGACAGACACTAAAAAAATGAAGCAAATGTACAACACGCATCTTGGTGTTATCCAATAATCTCATCACCAAAGATGAATAGTCTGAAAATAGCTTCAAAACGAAAGAAGAGTTCGTTATCACAAGATTTACGACATTACATAAAGCAAAAAATTCCACAAAGACAAAATATACAACGAAAGTACTCAAAGGATTAGATAACTATAAAAGCAAATATAAGTGGGCTTTATTATGAATTACATCATGAAAGAATATAAATGAAAATTGTTGTAATTATAGTACATAATTTTAATCTTAAGCTCAACTTTTCTTGTCCAAACTGTGGATTTATAAAATATACCAATATGAAAATGCAACTTTGATTTGTCAGATGGGATAGTCAGATTTAGTTGTTGGATATCTATAAAAAGCATTTCTCATTTTTCTATTACTAACAAAGTAAAAATCAACAAAGAAAAATCAAAACACTAGGCAATAATATATAGAGATCTGACCGTCACATAAAGTTTTCAATACTGAAATTTGAGTCTCATACATATATATAGTGATGATAAAATATGATATTTTCCCATATCATATGGTTTCTGAGTGTTTATTTTCTTATGCTAATTAAACATTTGATTTTACATGTATATAATTCTTGAATATAACGTACACGACGCTGTCACAAGTTTTCTACGATCATATAATATATATATAAAACTCTTTGTAAGCAATATTACAAATATACGCCAAGAAAATTATGATTAAAATATTTAATTAATGTGTATCAAACGAAATCAAATGTTGGTTTACAAGATTTGAAGTTCCAAGCAACTTGTGAAATATGATTGAGACTTGTGTCAATAGGATATTAGATAATACAGTTACATGAAAATAAAATATTGCCCAACATGTTCATCAAGAGGTTGAGTGCAACATAGAATAATCACTATTCAATGATAGAGAAATAAAACAAATAATACATTTAAATTATTTGATCCTCAAAATCTCAATCATTTTTCAAAAATCTTTTTGATCTCAATTATTCGAGAAGCGTCTTCCATCTTCTTTGATCACACATTTTTAATTACTACTTTCATCTGTTTCATAGAATAAATAATAAGAGAAATACTCTTTTCATCACCAAGAAATATAGATGGATATTTTTATAGCGTGAGGTTCACTTTTATATAGTATTTTCTTTATAATGTAACTAAAATGAGTTAATAGAATGTTTGATCTACATATCAAATATAGTAGTACTAGTAAAAATAAAATGAGATACGTAATGATGAATATCCAAAAACGATAAAATAAGATATTTAACGACAGATAAAGTGCCTAAATGCAATAACAGAGTACAATTTTGCAGATTTGTATACCCATGACAAACACAAGATAATTCGAATTCCTCACTTATTAGTAGGAGAAAAATGAATTGAGATTTAAATGCTAAAATATTAACATTTGAATAAAAATGTCTTTTTTGTCGAGAACAAAAGTACAAGTGGACATTAGAGTTTGATTCTTGTAAGAGAAGGGTGAGATTGTGTAGTTTTCATGTCAATTTATTACATTCAACTGGTCTGTAATCTTATCACTTTGTGCTAGTTAAAGAGTCATTTTTTCTGAGCTACATATTTCATGCCTGAAATTGGCATTTTTGTATCACTAGTCAATTTACCAATTAATACTATATGAATAAAAGGGTTGACATACCACAGCTGGATTCCAAATCATGAGTTTATTTTACAAAAATACCTATACTAATATCTTTTGCATTAAATGGGCTTAGTAATACAAACATGATGCTATTTCATATAGACAAGGCAATTATTGGGCTGAAAATATAATATTTACCATACTTATTGGGCTAATATGGGCTTGAATTATGGGCTGTAGTCATTTTCCAGTTTGATTTATTCTCCTTATTTTTGCGTAATAAATAAATTTCCATAAATCAATCAATTTTTGTGAGATCATTAGTACTCTTACTAATTAATTGGGGAAAAGTTTATTTCCTCACAATTCTATCATGTAAACTACTATATGCAAACATAGCGCCACAAAATCTTCATTCTCACAAATCTTTTTTATTAATTTTGTTTTTACAATTTTATGCCTTTTAATTTATTTACTATTTTCATCTTTTTGGCTGCACACTCATTGAGTACAATTTTGACTCCTTGAAATTAAAAATACAATAAAATGGACACCTTGTTTTAGGAGGGTGAGCCGCTGTAATTATTGTAGGCTGTGGTCAATATCATTAGATAATTTAATTATTGAAGATAAATTAATTAAACCATTCCCCATCAGCCAATCGTTGAAAATATTAATTTCTCAGTTATAACCAATTTTTTAATAGGAACTATAGAATATTAGTTTGAATTCGTGAGTCATCATATAAGTCATTCTAGATCATACATAAGTATATTTTAAATAATCTTTATCATTTCATAATTAAACGGATATAAGTCATTCTAGATCATACACAGGTAAATTTTAAATAATCTTTATCATTTCATAATTAAACGGGTAAGACGCTAAAATATCACGGTTTGGAAATTGCAATAAGATTTTTATTAAATACTCCATTTAAAACCAAATTTTAAGAAGTGTGTACACAAGTATACTACTATTATCTCTCTAACACTCAACGTGAATATTCAAAACCACTTTAACCTTTCCGAGAGAGATCATTTTGAACCCTAATTAATTTTTTTTGAGATAAGACATGACCAAAATAAAAAGCTTCTTTTTCTTGTGGAAATAAAAAAAAATTATTCGCTCGATTTTCTTTTTACAATCAGCCAATAATTGGTCCCTTGTATACGAAATTTGTTTTATATTTTTAATTTAATTTTTTCATTTCAAAACTTATAAGTGCCTATTGCATTACTCATAGAGTATCATCGTATTTTAATTATAATTTGAAATAAACTCCAAAATATCGAAAGAAAAAATAGCTCATCCTAAATTTAATTTTGGACCTACATAGATTCGCCTACGATCTTTGCTTCTTAATTTACAATGACACAAAGATGCTCAGAAAATAATATAATAATAAAGGTTGAAAGCAAAACAAAAACACTTTTTAGAGTTTTTCCATATAATTCCCATGTTCGTTTGTATAACAAAAACTTTTATTTTGCTTCACAAATTAATACAGAAATGGTACCTAAATCTTTTTTTATCGTATATGTGAAATCATGCTCTCCCTTTTTAGAACATGACAAATTATTTTATCAGTCAAAATTTGTCACCGCAAATAACCCGTCAATAGTGGCAATCAATGCATTGATTTAGGCGTGTTTTTGTAAATTTCAGTTTAATACTACATTAATGGTTTTATTTAAAATTCATTATCTGTATCATCTCTTGCTATTTACTATAGTAGAAATTGATGATTACACTTCATGAATTATCTACTCACATATAAATCGATTAATATCATCACGCCCGTCTTAAAAAGGAGTATCGTTTTACTAAATTTGAGATATGACCTAACTTTTCAATCGCGTGTCATGGCTAAGGAGAAATGACTAACGTGGTGAGTGTGTTTTCATGGGTATGTTCAATATTTTCTTGATATAATTTTTTGTGATTTTGCTTTGTTTCTTGCTTTAGCGTTTTTGCTATATTTTTCCGCTTGCTTAGAATTTGTAGAGTTATTTATTGCCTTTATTGTTGGCTAATATTAATATTTTTGTTACATATCTTTATCCGACTACTCATTGAATTTATACTCACTAGTTTAGTTTTACATAAAAAAAAATTCTAATTGCATATGCTTTAGCCAAAACAGTGGTGCCTACCCCACATGCATGTACCCTAAATATCACCAAACCATTATTAGTATTAATTAAAAGCGGTCCAGGTGGACCATACATGTTTAAGTGGAAATTAATATGGGCCAATGAACGGCCGCCACATATCACAAATTTTATGTTGCCATACAATAATGTTAGCAATAGTCAATTTCAATCAGAAAAAAGAAGTGGGCACACTTTCCCTATTGTTGACACGTGGTATTTGTGCTAAAAAAACAATTGTATTAGTTGCAGCAAAAAAACGATTCCGTCGCCCTGGCGGCCCATACTCCAACCCGACATCATATGAGGGGTTCAATCAGGGTACGCAGTAGTCCGTTAAGGGGGAGGCCTTAACCCACTAGCTGCCAGAAGCCCATCTCCCAAGGCCTCACATTTGTGCCTGAGAGATGGAAGCAACTACACGACAGCAGTGTGATTCGAACCCAGGCTCATTGCAGCAAGATCTGCCCCTCCATTGCTAACTGCGCTAAAAAAACAATTGTATTAGTGTTGTGTCATGTAGTCTCATTTAGAGATGAGCTTGTATTAAACCGTAAGATAATAAAAAAAAACAATTTAATTGATAACACGATTTTTCGATTTTCGATTGGTTTCATCACTAAAAAACATTTTCGATTGGTAAACGTCTTGAAGCTATAGTGATATCCAATCAAGGTAGCTTGCTTACTCTCGCCCACTAGTTATTCCATAAATGAGAATTGGTTATTGATACATTTTAAAAAAAACATATATTAAACATCAAATCATTTATGAATTATGATCAATGATGATTGTATTAATAGGCATGCATGAGTTTAGGTTAAATTGGCCAAACAACACCATTTTTAGATGGTATGCCAACTTTGTTTTGATTTTTGCACTTAGAATTGTCCTCAAATTCGACTTTTGATTTTATTTGGCCAGAACAACTTCGGTAATATGCACATATCAACACTAATTTATGTAGAATAAAATATCACGAATAAATTTGAATTAATTTAAATAAATAGTCGTGTCCACTAAATCTAATTTGATTTTAAAATATACTCCTATTTAATTATTGATATTTAAATATAGGCTGTTTTTATCATAACCGTATCCTACATAAGATTTGGTGTCTCAAATAACCACAAATCTATCAATTTCGTCGTACGGTGGTATGGTCCAAAGGCCCAATTAATTGACTCCCTCCGATTGATTGATTTTTTAAGTGACTTTTTATTTGTAATTTGTTTAATTTTTAGATCAATTTTGATATGTATTTCTAAAGGATATTATGATTGTGAAATAATATTCTCAAACAGAACAATATATTATATGGTCTGTGGCTCAATCTTATTATAAAACACATAATCAAACCCACATAAGTAATTTAAAGATACCACAGAAGTTATTATTACTCACTCTATAGTTTATTTTATGAAGAATAACCTACAATTATCTAAAATAACATCTGTATTTCATAACAAAAAATTACCTCTATATTATCCAAAAATGATAGCTCTGCATTTTGCAATAAAGTGTCTGCATAATCCCATATTACTAAAAACATCTCTCACAACATCATTATTCTTTAATGGCATCTCACTTTTTATTACTCCTAATAATACCTTAGTTTTGTGTACAATGATTTTTAATACTAGAAGAACTTAAGCCACATTGAATTAGTGGCAATTTGCACAATTTAAGCGTTAATTAATTGATAAGTGCTTCTATATATGTGTATTTTGATAATTTCTTATTTGTTATAGAAGAAGCATATAGCGCCGATTTATTGGAAACAATGTGTTGGTTGAACGTCGTACTTTTTAAAGCTGCCAAGTATTAATAATTTCAATTATTAAAAAATTAAATGGGCCATTGAAATAGTACTCACGGCACAACCGGCCAAAAAATCAGTTTTATTTAATTTATTGTAACGTGATATATTTATAATATTTAGTTTAGATACTATTCATGTAAGTAATGACCAAAAGACTATGGTACTAATTATATGCACGACACGCGAATATGATTAGTTTTGTGTATAATTAGTAAATCTCAGTTGTTGATTTGTGTCTAATAATAATAGATACTTCTAGTATATAATATAAATATCATAAAAAAATTATGAATATTGCATCCAAAATCATTTTGGTAATCTCATACAATATCGCCAGTAATGGATTCAGGAAATGGAAAATTCTCAAATCATTTTAAAATTACAATTAAATCAATGCATTTAATTTATTGTAATAATAATATCCTCATTTTAAAAAATTAAATCCATATCATTATCTATGAAATTATATTGTTTAATAAGGACACACATAATCAGACAAGCTTTAGTGGATAATAATTGGGGTCAATGTGTGATTGTGGTATTTTATAAGTCAAGCAAAAAGTTACAAATTTCAATAAAATATGTACTGCACTATACATGATTGATTAAATTAATGGCGGGCAAAAACTATAATTAACTATTCAAATCTCAACCCCACTAATAAAGCAAAGTACTTATACTTTACTTAAACTTTGAAATTGAACAAAGCATGCTTAACTTTGTTCCATCTAATATGGTTTTCACAATTACCCTTATGGAGTAGTATAATATTGAAACTTGGGCTAGTAATTATTCTCCATTTTCATTATTTGATTAACACTAACATACATTTTATATATGTCTCGTTAAAGTAGTTTAATCAGTATATTTAGTATATTTACAGTTTGAATGGGACAAAATTAGTTACATAGATCTCACTAGAAGTACCACGTGGCCAACTATAGAACAGATTACATGTCTTAATTATAGATTAAATCATACCATTATTTTTTTATATATAAATGGTTGTACGAAATTATTAATCCATTTTACATGTCATAATATTGTATACCCTGTAAATAATTTAATACAACAATTGAAAGTTATTATCAAGACTAAATATCTATACTTAGTATATATCTCGTGTTTGATCTTAACTATTTTTTTTTTCAAATTGAATTAATTGTCATTAAAAAAAGTTACCATCATAATCATAATCATAATCATAATCATAATGAAAATGAAATCGAGGCCCAATAACTAAATGAGCTTGACCAATTCGGTTTAATTATCTATATATTTTTACAAGCTATGATTATGACTATTAGAAATAAAAAATGTGCTTTAAGTGATGAGTAGGTACAATGTAGTCGTTGTTATGTTGACTTTTTCTAGATTAATACCTTCATATAGAAATCCATATATATCTCAAACCAAGTTATAAAAAATAAGTATATTTGGTCGTGTCATATTGGTGATGGAATAATAACATAGGCATATTAAAGTAGCTATATATTACACTAATAGTAGTTAATTACCACACAATAAATGATCTTGCTTAGATGTATTTACGTTATATAGTAAGCAAATCTCTCATAAATAAGCAGTTATTAAATGCGGATTAATATTTCATTGTAATAGCTCACCGAAGCTAACCTTAATTTTATCGCTTTGAACATTTATAATGGATTATTCCTTTTTTTTCTCAACTCACAATACATTTATTATCACTATTAAAATTTTAAACCAACAGTACATTTTCTCAGAATTTATCAATTTTTGTATTAAAAATCATATTCATTATCAATATTATTGGCACTGGACTAATTGAGTAATCGATAACATGGTGAATTATACTTTTGGTACTTATCATTTATCAATTCAACTTCAATCAATCTTATAAAATTACAAAATCTCGAACCATACAAATTCAGAAACTTAATCCCACTATAAAACCAACCTTAACATACCTAATCTCAAGAAGAGTTTCCAAAAAAATATTGAAATTACTTTTAAAGTTTAAACCCTTTTTTTACTATCAATTTACTATATGTCACATATTACTGTATTGTCTATACATAAGATTTTTTTTTCTTGCACTATAAATAAATGTATATTTGAAATAGTGAAATGAGACTTCTATTGATGAATATAAAAAAAATAGAAAAACTTGACTCTAGATGTAGAAGAGTATATTATAAATATGAAAGTTATGGAACTATTGGGGTTAATATGAGAATATTTGCATCTCGAAGTCCTCCCAATGCAATAAATCCAAAATCGGAAACACCATAATTAAATTAAGCAATTAAATACTCAATCTTTCCATGTAAATGAAAGCTCAGTTCATTTCACTCTTCCAATTCATCCCAAGCCAAACCTCACTAATCCCCAAAATTCTTCACCGTCAATCGTTTCCGCTCTAATCGCCGCCGCCTCTCCGATCAAACTCCGGCAATTCCGCTTCCACCAATCCAGGAATGGCGGAAGACTTCTCCAGAGCGGTGGAGCTCGGGCTGAAGCTATCGAAACGAATCTACTACGGCAAGGACAAATCGACGGCCGCGTCGGCGCCGCCGCGGCAGCTCTCGATGACGGCGGAGGCGGAGAGCTTCCTGCCGACTGCGCCGATGGTGTACGCCGAGATTAACGACCCGTCGATGGTGGATAATCCCGACGTTCCGAGTTACCAGCCGTACGTCTACGGCCGGTGCGATCCGCCGGTGCTGATTCCGATGCGCATGCACCGCGTGTCGCTGGAGGTTGATTGCTGCTTGGATACGGCGTTCGTGACAGTCAGCGGCGCGTGGAGGCTGGACTGCGTCTCCGCGAGTAGGAGCTGCAGCTGCCGCATTGCTATGCCGATCGGCGAGCAGGTATATCGTGATTGATTTTTAACAAGGTGTGGAAAGCATGTTTGTGTATTTTCGGTATTTTCTTTTATTTGAAATATTTTGACTTTTGAAATTAAAAACAAAAAAACATGTCTGGCATTGTCCTTTTCTGTTGTTTTTTTCGCTTGTAAAATCTACATCCACTCTCTCCAATTGAAAAAAATGAAAAATGAGGAATTGAAAGCTAAATAAGTTTTTTAGATTTCAATTTAGTAAAATAAAATATATAGTACTATAAATTTTAATTTTAAACCGTTGATAAATTTATGTAAAACTTAGTTTTATTGAAAAAGTTGCCATCTATTTTGATAACTGATATCATATGGATAAAAGGTACTTAAGTGGTTAACCTTAATTGGCTAAATAAATCAGGTAGGTAACTTAGAAGGTTTGGCATTTGGGGTTTCAATACCAAATACATTAAGTATAGCTTTCTAATATTTGAGGAAATTAGTGATTATTTTCGGCAAATGAACAAAAGTATTATTTCAAATCAGAATATGCAATATACATTATAAAATTGCATTTGGCTCTTGTCTTTGGAGTTTGGACTCTGTAGTTTGTGTTAATATGCCAGGCTAGCATAAAAATCTGAACTTTTGAATAAATTAGCGTATTTTATTTTTAAATTCTTCATGTGGAATATATTATCGATAAATGTAAGGATTTTTTAATTTATTTTTGTAATAGTGCTTTTGATGTTTTGGCTCTTCATTAAGAATTATTTGGCTAACAGGGTTCAGTTCTAGGTGTAGAGGTTGAGAGCCCTTTCAAGTCATTCAGTAGAGAGCTGATCCCAACAGAAGATGCTGCAGCAGATGCAGCCAAAACAGCCAGCAGTAAAGATGGATTCTTGATTAAAGGCCACCTCTACACATTTAAAGTTCCCAAGGTAGCTTTCAAAATTAAATTTTCATCCTATACTTTTTTATATTACAGTCTGTCACCTTATTTATTCAAAATCACGTTATTTGCGAATATAAATCATAGATATTCTACCACTTGGGCATATGCGCTGTGCCTGAAAATCACACTATTCTATTTAAAATAAACAAGTTGGATCCAGGACATTGGTCCCAATGATTTTATACGAAATACCCAATTCTTTATTAGGGGGTGCAACGTGTCTCGCTTGTAGATGACACAATAATTATATAATACATAGAGTTTCTATGATATTGTTGGTATTTGTAATTGCATATATGTCACTGGATGGGTTTAGATTTGGATATTGACTTGTCTAGCCATAAGATGGTGTCACACCATATTTTAATGAGATTATTAACAGTAAGTAGGATTATAATTAATATTGTAAATGTATTTTACACATAATGTTTGTAATGTAATTTTTATATTAACATTTGCAAGACCAAAGTAAGGCAGGTTGATGAATGTTGCAATTGCTTTCATTTTTCAGATTGATGGAGGGACTATTCTATCTGTCAAATTCAGTTGGTCCCAGAAATTGTTGTATCAAGATGGCCGATTTTCCCTGAATGTGCCATTCACTTTTCCTTCTTATGTTAATCCAGTGGTGAAAAGCACAAGTAAAAAGGAAAATATTTTAGTGAATGTGAATTCTGGCACTGGAACTGAAGTGTTTTTTGAAAGTACTAGTCATCCTATCAAGGTATTCTTGCTTCTATATGTAACTTCATTATCTTAACAAAGGCAAAAAGATGATAGTTTAATGTTTCCTTTTATGATAGAAAACAAAACATGAAGCTTCGAAAATAGGATTTTCTACTGAGAGGGAAGTTCCATGTTGGTCCAGGGATGACTTCAACTTTTCATACAATGTAAGCTTTCTTAACATTCATTTTATCTTTCTCTGATGTATAGTGACATGGCGAAGTGATTAATTTGTTATTTTTTATAATGCTCAGGTCGCTTCAAATGAAATTGTTGGTGGGGTGCTCTTGCAGTCTCCACCCCTTCATGATTTTGATGAGAGGGAGATGTTTTGTTTGTATCTATATCCTGGCAAAATCATGAATCATAAGGTCAGCCATCAGCAGTAGCTATTATATGTTTACTACTTGCTTCTCGAAATATATATATATGTTCATGTAACGTGTTGACAAATATGTTAAGGTATCTCTGATGTCTCGTGCCCCTGATCATAGCATCTGGATTTTTTTCGTGCAGGTTTTCAGAAAAGAAGTGGTGTTTCTTGTCGACATAAGTGCAAGCATGCAAGGAACACCGCTTGATTGTGTTAAAACAGCTCTCTTAACTGCGCTCTTTAAGCTTAACCTGGTGGACACTTTTAACGTCATAGCTTTCAATGAAAGCTCATTGTTATTTTCTTCATCAATGGTTCAAGCAACTAAAGAGATGATTGGAAAAGCTTCTGAATGGATTGAGATGAAGTTTATAGCCGAGGGTGGCACAAATATCGCAGCTCCTCTGAATCAGGTACTGGGAAAGAATTTTTTCCAACTATCCATCCATGATTCTTGTGTATTTCATTGTTTGTTTTTTGTATTTAAACTTTTTCTGCTATACGATCTATACATTCCAATGAGTTGATGATGTTTCAAGTAACTTGCCAGTGTCAATCTATGCCATTTTACTTTGGAGAATAAACTTACAGCAATACATATTTTGGTTTCATACATTACAAACACATGGTTGCCATTCAAGCGAATGTAATGGTTGTTAAAAAAGTGATGAATGATGTCTCTCTTTTATCTACACATTAATCACTTTCTGTGGTCTTATGTTAGGCAATCAACATGTTCTCAAAAGCTGGAGGTTCGCTTCCCTTGGTTTTCCTTGTTACCGATGGAGCTGTAGAAGATGAAAAGGAGATTTGTGATAGAATGAGACGTCACCTCGTGGAGGCAGGAGGCTTGATCACTCCAAGAATCTGCACGTTTGGAATAGGTGAGATGCTTGTTATCATCTACTATATGCTATCACCTATCGGTTTTACGTTAAACTCCATTTGATTCTTGTAGTTATCTCACAAGCTTAGATCTGATCACACTAAGTTTGGTTTATGTTGCAAGGTTTGTACTGCAACCATTACTTCTTGCAAATGCTTGCACAAATCGGAAGAGGTCACTGTGATGCAGCTTTTGATATAGGTTTGTCTCAATTCCAATAACTATCTGTGAATGTAACTATTTTCGTACTTATTTGGTTTCTCGTGTTCACTTTGCCAGGATGTGTCAACTCGCGGCTGGAAAGATTAATCAGCAATGCATCATCAGTCGTAGTAGCAGATATAAGCGTTGATTCTCTGAAAGATCTCGACTCCCTTGAGGTATGATGAAATTCACGCTTAACCCTACATATATACATTTAGGCCTCTGATATACTCATCCCAATTGTTCTTTACCACTGCAGATTTATCCGGCTCAAACTCCTGACCTATCGACCGGAAGTCCAGTACTGATATGGGGAAGATACACCGGAAGCTTCCCTGACAACGTAGAAGTTTATGGCACCTTACCCGATTTAGGCAAGTTTGAGATAACTATAAAAGTGCAGAATGCAAAAGATGTACCTATTGACAAAGTAAGGTTTCATCTATACTCATCTCTATACAGATGGCTTGCTTGGTTATTATCGAATTTAACCACCAATCTCTTCTCTAACGACAGGTGATCGCGAGGAGGCAAGTTGATTCACTCACCGCGTGTGCATGGTTATCCGGAAACAAACAGTTAGAGGAGAAGGTTTTTTTTCAATTTCAGTGAAATCATAGATCACTACTGTTTGTATAAAGAAAGTACTCACATAGATAGAGATGACAGATTGTGGATGTATGCTTTGAACATAATTCTAGGCATTCTATCTCAAATTTGTAATAATTTTAAAAAAATTATGAAATGTTCTATACTTGCAGGCTACAAAACTGAGCCTGCTTACCGGGGTGCCTTCCGAGTACACCAGCATAACTGTTGTCGAAACAGACAAATGCATATTAGCTGCCATGACAAAAACAGTCGAAGAGGTACACCTTCTTCAATCTTGCAATGCTGTTCATATATGAAGTGTGTGTTTTCTGACCTATGTAAGCAAAAATTCAGAGAAGAGACGATGTTGGAGCAAAGAAGAAGACATTCATGCGCACCCTAGGGATCGGGTTTGGTAACCTCGAGGCCACAGCTGAAAACAGACCACCTGAACAAGCCGAGCCAAAGCTGTATGAAACTTCAGAGATGATGCTCAAAGCTGCAACGAACCTTTGTGCCAAGTGGTGTGATTGCTGCTGCTGTATGTGTTTCTTGCAGTGCTGCAACAAGGTGAACGACCAATGCGCGATCGCGTTCACTCAGCTCTGCACGATTCTCGCGTGCTTCGAGTGCATCAATGTGTGCTGTGAGATATGTTCTGGTGATTAAGGTTGGTGTTTGTTGATGCATTTGCATGGAGGGTGTGTTGGTGTTGTTAAATTATAATGCTGTATGTAATTATAATAGAGAATAATAAACTGTAGAGTGTACTACTATTAGTTTTACTTTGGATTATGTGGAGAAATCAATGAGAAAAAAAAAAGAAAACAGTTTTCCCTCTTCAAATTGTATTGATTTGTGTTAGTGTTTGGATTTCAGAAAATTCGAAAATAAAAAAATAATCCGAAATAATTTCTTAAATTATTGCATAGAATAAATTTCAAATATTTTCAATCAAAAAAACTATCCACTGAATCGAAAATTTGAATTTTGAAGAAAAAAATCTGATTCAAAACCCAAAACAAATTTAATACTACAGTGTATTAGTTAGTTTGATTCGATTATTTAAATTATACATTTTGTTCACACATAATTTCATGTTCAATTTTATTCCGGCTCCACATTGGATCTTCAATGGATGAGCATCGACTGAAGGGAGTGAAGAACCCCTATGATGGATGCGCATACGATATCTCGAACCGTAACCAGCGTTTCTGGAATGCCACCGTAATTAATGTTGATGTCGTCGTCGTCATCTCCATTCTTTGAATTGTCGATTATAACAACAAGGCTACTTCCCCCGTCCCAAGAAAGTTGATTCAAAACTCAAGACATCAAATACAATCTATCCCTATAATTACGGATTAATTACGTTACATGTCTTACTATCTTAAATAGAGACAAATCAGGTACAATCATATTTTTCTTTATTTTTATACTTTGGATTTTTTTTAATTATTTTATGTAATTGATAATCTTCAAATTAAGTGTTAGTATGAGATTATTCCCATACAGTACTACAGTATCATTTACTAATCATCTTGAAGAAAGTTATTAAAGGCCCAAACAAAGGTGAAAAAGGCCCAGGCCCAATGGTAAGGCCCAAAATGGAACTTTCAGCCCATCACTGGAATCTCGGTATGGTGTCAGTCATCAGTCATCACTGATTCGCTCTCTCTCTCTCTACCCTCTCTCCCCATCGGAAGATAATCATTTGATTTTTCCCGCTCTCGCGTATCAGTATTCGTGTTTGATGCTAAAAGCAGTTTGCTGCGTGTGATCTCGTTTTAAGTTTATTATGGCTCTTCGTTTTGCGGCTTTCTGCTCAAAGAATTGCGTTCTTATCTGCCTTCTGCTCTTCACTTGCAGGTGAGCAAGCATCTGCTGAAATTGCTTTATTATGAATCTAATTTTACATTTTTACTGGTTTGTGAATGTTGATTATGTTGCTGGTGGTGTTTTAGATTACGAGCTGAATTTGATACGATCGCTTGGATTGGGTGAGATTGCTCATTAACTGAATTGGACTAGTGAAACGGCTTAGAGAATGGAAGTTTTTTGTTGTTTTAGCTTTTGACGTTACTGTTCTAGCTGCATTTGTTTGATTCCTGATTTGCTGAATCGAAAAGGATAACAATCTATGAGAATTATTGGTCCCCAGTCCTCACATCGCCTTTCCACTAACAATGGAGGCGTTTGATCATGTAAATTACGCGGAGATTGCTGTTCGTGGAATTGCAACAGGGAAATGCATAGTATAACCCCTATTTGTAGATTAAATTTAGCATTTGTATTTCCTTGGCATACTCTCTTGCCTTTTTAAGACCTTAAGTTATGTTTACTTTTTTATGCCTACTTGAGCAGTTGTCTGTTGAGTTGCAACTTGTCTAGTGCGCTTTAGAGGTGCAAGCAGTTTGAGGAGAATGTTGATTATATTGATCTGAAGAAAAAAAAAAGGAATCATAATATGCAGCAGGCTGTGGTGGTGGTGGAGATCCTAATGTTTGGCGCCTCTTCTGTTAATTGCTTTTTCTCCCTGGGGTTCTTCCTTCTTCGTGCTTAGTTTTTGGTTGAGATTAGGTTTTAGCTGTAAAGGAAGAGACATCATAGTGCCTGTAATATACGCATGCATATCTACTTTGTTGTACGCAAAAGGTTAATAGATAGTGCACTGTAATGTATGCACTGCTCTTGAAATGTTTGGGGCTCATCCGTGGCTTACCATAGTTGTAGTGCATATGATTTAAAAAAGGCTTTGTTGATAGAAGCATGTTTACTTGGCTGGATGTTACTTTGTCTAAAGTTTCTTTTTAGTTAAAACTAATTCCGCTTGCAAATGTTGGACTCTAGAGCATCATCTGATGCGGATGGCTTCAAAGAAAAGACCCTGGCAATGATAAAACCGGATGGAGTTGAAGGTAAATATGTTGATGCTATAAAGGAAATCATCTTGGATTCTGGCTTCAGCATCACGCAGGAGATTGAGCGCCAATTAGATGATTCTACAGTGAAGAGTTTCTATGCTGAGCATGCTTCAAAGAGTTTTTTCTCAAACCTTGTTCAGTACATGACCAGGTATACTATCTTTTTTTTTCTGACTTTATTTTGAGATAAAGGCATTCTGTTTAAAATCCTAAACACATCAATACTGCTTGTCAAGAGTAGCTGGTCTGGCCGATAAACAAACAGAATGGTTCATATAGTTTAATAACTGGCACAATATTTTAGATATTTTAAGTTTGTGGAATATATCACAACAAGGTACGAATAATTACTTTCATCAGTTTCACAATGTTTCCTTATGACAGAGACTCCTCTTAACTGTCATCTTTAACCAGTGGGCCAGTGCGGATAATGGTGATAGAAAAGGAAAATGCCATAGCTGATTGGCGTGCTTTGATTGGACCTACAGATGCAAAGAAAGCTAAGGTGACTCATCCAGACAGGTTAGTAGATTTGCTAGTTTATCACAGTGCTTTGTATTGTACAACGAGGAATTATGTTCCGTTCCTTGTTTCCATTTTCTATTTTCTGTTTATTACATTATATTTCCTTTTGACGCAGTGTCCGAGCATTGTGTGGACTCAACTCAGAAAGAAACTGTGTGCATGGTTCAGATTCACCACAATCTGCTGCTAGAGAGATATCTTTTTTCTTTCAGAAGTCTCAATCAGGTGAAGCATCTGTTGTATCTTATACAATCTTCAGTGTGTGTGAATACTCTCCTTATTCTAATATCTTGATGATTGTTAGCATTAATTATCATTGCATCGGCTTTATGTTGGTTTTTATGGTGAGTACGTGTTCTTCATTGTGTATCATGCATTTTGCTATGTGGTACTAGTACATCTAATAAGTGTGTATCAACTAATAAGGACTGCAAATGCATCTATTTTCCACATAACAACTGTCTGTCAGCAATTCTGAGCTATATAATTCTAAAGCTGTATTTGTGTTTCTGGCTGCAGGTTTTGTCCCGACGCATGATGAGTTATAAAACTGGAGAGTGCTCAAGTAGAAATCATATCCAAGTTTCTATTGGCAGCGCCTCTTTGCTGATAGAAGTCACCAATTATTGACCAACTCTTGTGATTAGTTTGGGTAATATCCATAGGTGCCTTGCCCTAGGCTTATCATCACCCGTCCCATTTTTTCTTGTTTTCTACTCCTTGTGCTTATTGGTGGAAATACGAGAGTTACATTATCAATCCATGTTAAAGAACTGTTGACTTGCATAGTTGCATGGATAATCTATTACTTGAACGAATACAATGGCCAGCCATGATTCATGTGGATAAGGCTGGAATTTATCTACTAGATATTATAAACCATGTATCCAATTATGATAGTAAATGCAAGAACATCACTCCTCTTTTCATTCGAAAAGTATTTTGCGGTTGTGTGGTTGGCATACAAGTTTGAACTGTATTTTCTGGTTTTTACATCAACTGTTTGCATTCAGTATTTATCTCTCTGTCCAAACACCAGTTACCATGTCCGTTTAGTTGACCGGTTTCAAACAACAGACTCAAGATGTACTTGAGATAGCTTCTTGGTTGAACCTGATCTGTGTTTCAGCATTTTATTTGTGGATGTACCCCCTAAACTTATAAGAAGAAGACTAAAACATTTTAATTTGGACTCAGGCAAGGCTTTATTATTAAGAATGTCGGTATATACATAGTTTTGATAGTAGTATATATATTTTGTACTGTCCTCTGTTTCATATTCAGGTGATGATCTTACTTTCCATATACATATATCACTGAGTCTTTCCATGGTAGCTTGGCTCATATCCTTCCAAGTAAGTCTCTCTCTCTCTCTCATATTCGGCCATGCTTCATTCATCTACGGAATACTGTCTAGGTACACTAGTCTTGTATACGTGTAAGGGAAATGAACTGTTGCCGCATGTTATGGAGTACAACTTTGTGAGCACAAATCAGGCCAAGTTGATGCAGAAGTACATTTTTGTGCTCAAAGATTATTTAGCATCCAAGATCCAATGAGATTTGCACTGTTAGTCAACTAGCATTAGAGTAGCCACTTTATGGAGGGTAGTAGTCCACATCATTCAGCACCCTTTGTTTAATCAAAGCTAAGGTGTTGAAACAGCAAAACATTCCATATTTGGCAACTTTTCGAGTTTCCATTCCACAACTTATGGCAATGGGTCTAGACATTTGCTAGTTGTACTCATTCTCACATGGCTGTGGCTTCTTTTCCTCTTCTTTGTTTATAGAGGGAATGTATAAAATAATGGGATCATTTTTTTTTCTTGATTGGTGTGATTTCTTGATGTTTCTTTAACCTTCCTTTCCCCTTCTCTTTTTACATGCATCTCGAGGGATATCTGCAAATTCTATACACTAAGGAAGTTTGAATTAGAGATGGTGACGGTGTGCATGACGTTTTACTTGTATTGGGAGAGAGAGAGAAAGAGAGATTTTCTGTAGCAGCCAATGTGAAGCATTTGAATACTAGTTAATCTTGTTAATTGTTGTATCCAACTAGGATGAATTTTGTACTATGATGGATCCGGAAAATGAAATTCCTGGGGTCAGAGCTGTTGGATGTGGGGTCGATGACAGCTCGAAAGACCGGATTTAATAGAATATGTCAGTACTTGTGGGTTGACCCCGCATGACCCCACCTTTGTTCGTCTCAGGTGAGAACCCATGTCCGCTAGCATTGATGTGTACTCCCTCCGTCCCGGACTACTCGCACATTTCCTTTTCGGCACGGAGATTAAGGAATGAGTGTATAGCAAAGTCAACAATTGCGGCTGTAGGTGATAATTTTTACTAAAAATGGAAAGAGTGCAAATAACTTGGGACGCCCAGAAAGGAAATAAGTGCAAGTAGTCCAGGATGGAGGGAGTACTAGATAACCCTTCATTCATCATTGTCTGCTATTTTTTTCATGTGCACTAGATAACTCTTCCCCTTCGTTCTTGTTAAATAGTTTGCAAAACATACATAAATATAGGTAAATTTATTGTAATTGTTTGTAAATTGTAATTATAGGGTGGTTCAAAGTTCAAACTAATTTATCAACTAATTTGTGGAAATTCAGTGCTATATTTATTTCATCATATGTCAAATGTAAACAATATTTATCAACATTTTAAAGGAATGAAAAGAAAGATCAAATTAAGCATCCTCAAAAGTTAACGAGCACGATTATTTATTTAAGCAACACGATTAAGGGCTTAAAGAATAGGCATGTAAATGAGAATAACAAGATTATTTAGCAATGTTATTATTAAAAGGGTGAAATAATCCAATGACCTGCAAGACTGAAACCACACACAAGAGCAAGACAGGTATTCATCGTAAATCCAAAACCAATACATTAAACTTGCTTTAATTAAATTTAACTTGAATTGAATAAGAATTTTTGCTAATTTTGATGACACTTGTCCTTCTTCCCGACCTATTGGGACACGTGGAGATTTTGCTTCCCACCTTTTATGTTTTACACTATTTATCATATCTCGTCTCTAAATTAAATATTTAAAACAATTGAAATTTTAAAAATTTAATCATATTTTTGAATATATCTTTAATAATTAATATCCTAACATAAGTCTTAATATATTCTAAAAAATAGTAATCCTGATTTTTTAATACTTCTAGTATTTTATTTTTATATGAATAATAGTAATAACAAAGTGGTAAATAAAAGTAAGTAATTGTAGTATAAATATCGCGTTTATATAGTCTACAGCACATTTAGTTTAAGAAAAATGCTTGAAATAAAAAAATTATTTTTTGAAATTTAGAAAGAGAGAGAACATGAAATATCCTACATCAAAGCATAAGATCACTTTTAGAAGTTTTAGGATGATTTTGATATAGACATATCAGATTCTTGTGATCTTAGTTGGTCAAAATTAGCTGCATAAATATTGGTTTATCACGAATTATAATTAAATGCATTTTTTAATTAACATTCGACCTTTTCATTTTTATTTATTTAATACTTCAACTCCAAAAGATGTGATTTTTCAATTTCCAAGAACTCTTAGAGACCAATTTCTGATGGATTTCACCTGCCTCTTCGGATTAGCTAGAGATTAATGATAACCCAAACCATGGGCTGTATTTTCCCTTTTTTGAAGTTTGTAATGTTCTTGGAACTTCTAGTTCTATTCATACTACAGTTTTACAACTAGGCTTGGAGAAAAAAATATTTTTAATCCCACATAATTCTTTGATTTCTTTTATTTTTTTATATAGCCTACAAGTGATAACAAATTACTATGTAAAATTATTGATCAAAAATCGAGGGAAGAGTCTATCCAAAAATGATTTTAAAGTAAAACTATTGAACATGCATGAATTTATTAGGAAAAATGTATGAATTGAAAATTTAAACTTTTCGTAACTTTTGAGATTCGAATTCAAGTGACAAAGGTTTACATTATCTAAGATTGAAACGATTCCTAATTTTTATCATAAGAGATGTTTTAACTTGAAACCAAACTCAAAAATTGATTGTTCATATAAGAAGAACCAAGTCAAAACATTTTCTCCCAAACAATAAGTCAACACCTGAGAATATTCTCTCTTGTTTATTCTTTCTTAGATGAGATATTTGTAGTTGTAGGCATTATTAGTAATTTAGTGGTGATTAAGAGCTTAATTCCACAAGATTAGGACGTGTAAAATTGGCGGCCTTGTCTCACGTTTCGAGATTTTAAAGCACTAATCTTTAACTTACCTCAAGATTAGCACTAATCTCTTGGATTAGAGAAGTGCCACGACTGTTTATGTTGCCTTTTTGTCACAAAAGAAACATCCTATATTCTTAAATACCAAATTATATTAATAATCTATTTATCTATACACATATATATAACGTTGTTTTTGCATGGGACTTGAACATAGTATTTTGACATTGAGCTTTGATCTCTCTTGCCAAAAAGAATTCAAGATTGACTTTTTTTATACATAAATTTTGGAACTCGAACCAATAGAAAATCAGCTTCATCATCTAATCTATACTTGTTAGTGCTAAAGCTCAAATTTCATTGGCTTCTAGGATCTGCTTATTCAAAACCTTCTTTTTTCCCTACCGAAAAACCTCTTCACCCCACATCTCTAAAGAGTCATTCTTGAACAATGAAGGTAAAAGATTGATCAATTTAAGTATATATCTTTACACTATTTTTCTCATTTTGTTATGTGACAAAATATGTTCTTTCTTTGCAGTTCTTGAACTGGATGCAAAGCAAGTTCAATGGAGAAAAGAGACACACTTCAATTCCTACTACAAGTAAGTGTTTTTTTCATATTGAAAAAGTAGATTTTCCACTCCTTCAAGATCCAATTTTTATTCATATTGCAAAAGTAGAATTTTCACTTTGAAGATTCAATTTTTATTCAGTTGTGAGACATAATCATACTCTATTACAGAAGTAGATTTATAACAAAAACTAACACCAATTTCCTTTGGCAGACCATACAAAGAAGGAGCCTCCAAAGGAAGAGTTCAACGACTGGCCCCACGGCCTACTTGCCATCGGGACATTTGGCAACACAGCCCCAAGAGAGAGCATGCAAGAGATCCAAGACAGTCAAATCCCTCAAGATGAGCAATGCTCATCTCCTGATCTCTCAGAATTCACAGCTGAGGAAGTGAGGAAGCTGCAGAAGGAGCTAACGAAGCTCCTAACGCGAAAGCCAGCTGCTGAGGATCAGCCGGCTGATCTCCCATTGGACAGATTCCTCAACTGCCCTTCTAGCTTGGAAGTGGACAGGACTAACTCAAACAGGTTCAGCACGTACTCAGACGACAAAGATGAGGACGAGATTGATCGGACGATTAGGATCATCCTAGGCAGATGCAAAGATGTGTGTGAGAAGAAGAAGAACAAGACAATTGGGAAGAAGTCATTATCCTTCCTTGTCAAGAAAGTCTTTGCTTGCAGAAGTGGCTTTGCACCGGCTCCCAGCGTTCGAGACACATTGCAAGAATCAAGAATGGAGAAGGTATGAGCCTTAGAAACATTGTTTGATCAAGATTTTGTGTCAAAGTTTTCATTTTTGGACAGAAATCCTTAACAACAGTGCTTACTTACATGTCTGCTTTTTTTTGTTTGCAGCTTATGAGGATAATGCTGACCAAAAAAATGAACCCTCAAAAGCCTTCAAGAATGGCTTCATCAAAGAGATGCATAGAGGACTACAGGGCTAAATCCGATGGAGACGAAGATCAAGAATCGCGGTATGAAGGTGGAGAGGGATCATCTAAATGGGACAAGACTGATTCTGATTGTGAGTTCTCTTCTTGAATTTGTTCATGTGTTTATAAGTAAGAAGATTGAAGACTAATAGTTTTAGTGTTTTTGTCTGCAGTTATTGTGCTAGAGATTTAGATACTGCTGAAGTTCATCAAGATCTGAAGAGATAAAGAAGGGGACTTAGAAAATACTATAAATATGGATCATGGGGAATATATATGGACAAATATTTCAATAAAATTGAATATATATTTTACAAGTGAACATGTATGTGTTCTTCTTGTTGATGGGAAGGAAACTTTCTGTCTCTTTTTTCATGTGTGTTCATCAATTTGGATGGATGCAGCACATGTTGTGTAATATTCTCATCGGTTTTTCTGTAGTTTACAAAGGTTTTGATCTGATCCTGATTCCTGATTTCATCCTCGTATTTAATTTGATTCGTATCGTTTGCATCGTGTTAAATTCATCTCTAGACACGTCGGATTCATTCGATGAAATAAAATACGAGATAGAGAACCGGAACAAATAGAGGACATGGTGTATGTGGGGACATTTTCTTCATTTGTAAGACAATGTATACAATTTTCTAAAGCCCTTTAAACATAGTTAGTTCCAATAATGTTCTTGTTTTTCTTTCCCCTTTAATTATTCACATTTTTTTAAATACTATTATAATGATTTTTTCTTATCATAAATTGCACAGAGCCTTAAGGTTTGGTGCATTTATATATAATTCACTAATACTTGTGACATAGTACTAGAAATCATTCAAACTTCCATAAATATGAATTATAAGTACAAATACCCAAATCACTCCATACAAGATTAAAGCTCTAGAGAAATAATAATAATAATAAGGTAATAAACAAAGAAATAACTAAAAAAGGATCAAATACAGCTAAAACTAGAGATTATTGGGGTCAAAATAGAAAGTCACGAATCACAATTAAAAAAAGAGTGCCTTGAAATAAATCAAGAAGGGTGCTTTAATCATCAGCTTCCCCACATTGATCTCTGCCTCCCCCCTGAATTTAGGGGATTAGGGTTTTTCCCAGATCAGATCTTCAACAAAGTAGTCATCATTGCATCTCCCCGATTCAAATCTTCATCCAATTTCACAAATTTCTAGAATAAGGGTTTCAAATTTCCGATTTCTACCCAGTTGGGAGAGGTGAAGAGAGCAGTTCGAGTGGCTTTATTTCCTTGGAATTCCTGATTTTATTCGGTGGGTTTTTTCGTTTATAACGAAAAGGTTCGAGCTTTGAATTTGCGTTCATCAATGTCGTGGGCTGGCCATGAAGATGTCTTTCTCTCGACTTCTCTTGCTAGCTATCTTGACAGTGAGCTTCTCATTTCGCCTTTTATTTTCTATTAAAAATTAAATTTATTACCCAACTCTGCCTTTGGTTTAATTCGAGTGAAATTTTGTAAATATCAAATTTGGAGATGAAGATTGAAATTAGATTTACTTTTGCATTGGTGGAGCTCTTGAATTTACTGTTTTTGTAAAACATTTATTGAGGTTAATTTTTGTAGCATTATTCTATGATTTTTCTATGATCAAAATATATACATAGTTATGATAACTACCAATTTGTGAAAGGATTAGTATCTGCATAGTGTATACATTATGCTATAATCATCAGAATATGTCAATTCCTCCAATGCCGTTTGAGGCGAGTGGTATATTACGACGAGCATATCACACTCAGTAAAGTGCATTCTGATATATACAAATCCTAGATCACTTGGTATATGCCATTGTGTTTCACATATTTTTGCTTAATACAATGAGCATTTCACTAGTCAAATGCATTCTGCTATGTGCCATTGCGTTTTACATTTATTTCCTTAAGGTTCTTGTAATATGGTTTGGTGATTCGCAATTTGTTGCTGCTATTCTAGTTCTAGGATGAAGGCGGGAACGCTTAGATATAATACGGTTTTTGTATAATAACGCTTGTTTAGATTGAGTTCTTACCTTTTGACTTGAAATGTTTCTCTCCACAGAGAAACTTCTTGTATTACTTCGAGATGGCAGGAAACTATTAGGGATCCTTCGTTCTTTTGACCAGTTTGGTATGTCTGTCAATATAACACTAGAATCTGCCACAATTCGTTACTATTGCGTCTAACAAATCTTGATATCTTATATGTAGCCAATGCTGTCCTAGAGGGCACGTGTGAGCGTGTTATTGTAGGCGAAATTTATTGCGATATCCCATTGGGTCTGTACATAATTCGTGGAGAAAACGTTGTCTTAATCGGGGAACTGGTACATAGCATTTAAAATCGCTTTCTCACTTCTCGTTTTATTTTACCTTTTACTTGAGCATGGTTGGTTTGGTTAGGACTTGGACAAAGAGGAGCTTCCGTCTCACATGACTCGCGTTTCATCGGAAGAAATAAAGAGGGTAAGCTCCATTCTTGATATCTAATTATCTATTTATAGACATCTCCCTCTTCTGCTCGTGTAGTTAATATCCGACTGCATTCCTCTTTGTGCAGGCGCAGAAGGCAGAAAGAGAAGCTTCGGAGCTCAAGGGTATGATGAACAAGAGGATGGACTTTCTCGATATGGATTGATTTTGATGTATCTGCAACAATCCAGTTCCTCAATGCTGGGGCTGCTCTTCTGCAAATATTATCGCGGATGCTGGCTTCGTCGAAGTATAAACAGGCCGGATAGTTGCGATTCTGCTTTCGTGTAGAATCTGACCTTGCTAGTTTTTGTTAATGGTGGATTTGGATGCGATGCATCAGTAAGGGATTTGGAATTTTTTACTGCTATGAAACGCACCTTCAAAATGCGACTTTTGTGTACTATCTGAAATGATATTTGAATACTATATATTTTTAGTTCATTTTATTTAGGGGACAAAAGGTTAAGCAGTTGTTGAGAAATATCGATCCATTAGCATATATAACTCGGAAAATGTTGACTAATAATACGAAGAATATAATTGTTATGACAGAATAGAGTAATTGTGTAATCGACAAACGAAAGAACGTACGGAGACATAGAATTTACGTGGTCCGCCAATTGGCTACATCCACGGGCAAGAACAGAGAATAAATTGTATTATGACTGCAGTTACAGATTTCAGATCTAAGAAGATCAGGATCACAGAATTATGTAAATAGGCACATATGAGATCATATCCTAATTTGGAAACATAATCCTATCTCAATTATGACATAATCATATCCCAATTAGGAAACAAATTCAAGGCATACTAACAAATCTCCACTTGACTTGAATCCTCCTTCCAAATGCATCATCATAATACCAAACAAACAAACTTCTTCATCCTTGCCTCAAATTTGCCCTCCACGGGCAACTAACAGCTCATGACATCAACATTACACAAATCTAGCAAAATTTTGTTCAAATTTTCCAGATGATCCCGAAGGGGCATACCTTCCTGCATGTGTAATCAAAACAAACGTTGCTTCAGGAGCAACTTGTTGGTTAGAGACTTCGTCATGTATAGACTCTCCAACTTCGTCCAAAGGGCAGCAACAGTCTCCTGATCAGCAACTTCGATGATAACATCGTCAGACATGCACAACATGATGGTCGAGTGGGCCTTTTCATCTAAGGTTGTCCACTCCTCATCATCCTCCATTGCCTTCTTTGTTTTGAGCAGCGCCCACAAACACTGCTGCTTCAGCAGGGATCGCATCTTGATCTGCCATAAGCCAAAACTATTTCTCCCGGTGAATTTGTCGACCTTCACGTTCAGAGCAGACATCTTGATCGATTAACACAAAAACCCTAACATATGCGGAATTCAATCGTTATACTTCACAATAATCGTAGGAGTAATTTTTAAAATTCCTATAATTCTCATATAAAAACAAATTCTTCATCCAACTTTTATTACGCATTTCATAACGCGCCCATCTTACCGTGAGATAAGTCAAGATTTGAAAACATGTTTATAGCCAAATTTGTAATTACAAAATCCATATTTATAATTACAAAAAATATGAATTTGGATTCAAATTTTAACCTATCTCACTTAAATGTTTCCAATTTTAACCTATCTCACTTAAAGAAAAAACCTTTTCTTATTATTATGAAGATGTCGACTAGTGCTATAACACACTACAACTACAACACACTAAGATCATCTATAATGGCTAGGCAAGTAAAACAAAACAAAACAAAACAAAACAAAATAAAATCAAAACATATTTTTAAATTTAATGGTATCTTGTTATTCGATCCAAGACTCTCAAACATCAATTCATTGAAGAGAGAAAACGTGACGCAACTAAGTAACTAAGCCTCGTGATAAATTTTCTATACCCATTCATTAAAATATGGCGGCTTATCTCACTTTCCACTTTGAAAAGTAGATTAAAGTTACATATATTGAATATAGGATATGCACACAATCACTTAAAAAATCAAAGATATTGGATAGTGAATCATCCTATTCAAATGGCTGATGAAGCATCACAATCGTTCGAGTTTTAAATGAACTAATTAAATTCCCACGGTTTAGACTAAGCCATTGCTATTGAGGTCCCTCCCGTTTTGTTTCCACCCGCGACGGGCGAGGCAACAGGCGTGGGCTCACCGGGACCGGACTTCTATCTTGAGTATGATCAGACGAGATCATATCGGTCATCTCTATAGAAAACTCGACCAACATGTACACATGACGTGCATTGATACAATTAGCAATCAAGGCGAAACAAGAACGAACGAGTGAAGGCCCACCGGGTATATATGTCATCACGAGGGACCCCGGGCTTCTATCACAGACTATGAACATATGGGATCATATCGGTCATCCCTATAGAACACTCCAACCAACATATACACGTGATATGCATTGATACATTTAGCAATCAAAACGAAACAAGAAAACACAGGCATGACCACCACGTGAGGGACCGGGCTTCTATATCGATTACGAACATACGAAAGCACATACGCCGTCCCTATAGAAAACTCCAACCAACATATACACATGATATGCATTGATACATATAGCAATCAAAACGAAGCAAGAACGAACGGGTGTGGGGGCCCACCGGGAAATATTATCATCTTGGGGACCGGCCGGCTTCTATCTCAACGATGAACAGATAAGATCATATAGGTCATCCATGTAGAAAACTCGACCAACATATACACACAACATGCACCGATGAATCTAGCCACCGAAACAAAAAAAAACGAAAAAAAAATCGCAAGTCAAATAGAACATTTTGAAGGAAGTCAATGATCATCAATATAGTAGTAGTTGATTGAGACTAGTCTCTTGTATTGAAGAGAATAGTCCTCTACCCTTTCTAGTCAGTTTTGGCTATTTAAGACCACCATAAATGAACTAACAGTTGCAATTAGTCAACAAAAAGAGTAGAAAAACACAAAGTCTACTACAAGTTTTTATTGGTCAACAAATTTACCAAACTGAGTATTATTCCACACTATCATAGCCATACCTGTGAAAATTTAATAATCTACATAATAAAAGAAGCCTATTCCAGCAACAAAACAAAAAAAATTATCTCTATTACACTAGGCTGTATTAATCCAAGCTAACCATAGGTATTAAGAGCTAAAGCAACCTAATAAAGAAATATGTTCCTAAGTGAAAACAACTAGAGAGTTGAGCATCATTTCATATATGTAGAAATGTACTAAGAGAAATTCGAACCAACGGAGCAGTAACTGAAGTGATAGAGACGAGCAGGAAAGGAAAAACCGAGGTTTATAATCCCGTGAAACGAACTCATCAAATAGTCACTAGAATTTCTAAATCAATGCTTGATTAAAAACTGTGACTTCATATCAAATATATCAAACCAAATGAGAAGATAATAGAAGCTCATCTAATCCTTGAATGGCTTTCTAAATTTTCTTTGCAGACCATAGCAATTGCATGTGACAATTCATAAATTACAACAAATACAACCAATTCACATATAAACAGATTGAAACAAAATCTAAAAGCTGAAATACAAACAACACATGCTTACAGGGCAGAAGCATTCGAGAGAAGGCTATGGACAGTCCAAAAACAGCATCTTTGGAGAAGATACAGTCGCCTCATCCCATAACACTCCACCAAAAATTCAAAGAATGTCGTCCTACAATCTACGTGGCAAGTAGTTCCACTCGGGTCACTCAGATCGCTTCCTCAAATGCTGTGACACGGGGGACCCCTCGAAGAAGTCCAAGACTGCATTTTCAAGATCCTCGACTGAGTATTTGATGTAATTCTCGGGGTGCCTCCCACTCTCAATATGACTTCTGAACCTCCCAAGAAACGATCTATACGCGGGGATGAGCTTCTCCAATATGGAAATCCTCAGCTCCTCCCGGAGCTGGATTTCGGGAATCAACCACATCGCCTGAGTTCTATGTACCTCCTCAAACATGGAATTGAAAGCCTTAAACCTCTCTCTCAGAGCACTCTTTGACACACCAGAGGAAAAACTCCCACTTACGTGCAAACCCTCGTCTCTCAAGCAATACAACACTCTCACCCACGTTGCCCGTTCGTAATTAGTTGCAGAGAACCGGAACTTCCCCGTCATCTTCCTCAAGTAATTATCCCCAATCATTTCCCTCAACTCGGGCGACCCCTTGATCTTTTGCACAATGTAATGAACATTATTCATCATAAACAGATGGGCTAATGAAGTATCCTTATAATGCTTAGACTTTCCATCCAAATTGAATTGCAAAATCACAATGATCCAAATCAAATGAAGCGCCAACGTCGAAGTCTGGCCTTCGTACTCGGAGAAATCCATATCCGGAACATTGGGATCGCTCGAGTACCTTGGACCGGTGGAGGGCTTCGACACAATCAATTCAATCAAGGTCTGCTTATAATCCGAAATCAAGCTTATGTAATTCATCACATATCTAGTCAGCGGGTGAATCGTACCGCCAGGAACGGGAATTCGAGAGGGCTCGCGAAGGATAGCACTCTCGAATTCCGATAGTATCCCTCGGGCAGCCTCGGCTAGCCTAGAGAGTATCTCGACGGCCTGAACCCTAATTGACTCGCTAGATTTCGATTCGAAGACGGAATCAATATCAGGCATCAAATCGGATAAAGCATCATGTAAATCGAGAATTTTAAACAGTTTCTCAGGCGATCGCTTGCTAATACTAATCGCTTCTGCGAAATTGAAGAGCTGAATTGCAGGACCTTTGATTGTTTCCATGAAGCAGGCGTCGTCGGCGCCGGGGGTTCCGGAATCCTCGAAAATCAGCTCGCAGAGGCGGCGCTCGCTGGCGAAGAGGACGCGGACGGAGATCCTGGCGGCGCGGATCCAGCGGCGGATCTTCGTCTCCAGCGCATCCCACTCGAGCTTCTGGATGTCGCCGATGCTGAGCTTCTCGACGCTGAGGAGCCTGAGGCTGGCGTCGACGGCGGATTTGCGGACGCTGGCGTAGACCTGGATGCACTCGCGGAGGTAGCCGGCGGCGATCATCCGCTCGGCGATGCAACGGAGGTCGTAGGCGGCTTCGCCGGGGATGAGATCTATCTCGCGGATGCTGCTGGTGGACTTGTAGCAGTAGCTGCTTGCGGTGCTGGCGTTGCTCTCCTGGTGGTTGAATTGCTTCTCGCTTTCATCTTCCTCCTTGTCCAGCTCCGGCGAGGCGAACTCGTAGTGAGTCGACTCGGAGATGGAGAACTCGGAGTGAGTCGACTCGGAGAAGGAGTCGGATTGGATGGGGGAGGTGTGGGAGAGGAGGATGGAGCGGAACTCGTCTTCGAGGCGGGCCATGGCGATCTGGAGGGCGGGGGAGGGGGAGAGGGAGGCGGCGGCCAAGGATTTCTGGAGCTCGTCGACGGCGTCGAGGTAGCGATCGATTTCGGGGCGGTGGAAGGAGGAGAAGATCATCTTGTCGCGGGAGTCGGAGGAGGGGGAGGGGTCCCAGCGGAGGATGAGGTTTTCGGCGGCGGAGAGGGGGGATTCCGGCGACTCCATGGGTGGTCAATGGTGGGGAGTGGAGAGAGTTGTTTTATTTTTTTGGGAAAAGGAAGTGATGATTGATTTTGATGGTGGAGAGCGAGAAAATTGAATATGGATTGGAGAGAGATGGGAAAGCGGGCTCTGCTTCTATTGTATAGGTAGGGGTGAGCAAAAAAAACCGGAAACCGAATATCCGAACCGAACCAAACCGAAATTTTAAAATTCGGTTCGGTTTTTTCAGTTTTTCGGTTCGGTTCGGTTTTAAAAATAAAAAAATTTTGGTTTTTCGGTTCGGTTCGGTTCGGGCGAAGAAAAAAACGAAAAACCGAAAAACCGAATTATATATATTTTATTAATTTAATATATTATATTATATATAATATATATATTCTTTTAATATATTCTACTATATAATATATATTATATGTATTATTAATTTTATATTATATATAAATATTCTATTAGTATATATAAAATAAAATAAAATACACATATATAAATATATATTTATATTATATTTATTTTTTCAGGTTTTTCGGTTTTTTTTTTTGGGTTTTTCGGTTTTGTTCGGGTTTGTCGGTTTTTTACGTTCGGTTTTCGGTTTTTCGGTTTCGGTTTTTTCGGTTTTTTGGGTTCGGTTCTGTTTGGATTTTGAACTAAATTCGGTTTTTCGGTTTTGGTTCGGTTTTGGCAAAAAACCGAACCGAAACCCGAATGCACACCCCTAATTGTATGATTTCACTGAAAGATTAAATTATGTTTTTTTTGTAATTTTACATTTGTGATTGCTTCTATTACTATAATTGAAGAACAAATAAATGAGTTTGTAGTTAGTAAATTAATTAAAAACTGAATTTATTAGTCAACTTGTAGCAGGAGGCCGACACTCACACGTGCAAAAATGCTCGCACGTACACTAAATGATTTGCTTAGTAGTAATTATATAGTATAAAAAATAACTTTTGTTTCAATATTTTATTTACGAGGGAACATCATTTTAGGTACACGAACTTTGCCAAAGTATCATTTTAGGTCCGTGAACTTTGAAAATATCATTTTAGGTACACGAACTTTGAGTTAGTATCATGTGAGGTCCTTTTTACTATTTCCATGTTTTTTTGGACGAAAATACCCTCAATACAATTCATTTATTCCTAATACTCCCTCCGTCCCATTAAATATGCTACATTTGCTTTTCGGCACAGGATTTTATGTAGTGTTGTTTTGTGAGTTAATGAAGAGAGAGTAAAGTAAGAGAGAAGAAAAAGTAGAGTGAGTATTGTTTCCATTTTTAGAAACGTTTCATTTTTAATGGGACATACCAAAAAGGAAAACGTTTCATTTCTAATGGGACAGAGGGAGTACAATTCATTTCCTAATACAATTCATTTATACTCATTTTTCCTACTAAATGTTATTTTTTTGGCACCATTATTTTTTCTTTTCGCTCTTCTCACAATATATTTATAAATGTTATTCATTCATGAAGTATACTCAGTTATTTAATTGATCTCTATGTGTCAAATTTATATATTACAGTAAAAATTAATTAAGAACATCAATCATGCAATTAATATACAAAATGTTTTACAGAAAGGTATGCATAATTACGTTATGTGAGGTAGTAATTATGAAAATATAAGTACAATATTATACAGCAGTTTATTGCGTGGGAATTACAGAAAAAGGAGTTTGTGACAAGTATGGAGTTTATGGATTAATATTACAACAATTTATTGCGTGGAATTGCAGCAATTTATTTATATAACAGAAGATTCGTACACCGAAATATGTAGAAATTACACCATGAATTGACATATAGATTAATTTTGGTATTATCGAATTGTGATGAAGAAAATATACGGATTGTGAGGAAAAATGAGTATAAATGAATTGTATTAGGAATAAATGAATTGTATTGAGGGTATTTTCGTCCAAAAAAATATGGAAATAGTAAAAAGAACCTCAAATGATACTAACTCAAAGTTCGTGTACCTAAAATGATATTTTCAAAGTTCACGGACCTAAAATGATACTTTGGCAAAGTTTGTGTACCTAAAATGATGTTCCCTCTTTATTTATTATCAATATTAAAATGAGATGATTGTAGTAAGTACTATATATAATGTTCAAAAACTAAATGTGGTCATTCTGAGTTCATAGGATAATCTGATCCTACCAGCTTTATACTTCCTCCGTCTCTAAAGAGTATGCATTATTTTTTTGTCCGTCCCTAGAGATTATGAACTTTCAATTTTAGAAACTTTATTCTCTCATTATCAACTTTCAATTTTGGAAACTTTATTCTCTCTAATGAGGTGAGACTCATTCTCCACTAACAATACATAAAAAACTTTCTTGATCTCTCTCTCTCTTACTTTACCAATAATGCATTAAAATCCGTGTCGAACCTAAAGTTCATACTCTTTGGAGACGGAGGGAGTATAAACTTTAAAGAAATTATGATTTTAAATTAATTTTATGTTTCGATATAAAAAAAATGTACACTTTACAAACTTGTAATGTGACAAGTAACAACAACAAATGCAACATATCAATCGATATCTTACCTTGCAATGCATTTACATATTTTTTCAGCTTAATTTTCTAAATTCTATAACTGACATTTTTTTAGTATGAAACATCATCCAATAAAATCTTTTTACATCAAAGAGTAATATACTACTCCCCTGTCCCATAAAAATATGTGCACTTTTTATTTTCGTCCGTCCCATAAAAATATATACATTCCATTTTTGGAAAGTTATACCAATTTAATAATGTATGTCCAACTATTCACTAACACTACTCTAACTACTATTCTCATCCTCTCTCTTACTTTATCATACAATTCTCCTCCATCTTTCTTACTTTACCAATTTTATCTTAATTTCCGTGTTATTCCCCCATTGTCCATATTTTTATGGGACGGAGGAAGTACTCTTAATTAGTAAAAGTTGTTGAACTTATATCATTTGAACTATATTTTGTAATGACTTGAAATAATTGCCTTCCATTAACCGTAAAAGTTGTTGAACTTATATCATTTGAACTATATTTTGTAATGACTTGAAATAATTGCCTTCCATTAACCAAAATTAGCCTTATTTCCGTTTATTGTAGTAGTAGTATTTTTTGTTGTTGGAGGGAGTATAATAAAAGATATATACTAGTAGTATTTCAAAGCCTTACATAATTAAACATTTCAAAGATGAAGACACATAGTATAGAGAGAGTGAATCAAAGAGGTAAACATGAATACATGATGATCTAAAACTGATATTTCTCTCAAACAATGGCCTTCATTTACGATCATTTTTCCACCGCAGCAATGGAGACATACGAAGAAGTTGCATGATGCACAGTGGAATCCCTCCTTTTTCATGCATATCCTTACCACAAATGTGGCATCGCCTTTTGATAGACGAGAGTGTGAGGGTGAGCCCTGGCATTCTCATATACTCACAACAAGCGTAGTGAGTATATGTGTTTGCGTAGATCCGACAAGGTGACATACTCTAGGAGGTGGTGCGGGTGAGCTGCGTGATGTATGGTAGCCGGGCCGGCATACAAGCGCACTTGATGTCTTACCATGAAACTGCACTTTGTACAACCGTAAAACAACCCATTCATAGAATTAGTAACACACACTACAACCTAGGTGATACATAGCTTTAACTTTGTAACAAGATTTGAGAAGCAGCTCGTGACCATTTTCGTGGAGTGGAAGAGACGAGAGTTGAGGTGGCAAGTGAAGATTATACAATTACTACTATGTAATATATCATACAGTGTAGCGTGTAGGCATGTTAATTACAAAATTGAAAACTATTAATCATATGCATTTATTGTTCAAATTGCTCATTTTACTTGAGAAAGAGAGAGCGTCGGAGTTGATCCTTATATTTTTTTGTGTTTGGGCTCTATTGCAATCTAGTAAGAGCTGCTTTGAATAATGGGCCTAGGCCCGTCAAGAAAAAAGTAATGGACCCATAACATTTCCAGTAAGTGATAGTGGGAAGATATTATTATTTTAACAATTCAATTTAATGGCTATAGCCTATATATATGTGTAAACTAAATCTATATTTATTTCAATTTTATTTTATATATACTAGAATTCAATAAGTCTACACACAAGGGAAAAGGAAAGCAGGTTATTTAAAGAATCAACCTTTGGAAAATGGTTTTGCATTGAGTAATACCATTAATTGAACATAATACCCGGAATGTATTTTAAAATGCCATATATATAATTTGAAATTAAAATTTTGAACATAAATAAATCTCAGGCATTTTTTGAATTTCTTGGAAATTCCTTGTGTGTGTTCATAGTGAGTTAAGCATGGCGGCTTATGCCGGTCTGATTTCTCTAATTCTGGTGCGGGAAGCCGCCATGCAATTTGTACAATGATTTGATCGATTAATAATAATATTACAAGTTGTATTATCAGATTTTGGCCAAATATTGTAAGTTTATCTCGACTTGTTTCTGCACTCTTTATTGTGTGTATATTTTGTTAATTTAGTTTGGTTTTTTTGTCCTTTTCTTGAATAACTTGAGCATCCTCTTTTGAATATAGTCATATCCTTGAGAAATTGGAAATCAGGCAGAATCTTCTTTTATATCTACTTTAATAGGTCCTCTGTTATAAACTCTGCCTAGAGTAGTTTGATGCACTTGCAAGTGTGTGCAAATATGCATATTATATATAGAAGAAATCAAATAGAATCTCTTTTCCTAATAACTTTATGTGTTTGAGAATTCATTTTCAATATAGTAATGTTTCTTCGATAATTTGTCTTTGCATACTATTTGTGAAGTTATTTATGTGATGCAGTTCCAACTGTAGACGTCGGCAACGCTGAAAACGTGTCAATAATGTTTTGTATCGGGAGAAAATGTTTTGTATCGAAATGACTTGAATTTTGCATGGTGTTTGCGAATTGAGCATAGAAATTGACATCATTGCGACATCAAGTAAGGTGGATTTTGGCCATCTGATATCATGTAGGGAGCGAAAAAGACAATTTACTATTTTTGGGGTTTATTTTTAATTTCCTGATTTTTGTTTTATTTCCTTTTGAGTTTCTAGGGTTTTCGAAATGCTTATAACTAGCGGATATCTTTGTTTTGACTATGGTTTTGATTTTATAATAAGTATTGATTTTGTTTCAAGGAATTAGGGTGCCTCTCCTAGTTCAGTCATTCTCATCGCATCATTATGTTACTCCATTTGTTCCATGTTATTAAAGTTATTTTTCTATTTTATCAAGTTTCAAAATAATTGAGTCATTTCTATTTTTGATAAAAAATAAAAAAACATTATCTTTTACTTTATTCTCTCATATTTTATTCACTATTCATTTAATACACTATTCTTAAACTTCGTACCGAAAAGAAATGCCTCTATTAATAAGGAACGGAGGGAGTACATCTTATGAGCCAGTCGTGTCAGCTCATAGAGTTCTGAGTGTGATCTATTTGGGGCTTGGCTAATTGAATGTGGACTAACCAAGTTGGAATTTGATTCGGTAGAAATGTTTTAACCCTAATTCTAGAAAAAGGTTTCGAGCTTATCCAACGGACTAGTTGAATTAAAAGCAGCTTTGCCTTTGGGTATGGAGCAGCTTTAAATCCTTGTGCCAGTTGTTCCACCCATTGGGATGCCTACAAATCAACGCGAGTAATAGTCACTGGGCCTGCCGGTGGATATCCTTGGTAATTAAAAAAAGTAACTAATAAAATTAGTATTATTGTCACATAAATTGTTGTGATTAACTTAAACCAATGTTTTAAAAACCGGACCGGCAAGTGAACCGGCGCCATTACTGGTTCACTGGTTCAACCGGTTCACTGGTCGAACCATTGGTTGAACCGGAATACTGTTTATATATATATATATATATATATATATATATATATATTTATTTATTTACTTAGTACTAAATAATAAAATTTAATTAAATGCTTTATCAATAAATAATAAATATTATAGTATTATACATTTAATAGTATTATTATAGAAAACAAGTCTTGTACTAGTATATTAGAATATTTAATGACGTTAAGTTTAAATAAAATAATAAATTATAATACACAATATTAAAAACTAGTATTAAACTTTATGTATAATTATAAACTCCTATATTATAAACATTAGTGATTGTAAAAGTATAATTAAAATATAAGAAATTTATTATAATTAACAATTTCTTAAAAGAATATATAAATTAAAATGAATTATCTTAAAAGAATATAAAATTAAAAAGAATATATTTTTAGTGAATGATAGAATTTTATTAATTTTTTATCAACAAATATAATTAAATATATAAATTATACTAGTAGTAAGTTATTGTAAATAAAAAATTTAATATTTATGTATAAAAATAAATAAGTTCATAGTATTATTTTCAAAAAGTAATGCGCCAAAATAATATTATACACAAAGATATATGAATAAACATAAATTAAAATATATATTTAGTAAATACTCCTAGTATATAATCAAATAGTAGTAAACTTTTAATATAATTAATCACATATTCTTAATATACATATATACGTATTAAACATGAATTATTAGTTTATATAGATAAAATATTTCGTGTTTAACATATGAAAATAACTTATGTTCATATTACTATCAAGAAGTCCTTGTGGTGTAATGGTAGAATTGTTGGTAAATTCACCGGGAGGTCTTGAGTTCGACCCCTATCAAAACCAAACTTTTAGAATAAAATTTTGAAAAGTATTTGAACCGGTTTCTGGTTCCCGGCCAGACTGGTCCGGCCGGCTAGTTTCATGGCGGTTGAACATGTCGTTGGTTTTATAGTGCTAACTGGACCGGACCACTTACCGGTTCGCGGTTGAACCGGTCGAACCGGCCGGTCCGGTCCGGTCCGGTTTTTAAAACATTTCTATATAAACAATTCTATAGTGCATATCGCCTGTGGTTTTCCCCGTTGCTTCATGCACGTTGTCGTTGTGTGCACCATTTGTAACTATCTATAACATGTATAGATTCAATGGATCCTTGTCATGTTTGAGACTTAAAAACTTTTCTTCGGTCAATCTTAACACATAGACTCAAATGATCTTTCTTTAACATTTCCTAGTTCTTTCTTACAAGAGCTTGTACACTGTATATATGTGTGTTTAAGTGTAGGATGAATTCACACATCACTAGCTAGCTAAATTGTATGAAAAAAAAAAGATTGAATTGAAAAAAAAATGGCAGAGAAGAAACTGTATGATGCTGCAACAATTGGAGATGTAGCAACACTCCAACAACTGCTCCAAGGAAATCAACATCTTCTTGATGTAGTCTCATTCCCATGTCTCAAAAATGTGTTGCACATTGCCATAAAGCATGGAAAAGAGAGCATTGTGGAAGAGGTGCTGAAGATCAACCCGGAGCTCGCTCTCGAGCTCGACTCCAAGAACTCGTCGTCTCTCCACCTTGCAGCTGCCAGAGGGAACGCGGGGATTGCGAAGAGATTGCTAGTGATAGCCCCGGAGATGTGCTGGTGGCGAGACGGCCAAGATATGAACCCGCTTCATGTTGCGGCCGTGAAGGGGAATGAGGCGGTGTTGGAGGAGATGCTAAGGCAGGATTCCCTTGCGGCCGCGGCGAGGCTGCATCGCGGACAGACTGTGCTGCACTTGTGCGCGAAACATCGTCAGCTTGGGACGTTGAAGGTTTTGGTGAAGGAGTTGGGCCACTTAGTGGGTGCAAGGGATGATGATGGGGAGACATTGCTGCATTTTGCTGTGATGGATTATCAACTTGAGGTACTTTATTTATTTTTTGAATTGTGAGAACTATATATAATATACCACGAAGTAACACATCAACTTTGGTCAAATTTTGGCACTTTCTGCTAAAAAATACATGAAATTTAACATGATTTTTTGAGTTGCGGGACGGACCAGATATTTACTGATGAAATTATGCCGTATCAAAATATTTCAGATTTTAGAATACTTGAAGAGAAGTTGCAAACTAGAGAAGCTGACAACGAATTCGAGCGGCAAAACAGCACTGGATATCTTGAACGAGAGCGTTCGAGACGAAACAACATACCCAAAAATGAAAAGAATCCTCGAAAATATTTCTAATCACTCAATATTCCAAAACTTGCCTAGGTACACCGAGATGACGATGGTGGCGGCCGTCCTGATAGCGACCATGGCGTTCCAAGCGGCCGTCAGCCCCCCTGGCGGCGTGTGGCAAGAGGACGGATTCGATAAGGAGACCAGCCGAGATTACAAAGCCGGGTTTGCCGTCATGGCTACTAAACATGTCACGCCCGCATTTTCTAAGGATAGAAAACACGGTTTATCGCGACTAGGGGAAGATTAAAGAAGAGGGGAAGAAAGGGGAAAATAACAGAACTCGACCATAGCTCGAAACAAATGGGAATATTTCGAAAAAAATCAGAGTATCATTTCAACAATCAACAACTCCCAATGAAAATATCTCAACTATACACGAACTCAAAAGAAACAATATTTAGCGGAAGCATTTCGAGAGTAGAATAATGCTATGTATGAAGACACAACATATTCTGAACATTTGATAGACATTCTTCACTTTTATGCTCAACAGCCACCGCGCTCGTCACCGCTCAACCTGCACATAGGGAAAACACATGCAGGGCTGAGTACTTGATGCACTCAGTGAACAAATGCCAAAACAATTTTTTATAACAGTTGTGTATATCATGCCACTATTGAGTAACCTCGGGGTTTTAACTTGAAAAGGCCCGAGACACTAAAAATATTTCAAACACAAACTTTCAACTCATCCTCAAATCATTTTTCCTCATCATTTCAAACCAACCATTTCTCCTTGATTATTTAAGAAACTGCCATATCTGTTCTTTAGGGTGCCGTGTAAGGGGCCACTTTCCACGAGCACGAAAACCGGCCAACCCGTTCGATGACTCACAGTCCTCATCGTGTACACTAGCCCGAGCAGGGAGACACCCTTGCTAGGACCCGAATTCGATTAAACTCATAGTAGGGACTCACTCCCCACTACATAATCATCAACATCAACATCAATCTCATCAACATCAATCTCATCAACATCAACCTCGTCAACATCAACAACATACTGTGAAACGAGATTTGTGGCCGCAAACTCGATCACTAGACCGGCCGACCCAAAAGACGGCTCACGATCCCCATTGGTGTACACTAGCCTGAGTAGGGACTCACTCCCTAGTCAGACCCGAATTCGATTTCAATAGGTCTAGTAGGGACAATTCCCTTGCTAAACAAACAGATATGCATTTCTCAAAACAAAAACATGGCATGATATTCCCTTTGCAAACTTTATTTTCCTAAAAACGTATTTGAAACATAAATCATTTTTCTGCATAGGTCGAGCATCATCTTACATCATATCAACAAGTCAAGCAATTCACAACCACTCAAAAAGCTATACAGCGCAACACATGACAATCACTTTCACTTTAAGCACATAAATCACATAATCATGTAATAATCGCAATCAAAGACATTTCGTCACATATAATGATGCTCGAATCAATATATTAAAACTAAAGCTCTTGAAAGTATTTAGTTCGAAAGCCCACCTCGTGTGCTTAATCCGAAAACACTTTCTTTCCCTTGCGATCACGATTCACTTGCGATGTTTCACCTTTAAAAATTTACATAGCACATATATCAACATATTTTCCAATCACATAAATCACATCATAACATACATCTTTGCATATCCTAACACTTCATCACATATATAATTTCATTTGAAAACTGGCAGCACTGCGCAACGATTTTATAAAAATCATTTAAAAATCATCCGACTTCCGTTGGGGCTAAAACTTTACCACAATACAGAAGACTCATCAAAGGACTTCCAGTTAAAATTTCATGTCCAAATACCCCTTTTAGGTCAGTCAAAACAACCACGTAACCTACTGGTCGAGAAAACATTTTCGGCAGAGTTGCGCGGTTAACTTCAAAAATTCACCAAAAAATCATTCTTAATCCAAAAGGGTTGAAATTTACACACAACATAGAAGACATCATGAAGTTTACTCAGGAAAAAGAATTGGTCAAAACGGAGTTCATTTGGTCGGTCAAAAACGTGTCGGAACTTACTGTTCGGAATTCGTCGAGCAGACGAGCGGTGCCATCGCTGTTCGGCCCGTTGCTGCACGTTGTTGCTGTTGTTGGCTGCTGCACAGAGCCGGGAGACGCTGCTGTATGAACGTTGCTGCTCCGCCGTCGCTCCCTTTCCTCTTTCGACCACCATCACTCATCTCTCTATCAATTCGTTTTGTTCCATCACTGTAAACTCTGCAACTCACGGTCCAGATCGGTCGTCGTCGGCTACTGCCCGTTGGTCAGCCTGTTCGCCGCCGACGTCGCCGCTGCTGACTCCGATTCGTCACCCGTGTCCACCACAGACGCTCGGCGCTGCTGCGTCGTCGCTGCTGTGCAGTCGAAGGTCTTGCAGTGTCGCCGTCATCACCGAGCAGCCGCTGCTGGGGTCGCTCTTTGTCACCGCCTTCCAGCCGTGAGTCCATCGCTGTCACGATCAGCCCTTGCTGCACATTGTTGCTGCTGCTCAGAGCCGGGAGACGCTGCTGTCGCGCGTCCAGATTCTCCATATCGCGTCGGTGCTCACGCCGGCGCCTCTGCTTGTCGGTTAGCTGCTGCTAGACGTCGACAGTTGCTGTGCAGAAGGTTTGCCATCGATCCGTCGGGTTCGTTCAGCGTCATCGCTGCCGGGAGATGCCGTTGTAGCCGCTGCTCCGTCGCCGCTGGGAGACGCTGTCGCTCGCCTATCCTCCGTCGCACGCCGCGTGGGGTCACCGCTGTCCGTAAGCAAAATTCGCTGTTGCTCTCGACTCCGAGACCTCGCTGTGCCATTGCTGTCGGCGTACCCCTCTCAAAAGGATTGAAATCCTCCTCTCATCAACCGCTGCCTCACTCTTTTCTCCCCTCACCTCTCGGTTTTCTTCTCTCCAAATTGGATGTGTGAAACGTGAAATATGTGGAGTTGGAAACTGATGTGGGAGGAATATATATTGTTTAGAATTAGTGGGGAAATCTCTAAAAGCAAAGTCATGAATGGCCGTTGTGATGTTTGTGGTGGTGGAGGTAGTGGAATAGAGTATATAATTTCTTGTTGAGATAATGGAATAGATAGTGGGATTTAAAAGTGTAGTGGAATAAAAGAAAAATCTTTGGGCTTCTCCAAAATTGGCTCAAACAGAAAGAAATAAAATGTGTTTTGGGCTCAACACAATTGGGTTTTAAATTGGGTTAAAAAAATAAATGTTTGGCCCAAAAGGTAAAATTCTTCTCCCGAAAAAAATATAACAAGGTCGTAAAATTTCCAAGTGCACAAACGACGGTCCTTTCAAGAACACAATAAAAAGAGTAGAAAAAGTCGGGGTGTTACAATCTACCCATCTTACCAAAAATTTCGTCCCGAAATTTACTTACGTCCTTCGAGTAAAGAATTTTTCCATCGTCTTGTCTTCCAAGCAGCTTCCTCATGTCGTTTAACATTGTCGTTGAACGTCACATTGCTGCCACTGTTAAAAATTACGCGAGATTAGACTATATTAAAAATCGTGCACTTCGCATCATCCCTCCTTGTCTTGCACCCTCTTTTGCGTTTGAACTTCACTTCGTCTTTGCTATCTTCGACTTCTTGAAATCTTCCTCGTATTCTTTTTTTTTGTTCTTGTCGTTCAGGGAAACGTAGGAAATAGTAAAATAGTTCACACATCAAGCTTGCTCCAATGTTTCGCGCCATTCCAAGAATAGAAAAAATTTCATTGTCCATTGGCCTCCATCCTCTATCTCGATCCTCTCGTCTCGTCGTGCCTCGATCAATTTAGGGGTTCATTCCAAACTTTCGGATTCTCGTTCGTTTCATTGCTCAGGAAAGCAATGGTTAAGTTTTCAACTATTATTTGCGCGGTCAACTAGGCCTACGCCTTAGGCACTCTAAGGTCGCAACACATTTCATTATCTCATACATCAACAACTATCACATTTAACGAAATTTCTACCTCAAGATAACAATTATGGCACACAACATTTTCACATCCTTAAGCACAACACTTTCACACTTTAAAACTCAAACTCGAAATCAAACTCGTAATTTCTCTTCAAAACTTGCTCTTTTCTCAAACATCAGAAAATACTATTCTCAACTCGAAATCAATCTCTCAAAGAAAGATTCTACTTCCTCCTTCTTATAAAAATTTTCTCCTCTTTCTTTCTCAAATTTTTTTCTCGTCGTCCTTTCTCCGAAACTTTCTCATAAAAAAAATTTTCACATAAAAATATATTACCTCTTTCTTGGTTGAGCGTGGCGAAGCGGGATGTTGAGCCTTCCAAATTTAACCTTCTTTAAGTCTAGAGAAACAAGTCTAGACTAAGACTGAAAAAGACTCTCGGGTCAAGAGCGGAAAGAAAGATGGCTCTGATACCACTCTGTCACGCCCGCATTTTCTAAGGATAGAAAACACGGTTTATCGCGACTAGGGGAAGATTAAAGAAGCGGGGAAGAAAGGGGAAAATAACAGAACTCGACCATAGCTCGAAACAAATGGGAATATTTCGAAAAAAATCAGAGTATCATTTCAACAATCAACAACTCCCAATGAAAATATCTCAACTATACACGAACTCAAAAGAAACAATATTTAGCGGAAGCATTTCGAGAGTAGAATAATGCTATGTATGAAGACACAACATATTCTGAACATTTGATAGACATTCTTCACTTTTATGCTCAACAGCCACCGCGCTCGTCACCGCTCAACCTGCACATAGGGAAAACACATGCAGGGCTGAGTACTTGATGCACTCAGTGAACAAATGCCAAAACAATTTTTTATAACAGTTGTGTATATCATGCCACTATTGAGTAACCTCGGGGTTTTAACTTGAAAAGGCCCGAGACACTAAAAATATTTCAAACACAAACTTTCAACTCATCCTCAAATCATTTTTCCTCATCATTTCAAACCAACCATTTCTCCTTGATTATTTAAGAAACTGCCATATCTGTTCTTTAGGGTGCCGTGTAAGGGGCCACTTTCCACGAGCACGAAAACCGGCCAACCCGTTCGATGACTCACAGTCCTCATCGTGTACACTAGCCCGAGCAGGGAGACACCCTTGCTAGGACCCGAATTCGATTAAACTCATAGTAGGGACTCACTCCCCACTACATAATCATCAACATCAACATCAATCTCATCAACATCAATCTCATCAACATCAACCTCGTCAACATCAACAACATACTGTGAAACGAGATTTGTGGCCGCAAACTCGATCACTAGACCGGCCGACCCAAAAGACGGCTCACGATCCCCATTGGTGTACACTAGCCTGAGTAGGGACTCACTCCCTAGTCAGACCCGAATTCGATTTCAATAGGTCTAGTAGGGACAATTCCCTTGCTAAACAAACAGATATGCATTTCTCAAAACAAAAACATGGCATGATATTCCCTTTGCAAACTTTATTTTCCTAAAAACGTATTTGAAACATAAATCATTTTTCTGCATAGGTCGAGCATCATCTTACATCATATCAACAAGTCAAGCAATTCACAACCACTCAAAAAGCTATACAGCGCAACACATGACAATCACTTTCACTTTAAGCACATAAATCACATAATCATGTAATAATCGCAATCAAAGACATTTCGTCACATATAATGATGCTCGAATCAATATATTAAAACTAAAGCTCTTGAAAGTATTTAGTTCGAAAGCCCACCTCGTGTGCTTAATCCGAAAACACTTTCTTTCCCTTGCGATCACGATTCACTTGCGATGTTTCACCTTTAAAAATTTACATAGCACATATATCAACATATTTTCCAATCACATAAATCACATCATAACATACATCTTTGCATATCCTAACACTTCATCACATATATAATTTCATTTGAAAACTGGCAGCACTGCGCAACGATTTTATAAAAATCATTTAAAAATCATCCGACTTCCGTTGGGGCTAAAACTTTACCACAATACAGAAGACTCATCAAAGGACTTCCAGTTAAAATTTCATGTCCAAATACCCCTTTTAGGTCAGTCAAAACAACCACGTAACCTACTGGTCGAGAAAACATTTTCGGCAGAGTTGCGCGGTTAACTTCAAAAATTCACCAAAAATTCATTCTTAATCCAAAAGGGTTGAAATTTACACACAACATAGAAGACATCATGAAGTTTACTCAGGAAAAAGAATTGGTCAAAACGGAGTTCATTTGGTCGGTCAAAAACGTGTCGGAACTTACTGTTCGGAATTCGTCGAGCAGACGAGCGGTGCCATCGCTGTTCGGCCCGTTGCTGCACGTTGTTGCTGTTGTTGGCTGCTGCACAGAGCCGGGAGACGCTGCTGTATGAACGTTGCTGCTCCGCCGTCGCTCCCTTTCCTCTTTCGACCACCATCACTCATCTCTCTATCAATTCGTTTTGTTCCATCACTGTAAACTCTGCAACTCACGGTCCAGATCGGTCGTCGTCGGCTACTGCCCGTTGGTCAGCCTGTTCGCCGCCGACGTCGCCGCTGCTGACTCCGATTCGTCACCCGTGTCCACCACAGACGCTCGGCGCTGCTGCGTCGTCGCTGCTGTGCAGTCGAAGGTCTTGCAGTGTCGCCGTCATCACCGAGCAGCCGCTGCTGGGGTCGCTCTTTGTCACCGCCTTCCAGCCGTGAGTCCATCGCTGTCACGATCAGCCCTTGCTGCACATTGTTGCTGCTGCTCAGAGCCGGGAGACGCTGCTGTCGCGCGTCCAGATTCTCCATATCGCGTCGGTGCTCACGCCGGCGCCTCTGCTTGTCGGTTAGCTGCTGCTAGACGTCGACAGTTGCTGTGCAGAAGGTTTGCCATCGATCCGTCGGGTTCGTTCAGCGTCATCGCTGCCGGGAGATGCCGTTGTAGCCGCTGCTCCGTCGCCGCTGGGAGACGCTGTCGCTCGCCTATCCTCCGTCGCACGCCGCGTGGGGTCACCGCTGTCCGTAAGCAAAATTCGCTGTTGCTCTCGACTCCGAGACCTCGCTGTGCCATTGCTGTCGGCGTACCCCTCTCAAAAGGATTGAAATCCTCCTCTCATCAACCGCTGCCTCACTCTTTTCTCCCCTCACCTCTCGGTTTTCTTCTCTCCAAATTGGATGTGTGAAACGTGAAATATGTGGAGTTGGAAACTGATGTGGGAGGAATATATATTGTTTAGAATTAGTGGGGAAATCTCTAAAAGCAAAGTCATGAATGGCCGTTGTGATGTTTGTGGTGGTGGAGGTAGTGGAATAGAGTATATAATTTCTTGTTGAGATAATGGAATAGATAGTGGGATTTAAAAGTGTAGTGGAATAAAAGAAAAATCTTTGGGCTTCTCCAAAATTGGCTCAAACAGAAAGAAATAAAATGTGTTTTGGGCTCAACACAATTGGGTTTTAAATTGGGTTAAAAAAATAAATGTTTGGCCCAAAAGGTAAAATTCTTCTCCCGAAAAAAATATAACAAGGTCGTAAAATTTCCAAGTGCACAAACGACGGTCCTTTCAAGAACACAATAAAAAGAGTAGAAAAAGTCGGGGTGTTACAAAACATCCCAAGACATACGCGAATTTCGTTCATGCCAACCTCTTGTCGTTCATTTCGTCTACCATTTCAATCTTGTTGCTTTCCACGGCCGGGGGGTCGGACCAGTGGATTTTCGTGACGATCGCGACGTATTTGGAGTGGCTGTCGATGGCGGCTATCGCAATTACTTATGGAGCTTCCTTGGTCATGACCAATCCTGACATGGTGGAATTCGGATTTAGCAACGTTGTTTATATAACAACCTCTATATTTGTTCCAGTCATATGTGTTATCTTTCTTTTTGGCTCTAGAAGAAATGGTGGGAAAAGACTTGTCAAGAAGGTCAGGCCCAATTGTGACACTGTCTAAGGGGTGAGTGGTTATGTTACTTTGTTGTTGGATTGTGTTTTATTATTGATTTGCGGGTTTTCTTTTTGGTTCTTTCCCATGACGCATTTGTTTGTTTGTTTTAAATATGAAAAGAAAATGTATTACTCCATTAAGGTAGATTATAAAAGCATGTTTTGCATGTGCGGCTTATTAGTATGTAAACCTTATATAGTATTTCTCAGTTTTAATATTGTATTTTTTGTTTTTTTAGTTTATTTGAATAAAAAGTCCAAGTATCCTGCATTGTGTGGTAAATGTGATTGCGCCATTACTAAAAAGACTTTTTACACATCTTTAGAAGAAATAAATAATTATATACAACATAGATCATAAAAAATACACTACTTATATGAATGGTTGCAGAGCCTAGCCTATAGTTTCACAACCTTTGAGCGACAACTCGTACTAATGTGGTATAGCACTAATAGGATCTTAATTTTCAAAAAAAATGTTGATTAATGTAAATAACAAGAAGTACATGTCATTAATAATTGAGAAATTTCGGAATACGGGGTTAAATTCGCTGACCTTTCGTAATTAGGGATTCAATTCGCTGGCCTTTCGTAATTTAGGATCGATGCATGCGTATTCTCCAGAATAAGGGATTTGTGATATTTTATCTCATTTATGTTCCTTTTTAATATTATTTCCCTCTAACTATTTATCAATTGCCTAAATTATCCATCCAATATTCTTTGTCTATTTTTTGAAATTGAAAATAAAACCGTAGTCTCTCACTCTTTATCTCTTTGTCTATTTCTCTCGAAAACATAACAACCAGCTGTGGACGCTACATAGCTATATAGCCCTCTTACCTCTCCTCCTCCACTCTTATTACTACTGCCAAACTCCACAAATTCAGCCTTCCAAATTTTCTGCTTTCTGCGTTCTCCCTTCTTCTCTTTGGTTTTTTGTAGAGAGGGAATGGCAGAGATCAGTCCACAGCAGAAGGAGGAGGTGGTGGCTACACCAGACGCTCACAATGCGGCCACTCTACAGTCGTGTTCATGCATTTCAAGAAAAAAATCCAAAAAAAATTGGGAGAGATGAAACGGGCAGAATGAGGAAAAGAGGACACTAAATGGCGCTGAAACTTTTATGAAATAGAATTTAGGTCGCTGAAATTTTTATAAAGTAGAATTTAGTAAAAAATTGAAGAGGGTAATTTAGGTAATTGATAAATGGTTAGAGGGAAATAATATTAAAAAAGAATATAAATAAGATAAAATATCATAAATCCCTTATTCTGGAGAATACGCATGCCTCGATCCTAAATTATGAAAGACCAGCGAATTGAATCCCTAATTACGAAAGGTCAGCGAATTTAACCCCTTATTCTGAAATTTCTCTTAATAATTACTCCTTTCATCCCACAGAAATAGCGAAATTTGGGACCCACATTAGTATTAGCGTTTAATGGTGGGCCCTAATAGTGTAAGTTATAAATAAATTAATGTATATGGATAATGAGTTGAGGAGAACTTTCCATAAATGGAATTAATAGGCTATTTTTATTGGTCGAGTGGAAAAAGAAGGTGTCCCTCTTTTTTATGGGGCGGATAGAGTATTACTTACTCTGTGCAATAGGAATCTCTTTTTGCCATTAAAGTTCGTCCGACATTAGAATTTTTATTGCTGTTTTATTGTAAAATGATAAGTAGACTCCATATATCATTATGACATTCCACTAATTTATTTTACTCGAGAAAGACAGATCGCCGGAGTTTGAACATTATACCTTACTTACATTCTCATTTTTTAAGTAATAGAAATGCATTATGAGGTTATTCGGTTTGCAAGATTGTATCTCATAATTAAATATGTATTGTGTTTGGTTCATTAGATTGAATCTCACAACTTAAGTGATATTGCAAAGATATTATTTTTTGAACAATTATAATTAATTTCTATAGCCTATATAAAGGTGTAAACTAAATCTATATTTGTTTCTATTTTTATTTTATATATACTAGAACTAAATATAGTCTACACCGAGGGGAAAAAGAAAGTGGGTTATTTAGAGAATCAACCTTTGGAAAATGGCTTTGCATTGAGTAATACCATTGAACATAATATACGGAATGTATTTAATAATGTCATACTATCAAATATGATTTGAAATTAAAATTTTGAACATAAATAATAATAATAATAATAATAATAATAATAATACTAATAATACTAATAATAATAATAAACAACTATGCAGCCACAATGTGATTGCCCTTACAAGGAAAAATTTAGCATACGTTAACTTTTAAATAAAGGGTTATTTGTTGTAAATACACGAACTTTCGGTATTTTCTCATTTTTCCCTGAACTTTATTTTTTGAATACAAATACATGAACTATAGATTTTTTCTGGTTTTTTCCTTAAACAAAAAATCAAAACCAACATGGAAAATTATAATCTAGGTAGCAGTCAATAACATATTGTTAACTAAATTTAGCATTTTTACATTTAAAATATTACTCCGTATTTTATAAAATTAAAAGGGAAAATTGCCAATTGGCTCTCAAAATATTATCTCATTTGCTTTCACATTATTTATGTGCATTCATAGAGTGAATTAAGCACGGCGGCTTATGCAGGTCTGGTAAGTGTAAGATGAATTCACACATCACTTAAAAACTTTTCTTCTGAGAATCTTAACATATAGACTCGAATGATCTTTCTTTAACATTTCCTAGTTCTTTCTTACAAGAGCTTGTACACTATATATGTGTGTGCAAGTGTAAGATGAATTCACACATCACTTAAACAACTCCTCTAGCTAACTTGTGTGAAAATAAAAGAGTGAATTGAAAAAAAAAATGGCAGAAAAGAAAATGTACGATGCTGCAACAATTGGAGATGTAGCAACACTCCGTTTTTTAAAAATAGGGACATTTGAAACGGCACTAGTTTTAATGCACAATTTGGTAAAGTAAGAGAGGGAGTGAGAAAAAATGGTAAAGTAAGATAGAAGGAGAAAAAAAAATTGGTAACGTAGGAGAGAGTGAGAGAAAAAAGTAATGAAAATAATGTTAATGGCACTTTAAGTTGTTAATTGTCGTAGTATAAGTGGTAAATAAATTAATGTATAAGGGTGTAACGATTTTCTAAAATAGAAAGTTTAAAAGTTGTTATTTTTAAAGAACGTACTAAAATGGAAAGAGTTGCTATTTTTTAAAAAAACAGAGGGAGTAGTTTGTTGCATGCATCAGTCCAACTAATGAAAAATCATCCTATCAAACTATTTCAGGTCGTAGAATACTTGGATGAAAGTGGCAAACTAGGGAGGTTGACAAAGAATTCCGGTGGCAAAACCGCTCTGGATATCTTGAACGAGAGCTTTCAAACCTCAAGTACATATTCCGAAATGAAATCAATCCTCAAAAGATATTCTAATCGGTTAATAGCCCTAAACCTGCCTCGGTTCGCTGAGATGACGATGGTGGCAGCTGTCCTGATCGCGACCATGGCGTTCCAGGCAGCCGTCAGCCCAAGAATGAAACCGGGCCGATGTACTATGCCGGGCGTGCAGTGATGGCTACTAAAAAGCCCGAGTTATACAAACAATTCATTCGAGTCAACATTGTGTCATTCATTTCGTCTCTCGTCGCAATCTTGTTCCTCGCCACCACCGGCTCCACGGACCAGTGGATCTTCGTGTTCTGCGCCACGATATCGATGCTGGTGTCGATGGCGTCTATTGGAGTGACTTATGGAGCTTCCTTGATCATGACAAATCCTATTTTGCGTTGGGAAAGGTTGTTGCCATATCAGTCTCTGTGTTCTTTGTATTGTATCCATGATATTTATCACTTTCATTGGCTCCATGAGAGGTGGGAAGGGAGGGAAAAGACTTGTCAAGAAGGTCGGGCCGCCCTGCAACCTATATAACACCGATACGCCACCCTGTTGCCGTATCACGTATCGGATACGTATCCGATACCGATACGCGACGGATACACCGTCGATACGTATCCTGGGCGTATCCGCGAGCTGGGCCGTATTGGGCCGAGAAACCTCAGATTCGATACGTATCCTTCGGCGTATCCGCGAGCTGGGCCGTATTGGGCCTTCATCCTCCTCTATCTGCAAAGATCTGAGGTTCTCCTCTTCGAAATCAACGTCCATCTCTGTCGAAGAACTTCGCAACTTTCAATTTACGAACTTCAATCCGATTTGGGAACAAAATTGACAGTTAATCGGATATGAAGAAGAAGAAGAAGAAGAAGAAGAAGAAGAAGAAAGGGGAGGCGCCGCTATTGCCTCAACTAGGGATTGAAGAAAATTGGAAATGGGAGAATGAATTGGGCAAGAAGTAGTCACGATGGAAAAGGAGTATATTTGGGGCTCATTTTTTGGGCCAATTTATTACTCCATTAACTTTGTCTAATTTTGTAACTATAAATAAATATTTTGATCAATATTATTGGTAATATGGATAAGTATAACCAAAAAATCGATGTGGTGTAATCGACCATAAAAGAAATTGACTTTAGCTTTTAATATTTTGTAATTTTATTATTTTTATTTGTATAATAACATTAGAATATCTATTTTGTAATTTATTATGCACTATTATTATTTATTAAAAAAATAGTTAAAACGTATCCGCGTATCGGGTTGTTTGGGAAAGAGCCGTATCCGCGTATCCGTATCCTTCGGATACTGATACGCGTATCCGTATCCGTGCCGCATAGCCTGCAACTTTGCCGGAGTTATATATGGTTGAATTATTACTATGTAGCCTTGAATTATATGGGTTTTCTTTTTCGGTTCTTTCCCGTGATGCTTTTGTTGAACCGGCATGTTTGTTTTTTTTGTTTTCTTATTTATTGAATAAAAGAGTCCGAGTATTTTGTGTTATAGGTAAATGGTAGTAATTGTCTTCAAAAAAAATAAATATTTACAACCTAGATATAAAATGGACTACACATACTCGTTTCTTCTATATGGGCCTTATGGGCCTAGGCCCCCTCAAGAATTAGTAATGGGCCAATTACATTTCCAGTAGTAAGTCATGGTGTGAAGATATTTTTTTAACAATTTAATTTAAGGCTATAGCTGTAAACTAAATCTATATTTGTTTCTATTTTTGTTTTATACTACTACTACTAATTAAATAAGGTCTACATAGAGGGAAATAGAAAATGGGTTACTTAAATAATCAACCTTTGGGAAAATGGTTTTGCATTGAGTAATACTAACACTGAGCATAACATCCGTAATGTATTTAAAAATGACATATAATTTGAAATAATAGTCTTTTCTACAATATTCTCTCTCTCCATTTTAATTATTTATAAAAGTTTCATTCATCTCACTCATGATGCCCACATTCTTAAATGACATGAAATTTTAGAAGGAGTTGTTAGGCGGAATAAGTTGAATATTTTAATGAGAGAATCTCCAAGAAGGAAATGTAAATGAAAGAGGCATATCATCCATTTACCTTCTCAAAAACTGAAATATATCATTCCAAAAAGTAATACATTCCTAAGGAAAAAGATATATAGAAAGGTAAATTTTTTTTTAAACATAAAATAATAGTACAAAATGTATTAAAAAATATAAAGTGTAATATCTTCTCAAATACCCCCCTTGGAGAATGGTTTTTCATGAAAAGGAGGCAAAACGGTAGTTATAAGATTTTACCTCTCTACTAATAGAGAGGTAAAGATACATCTTCAAAATGAGAAAATGTATAGTACATTCTCAAATACCTCTCCTCTTGTAGAATAAATTTTCATGAAAAAAAGGTAAATATGGTAGTTATAGGACTTTATCTCTCCCATTGGAGATGTTCTGAGGAAAGAAAAGATAGGGATTCGTTTCCAAATATAGAAAATGGACATCTTGAGTGAGACAAACTAAAAAGAAAAGGTGACTGGGGAGTATCATTTTTCTAAAACGAGTGCATAAAACGAAATGACTCTACTATTGTGGAACGAAGTGAGTAAAATTTAGCATACTTTAACTTTCAGATAAATAAAAATTTTATTAGGTAACTTTAACTATTGTTAACTAAATTTAGGAGTTTTTACATTTAAATGTTGTTTTATTAAATTAAAATTTTAAAAGTTAACAAAAAAAAACCCTTATGTTTGCATTGCTCTAATAATAATAGTTGACCATAAATGTGGTCCTTCTTTGAACAACTTAAGATGAAGGACTTAATTTCATTTATTTTTCAACTTGACTTATTTATTTACAGGAGGGCACCAATTTGCATTGTTTGTCAACTTTTAGAGAATCCCACGTCACACATTTGCAACTTATTAAGTCAGTCACACCATTAATTTAGATATATTTTATTTCTATCAATGTGAATATGTGATGTACAGATTTCACAAGTATACTTTGAATTTCTTGGACATGGAAAAGCAGAAGTGCTTAAAAATATCTAAGAAATAGTGACAAGATATACACAATTAATTGAATCCACATATCTAGTCATCCCACTTGCATATATGCTTTGCCATTCCTAAAAACGTGAATTTAATTTAAAATTAAATAATTTCAACCCCCACCCCCAACCCAAATGATTAAAGTCATATTCTGGTGGATGCATAGTTATTAGAGGAGAATAAATTGAAGCTTTTGTGGAGAATAAAATGATAAAAAAAAGAGTCATATAGTGCATCTGTCCATAAAAAATAATTGTACGAAATAGGATTTAATATAAAATTAATAAATTAATAGTCCTATTTTGTACAATTATTAATTTTATATTAAATTCATCCGTCCCACTTTAGGAGTCCCGGTTGGAATATTTCATAAATGGTATTAGGTCCCACATTCCACTAACCTTATTTGCACTCACATTTTATTATAAAACTAATATAAAAAAGTATGACTCATATTTCACTATTTTTTTTCATCAACTTTCCTTTAAATTTCTTAAAACTCGTGATGAACTTAACTGGAACTCCTAAAGTGGGACGGAGGAAGTATTATTGAGTTGTACATGCGGACTAGGGTTGGTTGCCAAAGAATTTAATGTGTTAGTATTTGTAACTATTTTTGAAGTTTTTGTGAAAGAAATCCCCACGTGTACACACTTTAGCAAACAGTAACTTAATCACACGTGACATTATTAGGCAACTTAGATTCATACTCATTCTCATTTATTTGTTAAAAAATGTTATGTTGTGAGTAATATGATTTTCTAAATGCGAGTTATCAAATATTATGTAATCTATATTTACAAATATTAATTAAATAAAAGATGTGATATTATAGCAAGATTTTTAAGTTAAATTATAAATTGCGAATATAATAATAATTATTATAATAATAGTATAAAATATGATTTATTACATAAAATTTTATATTAAGATTACTTAATAAGTTAAAGCTACACAAATGGTCCCTGAACATTGCATTTTGAATGCCAAGAGTCCATGGACTATTAAAATATAGTTAGTCCATGGACTAAGATGTAATCTCATTCGTAATACTTTCTCACTATTTACTCTTTTTTTCAACCGAAAATGCACTCCAATACATGGAGGACAATTTTGTTCGTTCATAAAATTAGGGTACATGCGTATTGGGTATGATATTACTCTATCTCACTCTTTAGTTATTGAATATAATATTTTTCATATAGTTTAGGTACCTGACGATATTTTTCATTTAACTGTATGATTTAAGAATTTTATAGTTTTTATTTTTTATTTTCTAAAAATTTAAGTGAAAGTGAGAGAAATAAGAGTTGACATAAAATGATTTAAAAAATGAAGTGAAAAATATCATTTCAGGTACTCAAACTATAGAAAAATATCATTCAATATGCTAAAGAAAAAGACAGAAAAAATATCATACCCAGTACCAAATATCATAATTTTATGAATGGACAAAATTGGCCTCCAAGCTTTGGGGAGCATTTTCGTTGAAAAATATGGTGAATAGTGAAAAAGTACCATGAATGAGATTACCCACGATATTTTAAAGTTCAACGACTATTCTCGTGCAAAGTTCAGGGACCATTTGCATAGTTCGGTCTATAATAAATAAATAATAACAATGATTATTTATTATTATTATTATTATTATTATTATTATTATTATTATTATTATTATGTATGATCTATAACTTTGAAAAGTACTCCATAGTATTAAGATTACATGATAAATTATTAATTAACAACTAGTTAATAATAATAATAATAAATAAATAAATAAATAAATAATTACTACTACTATTATTAAGTATGATTCATAATTTTCAAAATTATTATCAATTTTCTTAAAAAGTTATTAATTGTAACATAATAAAACGTCATCAAATATTTATGAATATGAACAATAATATTATTATTATAAATAAATATTAAACACATAAATATATAAGAATCCTGAAAATAGGAAAAGAATATCTAAGCAAAAATAGGGAATAAGAATAATGGAAACATTATTATTGTTGTTTTCAATGTTGTCATGACTTTCTTGTTAGATAAAAAATCAATTAACCATGAATATGTAAAGATATACTAGCATCGAAGTTATCATGGCTACTCCCAATCCACAAATTCTTTTCGAAGAAGACACCAAATAACATTGCTCTCAGATACCCCTTCTGTCTGTGAAATGTTATCCAATTTTGTTATTTCGATCCATCCGTGAAATATTGTTCACTTTGCTTTTTTCCCTCTAAAAGTATGTTATGGATTTGCCACTTACATAATTCAATTTTGTGCATCAATTTTGTGCATGTGTTTCACCCATCTTTGTCCTTTCCCCCCTTTCCACCATTTTTCTAGACTCTATATGCATACAACATGTTGCATGTTGTATACCAATGCCCCCAACCACACCCCCCTTTCACAAGGTCCACAATTTTCTTGAATACATGTAGACTCTCCCACCCCACCCTACCCTACCCTGCCACAACCAATTCCTTTCCACTTTATCTTCACTCTCAGTTATCACGTGTTTAATGAACACAACACACATTCTTTCCTCCATCACACAAATTCAAATAATATCAAAATTCAAGCACATGTAATTCTACTCCATATACTACTCGCCTAACTTCCCCTTTTCCTATTTACTCCCAATTTTCCATCATCCATTTCCCCCAACTTCTCAAAAAGGAGTAATTCATCAAACAAACGCAAACCACAAAATTTCCAGCTAAAAAATACCTTCTTTTTTCAGCTCGTCAATTCGTCGAACATGTGGACTGCGACAGACACCTCTCATGACCGGAGGAAAGGGAAGGCGCTCAGGACGTCGAATTTCGCCGAAACCTGCAATCTCCTCAGCCAGTACATGAAGCAGAAGCGCACCCTCAGAGACTTAAATCTCGAAATCGGTGGAAAAGTTGAAAGCATCGAAACTCTAGGTAACAAATTCTCACATAATAGATAGATCTGGGGAATTTAGGGATAAATTAAACTGATTTAAACAGTTAATTCACCTTTTCAGCTGATAAAATCAGTCTTTTTTTTGCTTCCTTTGATTTCAGTGAAGCCTGGATCATCTCTTGCTGCGGCGAAACGTGCGAGCACGGATTCACCGGTAAACTGTGCGAAATCTGCGCTTACGGCGACGGAAATTCCGATTGTGGCGGTGGAAGAGGCTTCGGATAAAGATAGCACATGGTATTTGTCATCTTCTTCAAACTACTTTACTGCTTCCATTTTTCACAGCACTGTTCACTCATTTAATACGCGATCACGTTGATAATGTTTTGCGGCATTTAATTAATTATTTGAGTCATTAAATAAATAACTGCGTGTGCGCATTAGTTAATTAATGGATTGTGAAGCAATTTGCCTACGCAATTTGTGGATTAAAAAAACATGAGTTTGGTGAAATACACTATTGGGAAAAGTAAAAATAACATGTTTTTAAAGTTTAACTGTATTAGAGTACTATCTATCTATTTTACCTATTTTGTGTATTTGTCTACCTAGCTAGTCCATACTTTATACACTCTTATGCATATTATTTTAAATTATGTTACTTGGTAAGGCGATTCCTCTCAAATTAAGTGGTCGAGGATTTGAGTCAGTACAAATATAGGGGTATATAGATTATAGAGAATCATTATTGTGTTTTTTAATGTTAAATAGTAGTACGAGTACTTGTTATACTCCATGTCTTTATAAATACTTTTTAAATTCTATTAAAGATTATCACTAAATAATCAAATATCTTTTAATTAATTATATTTTACTTTTAAAATTTTGTTTTTAACTACCAACTATGATTAATTAATAGTCTAACTATAAGTAGTTATGCAAATTTAACCTTTTTTATTTTCCAAGGTGACATAATATCACAATATCATTTTGAGGTGAGTTTCTTTCTTTTTTTGAAAAATGAGATTATAAAACATTCTTAATGTTTTAATCCACACTTAAATTTTAGTTGTGAAGAAAGGGGCGGAAGCAGAAAAAAATATAAGCATAACTGTTTTTATTTTAGTTATAATTGTGTAGGTAGCAATTCAGTAAGAGCTAAACAATTCCTACAATTCTTGTTTCTCTTTCAGCAAAGATCCCAAGATTGCGCAGTTGACGATCTTTTACTCGGGAAAGGTGTTGGTTTTCGACGATTTTCCGGCGGATAAGGTTCGAGATGTCGTGCACGTGGCCAAAAAGAGCGGTTCGAAGATGTCTTACGGCATCACGGCCACGCGCATGGTCGCTCCGGAGCGGCCGAATCCCGTGGCCGCGGTGTCTAGCCCGCGCGAGGGGCTGCCGCCGCGGCCACATGCTGGGAAGCAGCACGTTGGCATTTCGTCGAACACCTGCAAGGCTAGAGTGAGCGAGGCCGGGCCGTCGAGTTCGGGAAGTGACGAGGAGCTCTCGACTATTTCTGAGGGTAGTGGATCAGGTAATTTGAGATGAAAATGGATGATTTCTTTGAATTGTTTGTGTTTATGTTTATGTTTTATGTTTGTGTATTGATGTTTTTTTTAGATTTGCCAATTGCAAGGAGATCATCACTTCATAGGTTTCTTGAGAAGAGAAAAGATCGGTATGCATCTTTTATTTATTTTTTCTATTTTATTATTGGCTTCGTGATTGAATCTCCCGATTTTCGTGATTTACAATTTATAGTTTTGAAGTTTGAATTTAACTATTTACAGTTTTGAATTTTGGAGGGAGAAACTTGATTTCTAATAAGTCTAGTGTGAGAATCTAATAGAAAATTTATGGTTTTCGTTGGGATATTTAGTTATGATATGAAATGTTTCTATATTTTCATATAAGTTGAATATGCCAACAATAAATATGATATGTTTCTATATTTTCAATTTCTACATATAACTATCCCTTTTCATTATTCGGAAATTCAATAATATTAGTTAGTCATGTGCTAGCAATGGTTTTGCCATAATTTTATTACATGTAAATATTCAGTTTTGTCTAATCATTTGAGCGTATCAACGAAATTAGCCCAATGCAAAATGACTGCGAAAAAAAAAATAATGCTCCATTTTTTTCTTAACAATGTTTAAGAAAAATGTGTTTGGACGAAATTATCGTCCGGACATTTTAAAGCGACAATTGCATAAAATTCATCAATTGCATACCATATGTTTTCCGATTGTGTGGTGAAATTTAATAAATTTCATTATATACTATTGTAATTAATTCTAATTTTGTAAACTTAAATTTCATTATATACTATTGTAATTAATTCTAATTTTGTAAACTTATCAATGTTTGCTTCTTGTTCAGATATGCCGTGAGAGGGCCATACCATAATCATCAAGAGAATGTTGCACACAATTTCAAGGGTGATGAACCAATTGACCTAAATAATTTCCCTTATCAAAAAAATTAGTGTTTCAAATTTTCCAAGTTGTACTTATAATTCTTTTATTATAGTAGTAACTTCTTGATTGGTAATGTCTTAGGCAGTTGATTTTCCACTCTCACTATCTATGATGTCAAGACCTTAACATATTGTACACTTTTCTATGAAACTGAAGGAAGAAAAAAAAATCTCTGAAAACAAAATTATATGGATCATTTGTTGTTAACTATCGTTATTGCTTATGTTCTGTATTTTACGGTTGTTGTTAGAGTTTCTCTTCGGACTTAGAGCTAACGTGAAACCATTCTTCTGTAGTGGAGGGGTTGATGGACAACGTCGGGATTTGTTTGTGTGTTTATGCGGTGTTTTTCTTATTGTGGTTTTAATCAGCCTGTTTGTTTTTGTTTATATGTTGATTTTGTTATGAACCGCTTCTATGCTGCTACTTTATGTTCATCATTTTCAGGGCTATAACGATTGTACCATATCAAAATACATAAATAAATTATGGCATGATATTTGAAAATAGAGTAAGTTATAAAAATAGTCAAAATATGCAAGAAAAAATTGTATTTGAAATTCTGACGTGGAAAGCCAGAATCAAACGTGGATATTTCTAAAAATAAAAATAGTAATGGACTACTTATTTAATGGGACCAAATATTATGGGTCTCTAATTAGGCCCAATTTAATTTACAAAGTAGTCAGAATTATGGCCCAATTGTTTTTGCCTACATAACTTGATACTAGTAGTATACTAGTATTTGAGAACCTTTATTTGGTTTCATTTTCATACTATAATATTGACTTTATCATTATTTATTTATTTTCAATTAATCATAATTATCTATGGTTTAACATCAACTATATATTTCATAATGTGAAAGTGCGGCTTTGCTATTTCTTCCTTTAATACTACAACTACTTCTAGTACTCTAAAATTAGTCAATTTTTAATTAGTATATCTAGTTTCGTAGATTAAGATTCATTTTCCAATTGAAATAATGTGGTTTTTATACTCAGATCATATATATCAGTCTTTAAATATTCTTATTAGTATTTAAATTCGCCCTGCATTTCATTTCAAGAAATGGATATATTATTTCATTTAATCTTCATGTATAGAGACTACCTTTTGCCATCCAAACAAAGAAACATTTTTTAAAAAATATCCTAAAAAATATAACCAATATTTTCACATAGTATAGTGCAAAATTGAATTGATTAATTTGAAAAAGGCCATTAAAAATTACTCTTTTCATTTCTACAAGCGTATGTATTTTTAACCGAACACCAATTCTAATGTACAATTTATAAAATAAAAGAGAGGTAAAAAGAAAATAATTAAAATATTATTAATTTTTATAAATAGAAGAATTTCTAAAATTAGCAAATACAAATTAAAAATTAAAAATGAAAGAATGTGTAATCAATTTGACGAAGCCGAGTAGCGAAGAGTTCTACACAATTGCGTCTCTCTCTCTCTCTCTTCTAACATACACACAGTCACACACAGAAGAAAAAGCAAATCCATTTCTGCAATCGTCTCTTCAATACATGAATTGTATGCATTATTCAAGTTCTCGAGGTAGTGAATTCAGCTTGTAGAGATCTCTAAAGCTATGGGGATCTCGTTTAAGGTCTCCAAAACAGGTAGGCGATTTCGCCCGAAATCGCTGCCGTCAAATGCGGCCGTTGTACGCGCCGAAGATGACGAATTCATCGATTACCAAATTGCTGCGTCGAAGCAGAAAACTGATGCCGCTTCGCTCTCTGCTCGGAAGCTGGTGCGCTTGCTAATTTCCCCCTTTATGTTTTTCGAAATTTCGATTTGCGAATGTATATATGCTGTATGAATTGTAGAATTAGCTAATTGAATCTTTTCGTGTGAGAAGAATTATCGATTGTGGTGAGTATTTGAGGCTTTTCAATTAGAACGAGCTCTACATGCGTTTCTTTTTCTTTTCCCCTAGATTTATGTGATTTGGGGTTTGTTGAATGAAATTGCATCGGGAGCTGGATAGAAATTGAGATGTTTGTTATAAAGATAAAACATGATGAATTGTGTTTAAAATTAATGAGGGAAAAGGGGAACTTTGAAGCTTTTATCTCTACTTAGTTGCTAAATCGAGCTGCATTTCGTAACGATTTCGATCTTTATTGGACAGGGAGAGGCCAGAGAGAACAGGGGAATCACTAAAATCAGAGGTATGTAGATATCTTCGTACGCAAGATTCTGATTTTGCTCTCATTTTCTTATAATATTTGACTTCATGGTATCGTATTAATTACTACAATTGTGCTTAACTGCTTTCTCTTCTGTCCTTGTTCGCTAGATAATGAAGTTTCATTCACTCTTAAACTTTTTCCGGATGGATATTCAATCGGGAAACCTGTTGAGGTCTGCCATTCATTATCCCTCTTAATTTTTGTATGAAAGAAATTAAGGGTCCCATGTTAAAAATGGGATTTTTTTTGTGTAATTTGTGTGTTGGTTGACTATGTTCACTATGAATCTTCAGAATGAATCTGCCAAACAGACATCCAACGATGTACCGAAGTTATTGCATCCATATGATAGAGCATCAGAGGCTCTTTTTTCGGTAGGTTTGCAATTTATATCTCCATTCTAGAGGAATTTAGCTCGTAGCATGTTTTATGCCTTATCTACAGCAGTAGGTTTTATAGTGCTATAACTTTGTGTTAATCTCAGTGAAATGGCAATCACTCTTTTCCCTACTTAACAGTACCACTTTTCACGGTTTATTAACTGTTGACTTTGCTGTATGTTGATTGGCAGGTTTTGTTAACCTTCATGTCATTTTGTTTTCCAAGTTGTACATACTTTTAATGTTCGATATCAACATAAATATTTGGATCCCATGTTTTATAGAATCTCTAGTCAAATTCTTCATATTAAAATCATCAATTTTTTCTGATTATTATTTTGAAAATCTTACTTGCTTTTTTTGGTGGAAGGCAATTGAATCTGGTCGATTGCCAGGAGATATTCTGGATGACATACCATGCAAATATATTGATGGGACAATTATCTGTGAGGTAAGCTATCCAATGTCCAAAATAGAGTTGTTAGTGATAGCTTTTCTCAACTACAATTACCTTGGATGGATCCTTCTTCTCAAAATGCTTTTCAAGTGAAATATAAAATAAAACAAAGAAATTTATGTTATGAGGAATAGATCAGGTCCTAATTTAATTTAATTATTAACACAGGTGCGAGATTATCGGAAGTGCTTTGCTGAAGGAGTTAACGTGGCTTCTGGCGAAAGCTCACCTGCAATTAACAGAGTGTCTCTTAAAATGTCACTGGAAAATATAGTGAAGGATATTCCAGCTATTTCAGAAAATGGTTGGACATATGGTGATCTGATGGTAAGTGATCCTCTGCTGTAATTTGTGCAGCTGAAGGATAATTTTCTTACTTGGAATTATTATGTTTTTGAGTAAAGGAAGTGGAGTCTAGAATTTTGAAAGCTATACAACCACAACTTTGTCTTGATCCTTCCCCACAGCTAGACAAACTATCTGAAGATCCAGTCCAAAATAAGGTTTGTCTATTCTTTTTTCCCTTTATGGTTTTTAAGTTTCATGTTATAATTTTTGGTGTACCTCTGTGTTCAGTTAAATTTAGAACTACGCAGCATGCGAAGGGAAAGATTGAGGCAGATTTCTGAAGCGAATAACCATGGAAAGAAGGCAAGTCTTGATAGAGTTCCAGAAAGTTCTAGGCTGGGAGATGCAGGAACTTTAGTGCAGCAACCAGCCTATGAGAATACAAACAGTCAAAATAATGTTTCGAATGCTATGCTTCAACGAAGGAGCAATAGCTTTGGGTCGGATGGCTCTCTTCTGCCTTCACCTATGACATCCTACCAACCAAAATATACCGGAGGCGTAAGCCCAAGAATGATGAAGGATCAGCGGACAGGAGCACTTTTGAATGCCTCTGTAGGTTCTCCTGGTGGGCAGGACATGATGATCCCATTCGCTGATAACATTGCTGCTTCTCTTCATGGCAAGAGGGAGAATCAAGATGGACAATCATCTCCATTGACCAACAAGAAGGCTAGGCTTACACATGCAGGTCCCGAGGGAAATATACAGCATTTTGGTTCACAGATGGATTCATTACATGGGTCTGAATCTCACTGGAAGAACACATTAATACAGCAGCAGTCAATTGGAAGAGTCATGCAGTATGCTAACAATGGCATGCAAAAGTTCCCTCAGCAGGCATTTGAAGGGAGTCTAAATCAGGAAGGAGGGCAGATGCCATTCAGTGTTGGACAGCAAGGAATAAGATACAACCTGAAGGAAGAACCTGTTGAGACAGATAGATTGGATAAACCCGATGGTCGTGTGGCCATGGGAGAGAATGAATTAGCAAATATCGACTCCCAGCACTCACGGTTGCAGCAAAGGATGCCACATCAGATGATGAGATCCGGCTTCCCTCAATCTCCTTGGAACAATCTTGGACAGCCTGTTGATAATAATTCTAGAAAGGAAGACCCTTTCCAGAAGAGAAAATTGGTTCAGAGTCCTCATGTTTCTGGCGGTGGCTTGCCTCAATCTCCTTTGTCGTCAAGATCTGGAGAATTTTCTAGTGGTTCTATGGGGCATCAATTTGGAGCTGTTGTAACTAGTGGGCTCGTATCATCACAAAAGGATAAAGCTGCGGTCACATCTGTTGGTGTTGGTGGCAACCCGTCTTTCACTTCAAGTGCTAATGACTCTGTGCAGAGGCATCCTCATGCACAGGCAGCTGCAAAACGCAGATCTAATTCTCTTCCTAAGACCCCTGCAATGAGTGGAGCTGGCTCTCCAGCAAGTGTTGGCAATATGAGCTTGCCAATAAATGCGAGCAGCCCTCCTGTTGGGAGTCAGACATTGGGTGATCAGACCACATTGGAAAGATTCTCGAAGATAGAAATGGTAGCTATGAGGTATCTCCATCAATCAATATCCTCAAATTTTTATGGTCATTCTGATTTTAGTTTTCATGCCACCAAATTATCAAGTAGATATCATATTTACATATTCTGTTGCACTCTGGGAAATCTAGTACCATCCGGGTAAGATTCAGTGAATGACTTTTTGTGAGCATTTGTCCTACCGAGCATGAACTTAAGTCACAGCAACCATTGAACTCGATTACAGAATCCACTGTAGGAAAACAAACTTCTAATGGCTTCGTGTAATATCTGATATTTGATAATAGGTTGAATATATTCTCGAATGATGTCTTGTCTATAATTATTTGTTTTATGTTAGATATAATGATTTTTTTGCTTTCAGGTTTCAACTTAATTGCAAAAAGGGTAAGGTGGAGGAGTATCCTATCAGGAAGCCTAATGCATTTTCAGCTCAACAGCTGATGTCTCATTTCTCAAGTGATTCAAACAACGAGAATTTGAAAGATGAAACATGTCAAATGCCACTGTCAAAGTCCCTGGTTGGTGGTAGCATGAATGTTTGCAAGACCAGGATTTTGAACTTTATTCAGGCAGAGCGCATTCTTCAAGGTGAATTAACATTCTTAATATTTCTACTATAATATCGGCAAACTGAATATGGCCGATTCTGACAATTTGATCTGTCAGGTAATACCTTCCAAATGGTCCAAAAGTCCAGAACTAGGATGATCATGTCGGAGAAACCATATGATGGTGCTGTTGCAATTCATATAGGGGAGATAGAGGACGCAGATTACTTGGCTGCAGAGGACTACCTTCCAACATTGCCAAATACTGTAAGCTTTTCAAGCATCAATTTACTTTGATAAACACGATGACATTTCTTGTTTCTGTAACTACTTACTCATTTTGCTTCATTGCAAAATGTTTTGCCTATGCAGCACATGGCCGATCTACTTGCAGCGCAGTATTCTTTACTGGTATGTTAGCACTTTTTAGTTAAAAAATTCAGTGATTGTGATTTAGCTCAATTTGCTGCTGATAATATATACTCGAGCAGATGACACGGGAAGGTTATCACATGGAGGATCACGTCCAACCAAAACCTGTTCGGATGAATCCTAACTCAGGGACCCAGCCCAATCCTTCGGGAATATCTCCCACTAGCGCAGCACCTGAGATGCAGCAGTTTTCTGAAGGTGTTTCCCTGCAGCAATTGAGTGATGTCGCAAAACCGAGCAACAGTGGTAATTCAACCTCATCACAGAACCTACAAGGCATGAGGGTGCTGCCTCCAGGAGGTGCTCAGGCAATTCAAATGTCCCAAGGACTTCTACCTGGGGTTTCAGTGTCTTCGAGGCCTCAGCAACCCGAACAACTGCCGCCTATGCAACAGCAACCTCAACTGCCGCAGCAGCATCCCCAGTTCCAAAGGATGCTCCCAACGAACTCGATGCAGCATCTGAATAATATAGCTCAGAATGCTAACATGCAGTTGGGGCCTCATACGACGAACAAGAATACAGCTCTCCAGTTTCAGATGATGCAACAACAGCAACAATCGCAACTTCTTCAGCCGCAGCAGCAGCAGCAGTTAGCAATGCAAAGAAAAATGATGCCTGGCCTTGGAAACGTCGGGATGGGAAATATTGGCAATAATATGATGGGGCTTGGAGTTGGAGGCTTGGGCAATGTCATGGGAATCGGTGGGGCTAGGGGTGTGAGTGGATCAGGCATTTCTGCTCCGATGGGTTCTATGTCAAACATAGGAAATATGAACCAGAACCCCATGAATCTGACTTCTGCTGCAAGTCTTACTAATGCCATTAGATCCGGGACGCTTAATCCACAGCAGCAAGCTTTCATGAAAATGAAGTTGGGAAACCAAAACAGAGCGAATTTGTTGGGAAACCCGCAGTCGAGTATTGGAGGCATACCTGGCGCTAGACAGATGCATCCAGGATCAAATCTTTCCATGCTCAGCCCTGCTGCTCTTAACCGGGCCAATATGAATCAGATGCAACGTACAGCTATGGGTCCACCGAAGGTACCAGGAATGAATCCTTACATGAACCAGCAGCAACAACAGCAACACCAGCTTCAGCAGCAGCAGCAGCTACACTTACAGCAACAACAACAGCAGCAGCAACTACAGATGCAGCAGCAACAACAGCAGCAGATGCAGCAACAGCTGCAACAACAGCAACTACAGCAGCAGCCGCAGCCACAGCAGCAAGAAACAACGTCACCATTGCAAGCTGTTGTTTCGCCTCCACCAGTCGGATCACCTTCAAGCGTGGGGATTCCCCACCAAATGACTCAGCAACAGCAACAGCAGGCCAGTCCCCAGCAAATGAGCCAGAGAACTCCGATGAGCCCACAGCTCAGTTCTGGGGCCATTCATCCGATGGGTGCTGGTAATCCAGAAGCCTGTCCTGCCAGTCCTCAGTTGAGCTCACAGACCATGGGCTCAGTCGGTAGCATCGCAAACTCTCCAATGGAGCTACAGGGTGTCAACAAAAGTAACTCTGTAAATAATGTATAGTGCTGACGAGGCTGTGACAACCGGGTAAGACACATACCAAATGAGATGTCGAAACTGAACCCCGAGGAGCATTACTGATTGATTGTGTGGCTGTTCACCGAATAAAACGTAGAAGGAAGAAGCCCTTTTCAGTGGGGGAATACATAATTCCATTCCTCTTCAATGATGAATGTTGTAACTGATACATAGTAATAACATGTGTTGTAAAGCTAGGAGATGTCATATTGTCACATGTTGGATTAAGCTTATTTTGTTTATTCGGTTTTGTCACTTTTATGTAACGTATACTAGGATGATTTATGCATTGCTATTTATAGAAGATTCCTCAATGTCTCAAAACATATATAAAGTGCAGTAACTGTTAGCCTTTATAAAATGAGCAAAGGTCAAAACTGGTTCTAAACATATGCCCATTTTATGATTTTAGTTTTATATTTATCTTTTGAATTTTTGCATCCTGAACATTTCAATTCGGATCACAATTGGTCCTACACTAACAATTCCGTCAATTTTTAAACGGTTTTAACCCGATTTTGATCGATTTTGATGGTTTTAACAGTCTCATTCGGGTTAAAACAGTTTAAAAATTGATGGAATTGTTAGTGTAGGACCAATTGTGATCCGAGTTGAAATGTTCAGGATGCAAAAAATTCAAAAGATAAAGTATAGGACCAAAATCGTAAAATGAGCATATGTTTAGGACCAGTTTTGGCCTTTAGTCTTATAAAATCAGAGCCATATTATGTTCTTGAATAGGCTGAAAAGTTTGGTTGTTTTCATTTTATTAAAAATTGAAAAGTGGTGTTAGTATTTGTAAATAATACTCCATCCGTCCCTAATAATTTGTCAACATTTGACTCGACACGAATTCTAAGAAATGTAATAGAAAGTGAGTTGAAAAAGTTAGTAGTACGTGAGTCCTACTTTTATATATTGGTTTTATAATAAAATGTGAGTGAGAATTAGTTAGTGGAATATGATGTTCACTATAAAAAACGGTAAAAGTGAAAGGTAACAAATTTAAAGGGACATACGAAAATGAAATTAAGTGACAAATTTCAGGGACGGAGGAGTAACTAATTAGAAACTAAAATCGGATAAAGTGTGTATCTTTTTAGCATTTAAACCTTCAAAAATTGGCAGATTGCTAAGAAAAACATAACAAAAATAAAAGAAACTATTATATGCTGGTCTTCTTTGGTTAGGTCGAAACGGTAATAAAGTCGGAAATGGTAATAAATCATAATTAAAAGTTTCTTCTTTGAAATGAATAAATCATAATTAAATATAGTAAAATAAAAAGTTTGTTTTGCATAGTACTATTAGAATTCAAAAAATCCTAATTTTATTCCATCTCCACTATATAATGATGTCACTCAAAACACCTTCCCTCGTCACATTGCGCAATCCCCATTTTTAATTGTTGTTGGCAGCTGAAACCAGCTACTGGCCTCTGCAATTCTCTGTCCTAATTTGTGAAAGAGGTCAGCTGATTTTCATTTCTTCTTCTTTTTCTTGTGAAGTGTCTGCAACTGATATATGGCAATGCATGCGGAAATCAAAATGTTGCTTGGATAGTAAAGACTGCTTCAGGATTTGTTTTTTTGTGCATATTTGAGAGCTTCTAATTTCTAAGCAGGTGAACTTGAGAGTGATGGAATGGAAATTAAGGTTTTTTTTTTCTTTGTGATGCATTTTTTGAGTTTGCAGAAACCTAATTTAGCTCCGTTCGGTTTAGCGTTTACTTATTAACCTATTCTTGAACGATTTCGATTGCTTCTCTATGCAGTGAAAAAGTTTGTTTATGTTTTGGGCATTTAGTCTGTTTGGATGTTCTGATTTGTGAGGAGATTGCCTGATGTTTTTGGATGATTCTGTCTTAAACAACTCTTGTTCTTGATTTTCTTGTTACTTGTAAATTTCAGAAATTAAGGGGTTTCTTGGTTTCAAGTTGGGCAAATAGAGTGTAGATACCTTATGTTTTTGGTAGAGATTCACTTTGAGTATAGATATGTTCTCATTCTGTTTATGCAATTTGGAGTTCATATCAATGTGCATTTCTCCATTTATTCTTTACTTCTTTTTTTTTTTGGATTTTAGATTTGTATGTTTTGCTTCAATAGTTGTGTATACGTCTCGTTTTTTCGTCTTGTCTTGGTCGTTTACTGTTGGATTTGTGGATGGGGAGATGAGCTTATACTTTGCTAGTTTGAAGTCTTTAATAGGTTCGTTTTCGAAGCCGTTGAAGAAACGATGTTAGCTGCCAATATCCGCCCGATTAGTTCCCCTTTACCAGCAGTTCTTGAAAATTCTAGTAGTTTTGCTCTTTCAAGGCAAAACGCAGCGCCTTTGGCTAAATTCAAGCCCAGCCGTATAAGCACAAGCCTCAGATCGTCTTTACAGTCGATTGTAGCTCCAGAAGTTGATCAAGACTTTACTTCTGCTCAAACTCGAGTGAAGATTTTATCCGAGGCATTGCCCTTTATCCAGAAATTCCGTGGCAAGACCATTGTTGTTAAGTATGGAGGAGCAGCGATGAAATCCGAGGCCCTGCAGGCATCTGTGATTGCTGATGTCGTGCTTCTTTCCTGTGTTGGCCTCCGTATTGTATTTGTCCATGGAGGGGGGCCCGAGATCAACCAGTGGCTCGGAAAACTAAACATCGAGCCAAATTTCCTCAACGGGCTCCGTGTCACCGATGCATCGACCATGGAGATTGTGTCGATGGTGTTAGTTGGTAAAGTGAACAAGCAGCTCGTCGCGCTGATCAACAAAGCTGGCGGGACCGCGGTCGGGTTATCGGGAATCGATGGCCGGCTCTTGACGGCTAGGCCATCTCCGAACGCCTCGCAGCTCGGTTTCGTTGGCGACATCGCGAGTGTCGATCCCACGATAATCCGGCCGCTCATTGACAACAATCACCTCCCCGTGATCGCCTCAGTGGCTGCTGATGCAACGGGACAGGCCTACAACATCAACGCGGACACGGCGGCAGGTGAGCTGGCGGCGGCGCTGGGGGCGGAGAAGCTGATATTGCTGACGGACGTGGCCGGGATACTGGAGGACCGGAACGACCCGGAGAGTCTGGTGAGGGAGATCGACATCAAGGGAGTGAAGAAGATGATTGAAGAGGGGACGATAGCTGGTGGAATGATCCCGAAGGTCAACTGCTGCGTGAGGTCACTGGCGCAAGGTGTTCGGACGACGAGCATCATCGACGGGAGGCTGAAGCATTCGCTGCTCCTTGAGATTCTCACTGATGAAGGCGCTGGGACGATGATCACTGGATAAGTATTGCTGGTGAACTTAATGTAATGCTTTATGGCTTATGTCAGTTTTTTATTTCATATTTGGAAATGGATTTTGTTGGAGAATTTCTCATGCTTTTGCATCCTTATCATATGCATAACTGTTTCTAACTTTCTATTTCAACAAAAAGATAGAATCAAATTACAGGTGACAAAACGTGAATTTGAATTCTTTCACTAGTTTGAAGCTTAATCATGAAAATATACTTAAAATGACACCAAAGTATCGAAATTCTTCTGCTGCTTTTTCATGACCTTGCTGGTGAATTCATCGACTCCCTACTGCGTTCGGATTCTGAATCTAGTATAAAATTGAGCTTCTTGCTGCTGTGTTTATCAGCTCGTCTAGCTTTCTTTCTCGTGTTCTTGTTTCGATCATTTCTTGCAGGCCCTGATGGTACCAGTGAAGCGAATCACATGAACAGAACCAGAGACTAAGAACATGATAATCTCTGTCTATGATGTTCAAATCTGATCTGTGTTTGTTTAACTAGAGAGGTGTACTTACCTCGTCGACCTCTGCATTTTTCGCTTTTCCTCCTGTTGTATGCTCGTGAACGAGCAGCGCGCATTTCTAACAAAATTCTTCCTTTCTCCTTCATCATCGTATTCTATCACGATCTACAGGAAGTGAACGAAGAAATCAAGAAAGAAACCATATTAGTCCAAAATGTACAGCTATTTATCTTTTTAATTGTATACCAAAGACCATATCAAGATTTTTATGTCATTCATATCCTTAAGATCCCAGAACTTCGACTCCTCTTTGTGTCATGAATAACTCATCAAGTGAAAATGATATAATCAAAATCCAAACCTATATACACTATTTAAAAAACCACAATAAAGGCTTCAATTCAATTCAAGCATCATAAGTCTTAACTTGATAGATTTGTGTTTAATTTCAAGTTTGGTTCTGACATTATCATGTGCAGATATGATTAAAGTAACACTAATCCACAATTATATGCTAGGTACATTAAATTCCCATATCAATAAATGATATATAAAACGACACACTATATACATTGGAGGTGGAATATAAAAGATGTACTCCTACTAGATAGTTGCATTAATGTTTTAGTATTCAAGGTGTATTAAAAAGTCTGCATCGGACAACTGCACCATATTTTATTGTTCATCCTTATCTGTCACAAAAATATTTAATTCTCAACTGTGGAGTCACAATACAAGAATATTAGTATCTCATTTTCAACTCACATACATTCCGTGTGTGCATTCATAGACTGAGTTTATCATGGCTGCTTATGGAGCTCTTGTTTCTCTTATGCATATCATAGAAACCATCGAGAAACACCCTTCACCTCCGATTTCTATCAACAAAAAACAAGTTGAATCTCTCACTCAAAATGTTACCTTCTTGCAAGAATTTCTTGATGCTTACATGTCACCCGTTGCTGTTGATGGCCATGAAGCTGATCCTTTGGAGTGTCGCATTGCTGATGCAGTTTATGCAGCTGAGGATGCTATCGAATCCAAAATCGTGCTTCGAATTCAGAGACCAAACACAATGCCTAGATGCATCGAATTCATATATCGGAATATGGTTAATTTCATCAAGTTGTTTCGAGGTGTATGTCAATGCCTAGATGCAAATGCAACTATTGAAGAAGACTTGTATCACGATCTACAAGAAGTAATAGAAGAAATGGATATGATCAAGAAAGAAGCCATGGAGGCTGTAGCTGTTGCTCAGCTGCAGAGAGATATCTCCTCGACTTCATTGACCTCTTCTTCCACATGTGAAGGAAAACGTGATGGTGGAGATTCATGATTTGTTGAGAGATTTGTGCTTGAAAGAAGTTGAAAAGGAAAAATTTTATCATGTCGTAAGAGATGCCCCTTCAGCCAATAATAGCGAACGCCGGGTTGTTTTTCCACGTAAAACTGCATGGTTGTTAAAAAATAAAGTCTTGGGATATTTATCACATGCTCGTTCCAAAATATGTGATGACATACATCCATGGATATTGGGTCAACGATGATATGTATGGAAAAGTTCAAGTACCACACAATCTTAGATTGTTGAGGACATTCAATGCATGTGAAAAAAGTACTTTGGGTGGGGATTATTTGCTAGACAATGTGTTTGAATTGGTGAACTCACGGTACCTTTGGGTTAGAATTCTTTGGAATTCCAAAATCCCTCCTGCATCGATTGATCTGCTTTGGAATCTACACTCATTGATTATTCAGTGTTTTCATAATCTTGTAATTTGGAAATTGCATCAACTTCGGCACCTCATATTAGATACTTCAAGGACATTGTTATCATGAAGAGTCTGCAAACACTCGAAGAAGTGAAGAAGTTGATTTTGAATGAGGAGGTGGTTATCTAAAGTACGACGAGGTGAAACAAATGAGTTTTTTTTGGTAAGCTTGTAATAAAGTTTGATCTTGTGTTGCTTAAATACTGTAACCTCTTTCTAATACTTATGTTTTCTGTAAGAGCAAGCAAGAAGCATTTCAGTACTTGTGAGCTAGGATCATTTTCTGTGTTTCTTCTTTTTCAACTATGTTGTACACTCTATTTCTTCATCTTGTTTATATTTATACATTCATCATATATTTCCCATTGGTTAGTTGATCAAATTGTTGACTGGACAAATTTCATGAATTCCCAAAAATTGACAATATTAGAGGTATTGATCCAAAGGTTTGTTTAGAATTGATGAAATATTATCTTGGTAGATCTTAGTGCTCATTCAATCTAGGTTCCATCAATTTTTTATAAAATGTTGCAAGTCTTTAATTTCTTGCCACCTATTGTTGAAGAGCTGATTTTTGCTAACTTTTTAAATGATAGAAAGTTAGGGCAGACAACAAGAGAGGCTTCTCATATGATCATATCCCAAGATGCAAAAGAGCTTCAAGGAACCAATTCCTTGTTTCTTTTCTTTTTCCATGTAGGCTTTTAAGCTTAGAGTCATGAATATTTGATGTTTGTAACACCTTGCAATTGCTTTAGTACATAATGTATGTTGGGTTGGGTGTGGAATTCTGATTTTCTTTTTCTAATTTCAGGTGAACTGTGCATATAAGCGTAGAACGAAATGGTATTTACGGGCGTGAGTAGCTTGGGGCTCCCGGTATAAAGTAGGTCACCGTGCCTAATCCCAATCTTAAGCCGACAACAATAGGAAGCTTCACAAAACCTCCGGAAGGATCAAACACGCACGAGTTTTCTGGCATTGCGATTTTAAGGTAACACATTTCCGGGACGCTGAGCAAGGCCGTATCAGCTGCGTTGAAAGAGAACGAGTAAACCCCCTCAAGATTTGTATGTGCCGTTTTGATCACCTTCTCTACAAACAGGACGCCACAAACAACATCCACCCTTGCGTCCGGGACCAACGGGTACGTCTTCACAGTCGCTATAGAAGCGTTGATACAAGTGACAATGCCTGCTAGAGTGGCATTGCTGTTCAGTGCTTGAGAAGAAGCTTGTGAGAGTGCAAGCGAGAGGAGAGTGACGAGAAGAAACGACCAAGGAAAAGCCATCTTCGCTCGTTTTTTCGATTCAACATTTTGTCATGCAAACTTATAGGGAAAGAGGGTGGGATTTTTGCAGTCTGTTTAGAGTTTAAAGTGTGTGATTTTCCTTTTGCCCTTTGCTTTACTTGCACGGTTTTGCTACTCTGTAACATGCAACACAGGCTGTTGTAATTTTTGAATATGAAGATTATATTTTGCTCACTCTAGTCTTTGCCAAAGGTGCCCACTGTTCCGGAAACGTCGGTTCTGGTTTTGGAAATTGCCAAACTTGAACCGAACCGTGAGGGTGTTTCACAGTTCCAGTTCCAAAACTGCCCGGTTTCGGTTTCGGTCTGAACCAGCGGTTTTTACAGTTTTTCACGGTTCCAAACCATCGGTTTTCAGCGGTTTTTTCGGTTCCGGCTCGGTTTCACGGTTTTCCGATGGTTTATCGCGGTTCCGGTTCAAAAAATTTCAAACCAGAACCCAACCACGATTCTAAAATCGACGGTTTCGGTTTGGATAAAATCTCACGGTTCCGAACCGTAACCGCCGGAACCATAAATCTTGGGCACCTCTAGTCTATGCCTCTTAGCTAAGGACTACAAAATTAAAAAAATTGCACTAGCACCCATCTCATCTCCTAGCATTTCCTATGGCTAGCACAAGTTCAAGAAATTTAAATCGAAGTACAAAAACAGCAGCACCTATGTATACACTAATTAAAAATCAACATAACATAGATAAAAAATACACAATCAACCCTCCAAATTAATTAGTAATACATCAATAAAAATCATATTTCACCCCCTTTGTATATAAATTTGCATGAACTTCAACGACAGTGGATCCAAAAATGGCCTTTCTCTCTCCTCTTCTCATTGTTCTTCTCTCTCTAGTTTTCACACAATCTCCTGCCCAAACAGTGGAAGTAAATATGGTTCTTGCAGGAGTCTTGACTTGCACAAACACCTCCATAGCCAGTGCAGGAACTTATGCAGTAATTCCACAAACAAAAGTTGAGTTTGTTTGTGGGATTTTGATATTCGAAAGAGTGGTCAGATCAACCACTACAAGTAGTTTAGGAATCTACACCTTCACCTTCGGCGCCAGAGATATATTGCTCAACATCCCTGAGTTTTGCCATCTTAAGGCCACGTTTGCTTCGTCTTCGTGCAGCTTGGACCCCTCGGGGGGCGTGTTGAGGTTCCCGATTGTCGGGATCCGGTCGTCGTCGGGCACGTTGATTGAGTACATTCCCGGGTCGCCGAGCTATCTTCCCGTGTGAAATATGTCGTTGATCGCAGAATTATATGTAGTTCTTGTGTTGTGATGACGTTCTGAATAAAAGTTTTAGATCGTTTTACATGTGTTTTTTTGGCTGGAATAGTGATGTATGACTGTGTTGCGTTGATATTGTGTCTGTTTTGTTGGGTCGTAGGCAGTGTGAAATGAGATATATATACAAGATATGTTATTAATTGGGTCCTCTCATTTTGTTTCGGGTAATCCCTACCCAGATTTTGAGCTAATCTGACTGGAATTTTATTGTATTAGAAATTTCGGTCACAACCCTAATCTTTTGGATTTGGGCTAGCCTGGTAAACTAATTGGATAAAAATTAACATGTGTACTTCTTTCTTCTTAAGGAACCTATATTTTCAATAAATATATAAACTTATTAAAAAATTAAAGATATGTAAGTATTGTTAGGATCGTCGACTGCAATATTAGTTTGATATAGTCCGCTTTGGGTCAAGCCCGCACGGATTTGTTTTTGGGTCACTCCCAAAAGGCCTCAAACTGATTGGGGTATGGGTTTATAACCCAACAAACCTCCCCTCAAACCGAGACCACATCGGGAACGCAGTCGACACCAACATGGGTCGTTCCAGCCCTGGCCCCTGAGTCATCCTGGGCCCGACTCTAACTTTGAGTCCTTCAGGGCCCGACCCTAACCGGGGCTCATCCAGGCACAACCCATAGCCACCTGGGCTCTGATACCACTTGTTAGGATCGTCGACTGCAACATTAGTTTGATATTGTCCGCTTTGGGTCAAGCTCGCACGGATTTGTTTTTGGGTCACTCCCAAAAGGCCTCATACTAATTGGGGTTGGACAGGAATTATATACACCTTTCAACTTCCCTCCCTCACCCGATGTAGGATGGGTTTGTAACCCAACAAGTAAATCATATGAAGAGCAAAAAAGTTAATCTAAAATCTGAACAATTGGATAACATTATCTCGCACCAGATTAACTCACAATCCAAGTAACGTGACTCAAACCCGAGGAACTGGCCCTCGGTGCAACTGTAAAGCAATGGGATTAATTCGTAGTAATACTTAAAGTTAGTTCATAAAAATTCAAATCAATCTCATTAGCACAAACTTGTTTGGTGTTGATAGAGCAATGATCTCATGACTGAAATAGCATGTGTCCGAACTAATGTCTTCTTGGCCTAGATAACTTATTTGCATTTACAATTAGTCACTTCAAAATTATGAAACTAATGTGGTTCACCCAACTCACTCCATTTTCTTGAAAACAGATCTAATTTGATCAGCCAATTTAAACAACTTTTTTTGCACTTTTAATTGGTTGCATTACATTTACAGCACATAATATATGATTAGATCAATATAGTGGCAATGGGTGGCCAGCCTGTGATGGTACTGATCATTTTTTATCATAATTTTCACTTCTTTTTTTGGCAGCCAAACTCCCAATTCCCACTTTTTCAAGACATAAAACCACTTTACAAATATACATAGAATAAAATAAATTTGATCGCACAATTTCTGGTAATCTTGGTGGAGTGTGTGGTATATAAATGCATATTCAAGATTAAAAAATTGCTTAGCTCAATAGAAAATTCCCTGCTTTTCAGCATATTATATATGTGTGTTAAAATCGTGTCACAATGTCACATTATTTCATTAGTCAAGAATAGTGAATAGACTAAGTTTTGATGATGCCTAGAAGAATTTCTTCATGGATGAATCTAAAAGTGCGGCAGGAGATGAAATGTGGTTGAATGAAGATGGAGAAGCAGGGCACGTGCCTGATTTTCATATCCTGTGAAAATCCAGCACGTGCTCTGGCCCTCCATCTTCTTCCCTCGTTCCGATGAATTCTTTAAAGCTGGAAAATGGAAAAAAAATTAAATTCATGAAGGTAAATTTTCTTTGCTCCATTTTTATCTCTACTAGATTAATGCATTGATATCCTCTTGATTGCTTTATTCGAACATGATTTTGCTTCAGCCCATTATCAAATTTTGGATGTGCCCCTAACTTTGATCAAGTCTTTAGGTTGTTGACATTCTCACAATAGTCTTTTTGTATGAGTGAATTATGAAATTTCCATTATTAAGGCAAGATATAAAGTCCAAATTTGTGATTATAGTATACAAGAGGGTATTTAATGGGCCTGATTGCAGCCCATATTGTAAGACTGATTGGCAATATATTGACTCTTTCATTTGGGCCCATGAGCTATAGTGATTTTTTACTGAATTATTCTTTTTTAGTAGTTTTACTTTTATAATTTTATTATGAATACTTTGTTTAGTTCTCTTGTGTACTATAAAACTAGATGGTTATAGATTGTTAGTACAATGTGGAGTAATAAAATAGAATTGTAAATTAATTTTAGAATGCTCCCTTCCTATGAAAGGCTTTACCAATAAAGTTATATGCTTGAGAAACTTGAACAAGTCAAAAAATACAGCACAAGCATTCAGATGATGGGCCATCTTTGAATTATAATGTAAGCTTTATTTTTATCTATAAAATGAAAAATAAAAAAAGTAGTACTAGTACATAATAATTTCATAATGTCAAATGCATGTGAAATATGGATTTTCCAAGAGCTACTCATAATTCATGTGGTGAACAATGAATGGAGAGGGTGTGGGGCTAAGAAAGGTTTGGAAAATATGAACAAAAAAAGAAGATCAAGGCAAAGGAATGTTGATTGTCATTTTCCATGTGTATCACAAGAGTTGGTTTGGCTTGGAATAAGAAAAGGCAAAACAATTTGGTTGCTATTGTCATCTATCACCATGTTAGGTTTTACCAATTGCAATGGTGGATTTGGAATTTCTAGTTTTTATATATATATTATCATGATCGGTTTAAATTAATACTACTGATTTATGACAAAAAAAAATTAAGCTAACACTCGCAAAATTAATCAAATCATCCAAGTGATTTTTTTGCAAAATATACTTATTTTATTTTTTTATTAACTATTCCATGGTTTGCCCAAAAATGTCTAATATGACAACTGTATTATTCTCTACACGTCTTTAACTTAATTCCATTTATTCACTCTCATGTTCTTCTAACCATGACAATAAATAGATATAATTGATTGAAATTAAACATTGCCTTATAAGCCTAACGATTACTAGTAACAATAAACGGTGCTTAAAACCCCGCAAAAAATATTAATTGAGATTTGAACTTTTCAAATTTGAATACTCCATATAATACCAATTTCGTCTATTAAAGGAAATAAAGGAATAGGAAAAATAATTATTTTAATGAAATGGCACCATTGCCAAAACTAAACGGCTATTTGTTTATAAAATCACAAGTTTAGTTTAATTCTAGATTATTTTTTATTTTCAAAAACTTGAATGACAAATAATATAATTTTTAAAATTCTCAATCATCCCAAGATTTTCTTTTAGGCGATTCTAATGCTAAATTTGTGTACACATATAAAATTTTAGTGATATCTATAAATAATGATATAAATGTGTATTAATGTAACGACACGGTCAACTAAAAGACATTGTTTTAAAACAAAGAAACTATAAATATATAAATAAATTAAGTTTTTTCCTTAAACCTTATAAAATGATAATTAAATTTCATAATTTTAATAATTATTAATCTAAAAAAAATCAATTAAGGAGGATAATTTCGTAAATTGAGGCCTAGAATAAGCAAGCTAAGAATTCCACCACAATAGACTTTTTTGTCTTTTCATTAATCCTTCACTTAACGATTTCAAACATACAACAGACAAGTAAAGTGAAAACGAACCACACTCAAAAAGAGGACAGAGAGAGAGAGAAAGAGGATTCATTATTTGTCTGAACGCACAAACAATTACAGCATCAAGGCACCACCACTCCATCCTCCATCCTCCGCTCCCCCACCTTCTCTCTCCATACCTACACTTAGCTGTAAATACACACATAATAATTCTATCCATCTTCAGAGAGAGAAGAGAAGAAAAGAGAAGCTCAGGTAGAACCAAGTGTGTGCATTTGTAGTATGGCGGCAAATCCTACAAATTCGAGGTGAATTCGAGCATTTTGATTGAATTTCGTTGGAGATTTATTGTTGAATGAACTTGAATCCGACGATCGCGTTCCAGTGTTGAAGATCTTCGCGCTGGCATCGCTGAGGTCAGTTTATGATTCCTCGATCGCTTTAGTTTGGATTAATAAAATTTGGTGTGTTGTTTAAGTAGTTGTTTGATTAGTGTTGAAATGTTTCTGCATTGGTTTGGATTGAGCTGATAACTTAGCTGTTGCGACGATTCCTAGCTCAAGTTGATGTGTGGCATTTGAATTTTGTTTGGGGAAAATCAGATCTGAGGCATAATTGATTTTTATGTTTATTTTCTGATTGATTTTTAGCTCAATTTGAAGCGCATTGTGGCTGATTTTGTAGATTTTGTGCGATTGTGCAGTTTCAGTGATGGAATTTGGTTGGCATTTGTGCTTTACCTTTTTCTGGTGTTGGATATACTTGAATCTGATTTTGTGTGGTTTTGGTTTTGGAATTTCTATTAATTGTGTATGTGGAATGGAGAGGATTTTCATGTTCTGATGTTCATAGGTCTTAGGGGATGGAAGTGTACATATACGGTGTAAGACGGTGAAGATAATATCGTTTCCTAGTATGGAAAAGATAAAGCCGGACACACCTCTAGATTACGCTGTATTCCAGCTTTCGCCAAAGCACTCGCGGTGAGCTAGCATTTCTTTCTTTGTGATTGCCAGCAGAGTTTACGTGGTAATGCTTGTTGTTGACTTGTGAGCTCGTTTTTCTCCAGATGTGAATTGTTTGTTTCGAGTGGTGGGAGCACAGAGAAGCTTGCTTCAGGACTTCTCAAGCCATTTGTTACGCATTTAAAGGTTGCGGAGGCACAAGCTGCCTCTGCTTCACAGTCAATCAAGCTTGATCCTGGACGACATAAGAATGCCAAGGCATGGTTCACCAAGGGCACACTTGACAGGTAGTGGCACTGTTTCAACCTTCAGCCTGTGTTAATCCTTGAAGATTTGGATATGTCTGATATTAGGTATTTGTAAATTTCATTTTCCAGGTTTGTACGATTTGTTAGCACCCCTGAAGTTCTTGAACTTGTCAATACCTTTGATGCCGAGATGTCACAGCTGGAAGCAGCACGGAGAATTTATTCACAGGTATTTATTGCCTATTAGTATCTTGTTTTCCTAATGAGAAGGAATCAATGCTAAATTACTTTGGTTGCCTGTTACAGGGAATGGGCGATCAACTTTCTGGTAAGAATTTTCCAGTTTCACATTTATTGTTAGATTTATCTTGTGTCGGATGCTTTGAAGGGTATACTATTGTTATTTCTGTACATTTTTGTTGCTTTGAAGCATGTACATTGCTATAGTATATTATACTTATTCATTAGCGTAACAATTGTTACTGAACGTGTTTGGATTTTCTGGATATCCAAGTAATTTTCTAGTCTGCAAGATTCTACGGTCATTTACCACTTCTTGTGTATGTAGTATGGTTTTTACTCTAAGAAGAAACAATAATCTTATTATTTACGACTTGCTCCAGGTGGAGGTGGATTTGGTTCGAGTGCTGCAGATGATGCCACAAAGTATTTCCCCCCCTCTGACTTATGTATTAACTGCCATCATCTTTTTCACTTTCTGTCCAAGTTGTCTCTACTAACGAGCATCGGGATGTTACTCAGCTTTTATTATCCAAAAACGACTTTGAAGGCATGCAATACTTAATTCTTTTGGTTGTAATCTATACAGAAAGGAGCTTCTCAAAGCTATCGACTTAAGGCTTGTAGCCGCACAGCAGGACCTAACTAATGCATGTGCTCGTGCTGCTGTTGCTGGTTTTGATGCTGACACTGTTCCGGAACTTCAAATGTTTGCTGATATATTTGGTGCTGAGCGCCTAAAGTAAGGATTTTCATACATTCTTCGATTTAGTGAATTAAAACAATGATATGTGCATCTCCAACATAAAACGAGCACTGTATGACTAAAGGCATTTTTCTCGTGTGTGAGATCTCCCTGCACTAAGCTAACCTGCTTTTGCTTGCTTCTGCTTTTGCAGTGAAGCTTGTGGAAAGTACATATCTCTATATGAGAGACGGTCACACCTCATCAACCAATTGAAGTCAGGGTCAGAAGACCGAGCTATTCGTTCCTCATGCACATCAGATATGTCCATCGACAATGATTTTCCCTCTCCGCCTCATCCAGAACCAACAACACATCAGAAGCCCCGTCACACTTTTAGTAGAGAATCCAGTGTAGAGAGGGATGGTGGAAATAAGCAGGGCAATGACATTGGTGAAAATGATAAGAAAGATGAGACATCAGCTCCTGACCTAACAGGTTCTATTCAAGCCAGTCAACCTGGAAGACGACTCAGTGTTCAGGACAGGATAAACATGTTTGAGAACAAGCAGAAGGAGAATTCTGGGGGAAAGCCTCCTGTTGTAAAATCTGTTGAGCTGAGGAGGCTATCGTCTGATGTGTCAATGATGGGAGCAGCTGCGGAGAAGGGAGTCTTAAGGAGGTGGAGTGGGGTTGGTGATATGAGCATTGACTTGAGCGCTGAAAAGAAAGACTCTGACAGCCCGTTATGCACTCCTTCCATGAAATTGCCTTCCCAAGAGGATAAAGTTTTGGATTCGGACAATGATGCGACAAAGGGTTCTTCAATAATTAAGCCTCAGTCAAGTGTCATTCCTAGCGAGAGCCGGTCAGAGATTGCTGGGCTAAAGGATCGGGATTCGTTACCGACACAAATTAGGGAAACAAGGGATAAATCCGCTGCACAATCAAGTTTGACGTCCACATGGAAGACTATGGAAGAGTCTTGGGCTTCTGAAGGTGTTTCCGATTCAAGATTGCAAGAGGCTTTTGATGCTCGGCATAAAGAGATTGAAGGTGATTCTTCTTCTGCTCAGCAAGAGTTGAGGTCTAGTGGGGGAACTGAAGTAGTGGAAAATACGGAATCTATTGAAGATTCTGGACCTCGGAGGATGAAGTTCAATGGAAAGGTCTCAGGAGCTGACCTCAGTAAGAAGACAATAGTTCTGCCTGATGGAAGCAGCAGGACGCTGTTTTCTCGTAAAATTGCAAAGGAGGCTCAAGAAGGGTTTGAATCTTTTGCTACACCTCCAGAACAACTTCAGAGGGGAAGGCAGACAAAGGGTAATCAGGACCGCAATGACGAGTTACAGATGAAAGCAAATGAGCTTGAAAAACTCTTTGCAGAACACAAACTGCGAGCCCCTGCAGATCTGTCCAACTCTTCCCGCAAAGGTACATTAGACGATGCACAATATTTTCCAGTGAGTAGTTTTCAGTATTCAAAACCAATACCAGATATCTCCCCTCAAGTTTCCGATAGTTATAACCCAAATGAGCCAACTGGAAATTTGAAGAACAAAACCAAGCTAAATGCTTCGTCCTCCATGAAAACTGTTGATAGTCAGAACAAAGGTGATGCTTTGAAGAAGAGTTTCTCCGAGCTTAGTGTTTCAGAGGGTTCTCGAGGGAAACTATACCAAAGGTATGTTCAAAAGAGGGATGAAAAACTGAAAGAAGATTGGAGTTCCAACAGAACACAGAAGGAAGCTCGATTGAAGTCAATGCAGGATAGCCTTGAGAGGAATAAGTCTGAGATGAAGGCCAAGTTATCTGGATCCGCAGACAGACAAAGTTCAGTATCCAGTGCTCGGCGCCGTGCTGAGAGACTCAGATCGTATAATAGCAGGTCAATGTTGAACAGCGAACAGGTAAACTTTATATTATGCTCTATCTTGGCATTAATGAGTGGAATCATCATAGAATTTGTGCATGCGTGTGTTTTTCAAAGGATTCTTAACAATGTTTCACATTGACAGGAGCATTTAGATTTTGGAGATTGTGATTTTGATGATGATGCTTTGGATTTCCGAGAGAAGAAGCTCATACCTAATAACAAAAAAATTTCATCAACGACTCCTCACCCTTCAGCTACTCCAGTTTCAAGGCCTGCTTCAAAAGCTTCCACTGGTTCTGTAAAGCGAAGAATGCAACCTGAAAATCCTCTTGCCCAATCTGTCCCCAACTTCTCAGACCTGAGAAAGGAAAATACTAAGCCTTATTCTGGAGGTGGCAAAGCAATGCGTTCACAGGTGAGAAATCATACTCGTAGCAAAAGCATAACTGAAGATATGGGTATTGTCAAGGAGGACAAATCACGCCGGCTGCAGGCATTGAGGAAAGGCTCAGCGAATCCAAGTGAGTTCAAGGATGTTTCTTCTCTGGACTCAGATGGTGTTGTATTGACCCAGATTAAATTTGATGAGGACATTCAGAAAAATGTTGGTACCAAGCCTTTTCTTAGAAAAGGTAGTCGTGCTGCCCGAACAAGTATTGCGAGGCAGAGGGTCTCTGTGGGATCCGAACGTGTAAATGATATGGATGAAAATGATGCAATTGCCTCTGAACCTGATGAATGCATAAATACTGTACAAGATGGAGGAGAGGAGGAACTCAAGAGCTTGAATGCCGAAGAGGACAATATTTTAGAAACTAGGGAACCTGAACTAGATACATTTGTGAACTCTGAATCCGAAAATGGTGACGACACTCTCACCTTTTCTGCAGTAGACCAGGCTTTGGGCTCAAAATTTTCAAGAGAAATTCCTTCATGCTTCCTCCCTGCTGACTCTGTGCAAGATTGGCATAACGGAAGTCAAATGTCGTGGAATTCTCGCAGTCAACATCCCTTTTCGTATCCCCATGAGACATTTGATGCTGACACCTCTGTGGATTCCCCAATTGGAAGTCCTTCGTGGAATTCACATTCTTTAAATGTAATGGAGGCTGATGCTGCTAGGATGAGGAAGAAATGGGGAGCAGCTGAGAAGCCTATGGTAGCCGCCAATTCATCCCGTAAGGATATGACTAGAGGATTTAAAAGGTTGCTGAAATTTGGAAGGAAGAATCGTGGCTCAGAGACAATGGCTGACTGGGTCTCTGCTACCACATCAGAAGGAGATGATGACACCGAAGATGGACGAGATCTGGCCAATCGTTCCTCAGAAGATCTCAGGAAGTCGAGAATGGGATTTTCTCTAGCTCAACCTTCTGATGATGGCTTCAATGAAAACGAGCTTTTCAACGACTCAGGTGGTTATAGTATCTCATTATGTTTTCTCTTTCCTTTTATGCTTAGTCAGCAATTCAGGCGGCAATTAAGAACTTCCGATGCCTCTTTACTGATGCGTTTATCTCCTTTGCCCACACAGAACAATCCTCGCAAAGTTCTATCCCAGCACCTCCAGCCAACTTCAGACTAAGAGAGGATCATGTTTCTGGAACCTCAATCAAAGGTGAAGTATGCAATGTCGTGTTTTTCGTTCCAAATACTTGAACTCCAAGAGAAAATGCATACAGAAATCAACATCATCTGCGAGTGATACTTAGAAACATCTTTTACCTATATACTCTTATGTAACCCAAATTATTTCCCTTGACCTCATCATCTACACGCACGAGCACTAACACATACAATGTTTTTTATGTTCATATCTTACTAGTGAGGGTGTTCCTTCTCGGGCTGCTCAAATCATGTATACTTCTCATTATGAAAGTGTATCAGTTCATTTGGTTGCTTACACTATGCTCTGTTTTTCACAGCTCCGAGATCATTTTTCTCACTATCGACGTTTAGGAGCAAGGGAAATGAGTCCAAGCCCAGGTAATGTTTTTCAGTAGACTGTAAATTTGCTCGGATTGGCTTCAACGGCGCTAGCATGACTGATATGAGTGGTAAATGAGTGAGTATGATGCTTTATATGCTCATGGATTCTAATGGCATCTATGGAGACTTAGTTATCATATCTAGTTTCAAAATATTCTATTTTTGTATATTATAACAACTAAACAGTTCCAATTTGTGGAACATTAATGTGATTTTGGTAGCTAAGAAGCATTCTTTCTTAAAACCAGTGTTTGCACTTGCCTTGGAATTTTGATGCTTTACTAAAATATAATGAACCGAACTCTACCATTGTATCTCAGTTACTCTCTTATTCTGGTTTATTTCGTATTGTATTTCACTATTATCTTGTCTAATGAACTGAACTCTGCCATTGTATCTTACTATTATCTTTTCTGACACCGAAAGTCATCTTTAGGAACAAGATATGGGGATTCATTATTTGCATGAGTAGTTAAAGTTAAAGTTATTTTAAATTGATCTAGTAAATCCAACATACATAGCTAACAATAATAACATTGTAAAATTTCTATGGCCAATTATTAAAGAGACAAACAGGTATACTGCTTCATGAGAGAAGTTCAAATACAAAAATAACATATTTACAACCCAAAAAAAAACCTTATGTACATGAATCAAATCCCCCCAAACAATAGTATATAAAAGAAAATCCCTAATTGTCAATTAAAATGACAAAATATATCCAAAAGAAAAAGAAAATCCCCATAAATGAGGAATAAAATAATAACTCGACTTTCCCTCTCTCTACTCTTCTCAGAAGCATTACTTAGAGATCCTAAACAGATGATTTTTTCTTTCCTTTACATTTTCTCCATCATCTGGTTTAATTTTTACATGCAAAACTTACCCAAAAAGGTTAACTTATTTGCATACATACATATATATAATTTTTTTGAACAAATTCATCACTTCCTCTTTGAAATAAACTCAGCGATCCAAAGAATTTACGATCAGAATCCTGTTAAGAAAGAAGATGAATCTTAGATTAGTTATATGACTTGTAAAATGTGTGATAATCAAATCTTGAAGAACTAATTAATGATACAATTAAAGAATAATTGGAGGGCTACAAACCAATCATGAAAATTCTTACTCTCATGGTCGGAATTGTGCAACCCTCCTCCACCCGTTGTCGGTTTCCTCCTCAACCATTTCTTAAAATTCCCTCCTGGAGAATTTGCTAAAAGCACCCCAAAATATATCAATATTTCAAATTGTTGCTTTGGTAAAATTTAGAAATATATACTTGTTTAATACTCCCTTAGTCCTACTATAAGCGAGTCACTTCTTTTGGCTATAAAGAGGTGTTGAATAAAAAAAAGGCTCGGGGTCTTACGTGAGAACGGAGAGCTAGAGGTGGAGCTGGTGGCGGAGGAAGGTGTCGACGGTGATCCGACGTCGACATTTAGGTTTAGGTTACGTAGAGCATCACGGCGCACGACGGTGATGCTCCGGGTGATCCGGGCCTGGTTGGCGTCGAATTGGGGCAGGGCGGTGGCGGATCTCGAGGCGGAGAAAGAGTTATATTTGCGCAGCTTGCCGAGGCCGGCGTCCGGAGGCGGTCCGGCCAGTGTTTCGTCCCAAAGTTTATGGAGAAACCCCATAATTACGAGAAAAAAATATGAAAAAATAGAATTTTCTAAAAATGCCGATTTAATTGTGTGTGTGAATTTTCTTTTGTAACAACCGAAAATATGTAGGTGATGAGATATGGAAATAATTTTCTTGGGATGGAACACCACCAAACACACGACTGTTACAAAGAAGATGGAATAAAATAAATAAATTAAACGGACCTATTTATTTACGATATAACAAAATTAGTGAAAATGGGAAAAACTAAGGTTTTTATAGAGACATTAGGAAGAAAATCCTAAAAATAGATTTTGAGTAATTTGTGGCGAAGCATTGAGTGTTTATTGGATCAAAACCAGTCAATTTTTGTGTGGAGAAATTTGATCACTAACATCATATTCCCTGATTGGTAAAATATTTATTATGAGTCCGAAAAATAATAAGAGAGGTTAGTACAGTGTAGTGCTACTAGTATCTATCTAATTTGTTGGACTCAATTTTATTTAGTCCAAAACTATTGAGTCTGGTTTCTACTTTGTTGGCTATTAAAAATTAGGTTGATGAAGATTTGATTTCCACAAGGAATTACTAAAAAGCATTGTAAAAGTAGAAGCACAAGTTGTTGAAGTGGGGTAATAAGATAAGAAAATAGACAAGTGGGGTTGGAAATGTCGGGCAACAGTGGGCTTAAATGGACTTAATCTCATCCACTTATAAAGTTGGAGGGCCCTCCAGCAATTAAACCAAAAAGAGAAGGGGATAAAATTAATAAATAAATAGTTGACGGCGGTGGATGGCGTCAGCAGCTATAAAAGCTAGGAAATGTTTTTTTTCAGAGTTAGTCCTTTTTGACAAGTACAATCAAGATGAGTGGAGCCCACGTGGACCATTTGCCCACGTGATGTAGCACCCACATTATTATATTCACAATTTTCATAATTGACATATTAGTATATCATAAATTTAACTTTTTACTAAATTAAGTTATGACAAAGTTTGTGGAGTGGTTTACATTACTGAATTTATTGACGTGGATGGAATTTATATGTCTTAAATTAAAACTTTGTGGAGTATCATCTATTTAAATAGTTTATATATGAAATTTGTCAAAATTAGGATATAATCATCATTTATATAAATTGTGTAATTGACAAAACTTAATACTACTAGTTTTTAATTCAATTTCCCTTTTTATTAGTTTTAATCGCTGTGAATTAGTAGAACCTGATTTTTCACAAATACTATTGCTACTTCTATCAATTATGTCAATACATATATAGTACTACTATTTGTTTATGAAAAAATAAGCATTTTTATTTAGAATAAAGCAACTGTCATTTTAAATTTTGTGAATAACTCTAAAAAATGGAATGGAATGGAATGGAATAGAATAGAAAAGGTTGATATTAATTGACGGCTGGTCTCCATTTCCCAACTTGGTTTGTGTTCTGTATATTGATACATATGAACATCTCCAATAGAAATAGCTCAGCTATAGCCAAGCCACAAACTCCTCCTGCCATATGAGTAGCACTAAAAATTCTTCATGTCACATCATCAGGACAAGCAACTGGACAAGCAATAGCTCAGCCATAGCCTAGCCACAATAAACAAAATTATAAAAACAAATAATTAACAATCACACAAAATACGAAATTAAATTTACTACACAGATACGGAAAAACTTAATAATAATATTGAAATTTAAAAAAGTACATTAATTAAAAAATTTACATTAATCTAAAAAAAATTACATTAAAAAGTATCACACCCAGTACTGCGTCTCCGTTGGGGTCGATGTGTGCGAAGAAGCAATCACAAAATCAAAATTGGGGCGACATATGTTGTCCCCCCCCCGGCGTCCCCTGCATCCCTGGGTACCCCGGCATCATCTGCATCTCGGGTGCCCACCCCGGCATCATCTGCATCCCGGGTTGCATCCCCGGTACCCCCTGCCCGCCCGCCATCGCCGGCCCCCTCGGCATCCCCTGCTATCCCGGCATACCACCCCCGGATGCCATCCCGGACATCATCTACTGCCAAGGGTACATGTTGTAGTACCCGGCCATTGGACCCCATCCACCTCCCACGGGTACCGTGGGAGTTTGAGACCCGCTCGTCCCTGAAGTAGGCTCGTTGTTGTGCTCCATTTCGCGTTGTTTTTCTTGTACAGAAATTAAGATAGAGAGAATACTCGTTAAAACAAGTTGTGCAAATGAAAATGACGTGCAAATCGCGTATTTATAGTGTTTCAAAAATTAAATAAAAATAAATAAAAAATTCCGCTGGCCGATCGGGAGCCTGCAATGGCGGCCAGTATATCGGCCAGCGCTCGGGAATCTGCGTGCGCTCGCCGTTTTTCTCGCCGATTTAGCGCTCGCCGGCTGCAATGGTTCGGCGAGCGGACCGGCGAGCGCCAGGGATCGGCTAGCCGGTCCGCTCACCGCCATTGTGGATTCTCAAGTTGATGGCCACCTTTTTGGCACACCATAATAGACTAAAAGGTTGTTGTCACTATATTATTTTGATATAGTGACATACAATAAAATATTATAATCGCCACTCTTTTTTTTACTTTTATACATATTAACAACTACACAGTCATAATTATGTATATAAATGATGTCTGGATACCACAAGATCATGATAAACACATGCTACCATCTCCATCGCCATCCTATTATTAATTTATTATTAAGATATTTCTTTTCAGCACATTACTTAAAAAAATAAATTTAAAAAGTTATGTATAAAAATAAAATAAAGTAAATACAGTGGAAGTGCAATAGCTAGAGGTGTATCAAACAAAATTACAAAATTATTATTCAAAATTATGCAATACAAAAGTAACAAAAAAAAAGGCCATTGCATAGATATAGAAAAACTTGAGATTACAAGAAATAAAACAACTAACTAGAAAAACCAATTTGTTACAAGGGAGATTAAATTCCACAAGAAGGAAGTTAAGTACTACTAAAAATAAAATCATAGGCCTCAAACTACCTCCGACCAATCTTTGCATTCTTTTTCCGGCTACTCTCTCCGACCGTCCCCGGCCTCATCTCATTCGAGCTCCTCTTGTTGGAGACGCCATAGGCCTCATTTCCTGAAGCTGAGGACGATGAGGAGGAGCGTGTTGGGGGCGTGTCTAACCGGGATGAGCTAACGAAGGCTTTGATGTCGCTCTCGAAGAGCTCGTCGAATAGCTCTTGAAGCTCTTCCAATGTCTCATTCCCACTCTCCTATCATACACAAAAATTTTGCTTTAAAATTACAACACAATACTCAGCCATGGATCATTATTAGGTCATAATTGTTGCAACAATAAATTTAAAACTATGCCCTTTTTGGGTAACAATTTTTCATGTTCTTTGTCAAACTTAAGATTAAAAAAACATAAAAAAATATTGTAGGATAAAAGAACTCACACTGGATTTGGTTTGGTTCATCATTGTAGCCATCTCATTCAAGAACTCACCCATTCCCTACATAAAATCAAAGAACAAAAAGAATTGAACACCAATTCAAATATATGCTATATAAAATTAAACTCACATGGTTGATTAGTTGTATTAAACGACGTTATTTAAGTAACCTCACGTTTTGTTCACATAGTATTTTCTATCGGTCACATCATACATAATTTCTATCAAATCCGAGATTATGGACCAACTGAGGAAAAATGGCAAAATTATGATATAATCATGTAAGTCACGAGATTGACCATTAAAAGTTAGTTTTTTTTACAATTTTCCTTGAATAAATTAGACATAATCTAAAGGCCATTATCATCCTCTAATAATTTAATTAGAGACCCTATCTATGTTGGTTCATTAAAGAATTCCAACTATGAGATATTGGGACCACATTCTCATCACCTCAATAGCCACCAAACTAAAATAACACACTAGAAACATTGATTTATATCTATTCAAACAACTTGATCCCACCATTAGTCATATGTGAATCAACTACACCAGAGAAAAGGTGATAAAGTTAATATGCCAAAGATCTCATATTTGAGTATCGTAGCGCAATCTTTAAATTTAATGTTCCAATTAAACGATTATGCAACTTACATCGTTGTCGGCGTCATCGTTGCAGTCGTACACTCCTACATCGTACAGAAACCTCTTGTTGGTGTCTGAAAGCACTGTTTTTGCAACAGCATCAGATGATAAGTAAGTTCACTTGAAGAAAGTTCAAGAATTCAAATTTTTTGACAAAATAAAAAAGTACACTAGCAAGTTGCAATATAATTGATCAAGTTGTGTTTGTGGATAAAAAAAATGAATAGAAACTACTCACCAACACATTAACACAAAAGAGAATCCACAAAAAATGAGTGGTGATCTAAAAAATTTGTGTTCCTATGCAACCAGAATCAAGGCCAAAGAATTCAAACATTTGCATTAAAAATCACATTTCTCAATCAATTGTGATCAAGATGGCCCACCAACCACCTCTGTTTACCATGAACTAACAAGATTTTGGTGTTCTAATTGACAGCTTTTAATCATGATCATTTAAATACTTATAAAATATAATGAACATAATGATGTAATCATTTTTTTACCTGAATATGCTTGCTGAATAGCTTGAAATTTCTTCTTTGCCTCATCCAAATACTTAGAATTCCCTGAAGCAGAGAACCGATCTGGATGCCATTTCTGTCACAAAAACATCAAATTAACTCTTTTCCAGATCAAAATCTATGATTTTAATAGAAAAACCATTTCAACCTAGACATTCTCTCTAGTGTTTGTGTGTATGTGAGAGAGATAGTCATCAAGAAAGATCACAGCTATATCATCAAACAGAGGAAATATCACATTTTTATCAGCAAACTGAGGAAAGATCACATTTTTATCCCAACATCAAGAAAACTGCAAAAGCCCAGTTGCAATATTTTTCAAGTTTTTCAGTGTGTGTGTGATTTTGATCTTCATGTACGACACTTTCAATGTAACTTCAATTCTGAGTAAAGATCACATTTTTATCTCAGAATAAAAACCCAGTTTAAAACCAATTCCAACAATCATACACAACAAATTTATGATGTTTGTGTGTGATTTTGACCTTCATGAACAACACTTCCAATGCTACTACAATTCTCAGTGAAGTAAAGATAACATTTTTATCTCAGGAAAAAAGAACCAGTTCAAAACAACTCCCAACAACCTTACTCACAAAAAATTCACAATCATTTCCAGTATGATTTCCTTATAAACAAACACAAAAAACAAAAATGAACAATCATATGTCAAATGCTGTAATTCTAACCAGAGCAAGTTTCTTGTAGGCATGCCTCAGCTCTGCTGATGTGCATTCCTTCTTCAACTCCAAAACAGCATAATAATCACAGCTCTTATCTTCTTCACCAGCCATAGCCTCAAAACTCCACAATCACTCTACAAAAAAATAAAAAATAAAAATCCGATCTTTTTCTTGTCCCAACACACCCCTTTTTCAGCATATGCGTGTGTTGCATATATAGTAGAAAGTGTACATGTACACATACTAAAATAATACTCCGTATTTGTTACTTCTCAATAAATGCTAAGAGCATCCGCAATGACGCCCGTCCCAACGGACGTCCGACCGACGTGCCGGACGTCCGCGCGGGACGTCCGCCGTTGTGCAAAGGTGACGCGGATATGGACGTCCGCTGCGGACACCGGAGTTCTGTGGCGTTCCCGAGACGTTCGTGGCGACGTCCTTGCGGACGTCCGCCATTGCATTGACCCCACGGACGTCCCGATTATTTAAATTTTTTTTTAAATTCTATAAATACGGCTCGTTGAATTTCATTTCATTCGCTCTACTTGTATTAACGAGTATCTCTCTCTAAATACTTTTCTTTCGAAGATAATGGAGCACCATGATAGTGATTCCCCCGCCACGAGCGAGTCACAGGGACCTATCTTTCCCGTTGGCGGAAGTACCCCAATGTCCGCCACGATGTCCGAAATGACGGGGATGATGCCCCAACCCCAAATGACGACGGGGATGATGCCCGGGTACTACAATATGTACCCGCCTTGGTATGAGATGATGCCCCAAATGCCCGGAGTGAGTGTCGGAATGACCCCAATGTCGGGGATGATGCATGGAATGCCGGGGATGATGCCCGGAATGCCGGGGATGATGTCGCCCCAGATGCCCGGGATGATGATGTCGGGGATGATGCAGAGCTCGCCTGTTGCTGCGGGGGGAGTATGCAGGGGGTCCCCCAATCACCGGTGGACAATGTCTATCGCCCCTATATGGATTTACTGTCGACGGACAACCCCCGAGTACTCCTCTCGAGACTCAGGTCACTGGCATCGAGACGTTCTCGATGGTGGAGTTGTGGCTATCTCCGATCCGGGATTCTCCCACAGACGCACTAACGGCGATAGGGAAGAGGGGGAGGACAGGGAGAGGGAGGGGCATGGGACGGGGCACTACCTCGCCTGCAGCGGGGTACGATGGTGAGGCGGGGGCCGCTGAGGGGGGAGGGATCCAGCTGGAAAAAGAGGACCGTCTGGAGCACAAAGGAGTGCATCGCGCTTGCGAAGGCGTGGATCAGTATAGTGGAGGATCCATATATCGGGGCTAACCAGCATATCGACAGGATGTGGTGGCGCATTAGCCAAAGCTACCTCCAATTCAAACTGCCAGAGGGGGAAGCCTCACAACGGTGAGCAATGCCGGAAACAGTGGGAGCGGCTGAAGAGGCAGCTCAGCCGATTCGCCGGCATTTACACAAACAACCTGCGCTCGGCAACCAGCGGCATGTCTGCCGAGGATGTGAAGCTTCTGTCTCACCATCAGTTCAAAGACGCTGCGGCGGATTTCGGGGAATTCAAATATTGAGATGCGTATCTTGTGGTGCAGACTTCGGCCAAGTTTACTGCGGGTGTTGAATCTGGCTGGCCGAAGCGGATGAAGATCAGCGCCTCCGGGGAGTATAGTAACAATGCTGGTTCCCACGAACTCCCCCCCCTGCCGAGGCAGAGTTCCCGACACCTTCATCGTCGGCCTGCCGCCGTCGCCCGGTGGGGCAAAAGTCCGCGGCGCGGATGGCGAGTGGAAGCGCCAGCGGGTCCGCCGAGGCCCAATCGGCAGCTCCTACTAAAAACGATCCCGAGCTCCGCTCACTCACCCGCGTCGCGCAACATGAAATCCTGTTACGTGCAATGGTTGAATGGCGGACATCGACCGATCGCCATTACAGGTCGTTGCGCGATTTGGGGTTGGGAGACATGGCGGTGAGTGGCGACGAGGGGACGACGAGGGTAATGGCGGCGGGGAATCCGAGGAGTGAGACGACGGTTTTTTTTTAACTATGTAATTTTTTTATAATAATTATGTATGTTTTTTTTGTACTATGTATGTTTTTTTAAATAAAGTGGTTGCAATTTCTCCATATTTGTGTCGAAATTTTAATTCTGTAAATTGTTTAATTCCGTAAATTGTTTAATTTGGTGAATTTGTGAATTTTTATTATTGTGGGAAGTCCGTCGGGATGTCCGCCATTGTGCACTGGAATGTTCTATGATGTGGCAATGCAGTGAAAAGTCCTTATGACATGACAGGAGGTGTTTTTGAAAAAAATCCTTATAACATGACATGAGGTGTTTTTGGGATGTATGCAAAAAATGCCCTAAAAGATCACTACAAGACGTAACCATTTGCAGGTGTTGAAGAGAGAGAAACAACTCTCTCTCTCTCGAAAAGTTTCCAGAAAGCATATTAATGTGTAGGGTGTTTTTATACTGAATAATTCCAAGAAAATAAAATGCTTAAAAAAAGGGGCAAGTTTTGAAGAATTTTGTGGGGTGGTTGGTTTGTTAGATAAGGGATTGTGAGGTTGAAAGGTTTAACGGCTGGGATTGAATGTTGGATTAGATATTTTTTTCAGCTTCTGCCTCCAGAAGCTTCTCCATTTACTGTTTTTGGTTCTCTTGCTTTTTTTAATCCTTTTTTAAAATTTTTCTGGGATTGATGCATGTTTTTGTGATTTCATTTGCGTAGACGACAGGGCATTCTTGGTCATTTAGGGGGTGCTGAAGCTCCCTTGAAGGGAAAACATCTTGCCTTATTCATAGGGGCTGTTGCCTTTCTTTGGGGAATTGAAAGAGGGCCTTCAAAAACATGATCAAATCAAGATAGAAAGAATAAAAAGTAGTGACAGAGATACAATAATAATAGCTTTATACACACTCATGCCTTTCTTGGTTAAGGATTTGTCTCTTTCATTTATCAATACCAGTTTGCTATCTTCCTTTCATATTCCTCCACAATTATCTAATTTATTTTCTTCTCAAGCAATTCACCAAACAAGCTAGTGAGCAATAGCGCGTTCATTCAATGCGTTTATCATGCATGCCTCTCGTGATCAGCTTGCCTATCGCACCACCTTCGGCTTTCGCCCTTCACTTCATGGACAAACATTTACACTGGGGCACCCTCTTGGTGCGCGCATTCGCAAACATAACACTTATTTGAATAAAATGAGAGTAAAAATCTTGTATCAGGCTCATGGAAATTGCCTCCCCACAACATGATTGTGATATCCAACATTTTTCCCTTGTATAATTGTCACTTATCTTTGAAATAACCACTGTATCAAGTTAGAAGATAATAGAATAGATATCACTTTTATATGTTTGCACCACAACCTCAACTTTTGCAATTGGTATCAACAAAAATCTATGATGTATGGCTTCAAGTCTTCAACTTTGTGTTTATGACTGAAATTAGAAGGTAGAGTGGTCCATATTCCAATTATGGGATCACGTGACCAACAGGTGCAAACTGCTGCAAATCACGTGCCTCATAATACAAAAATTAGATACTTTTTCTTATTTGGTTTCAGTTAGGGCCGTCAATTTTTGACACGACACGATAATCTGACACGATAATCTGACACGAATCTGTACTAAGTTATTGGGTTGGGGTCAAGTCTTATTGGATCCGTGTCCTTATCGGGTTGACCCATTAAGAACCTGATAATTTCGGGTTAGGTTCGGGTCGGATACGGGTAACCCATTAAGAAATAATATTATTATTTTTATTATTATTTAAAAAATATATATTACTTTAATTTTTTAATTTCTTATAAATTAGTTTTAAATAGTATAAAACGAATTTTAATTATGTAAATTAGGTTAAAAATTAAGGTTTAATCGTGTAATATTAGGTTTTAATCGTGTCATGTCAACCCATATTATATCGTGTCGATAACGAGTTCGTGTCGGGTGCGGGTCGTGTTCGGATTTGAAGGTAGCAGGTCGGGTTCGTGTTCGGATTTACAGTTTCCTTAACAGGTCGGGTTCAGGTTAGGCCTTATTGGGTTGGGTCATTATCATGTTGACCCGATAACGACCCAATCCGCACGATTTGTCAGAACTAGTTTAGACAGTAGAAGGAAATATGAACTGAATCACAAGATTGTGAGGGAAATTGTGTCCACATCAACAAAGAACAAATCCCACCGTCCTTTTTTCTTCAAATCAATTAAATTTGACCGCAATAGTTAAAGAACTGTGTAGAAACACAAGCCTGAAACAGATCAGCAGCATATTTATTGAGATTTCTTCACATATAGTATGTGTTTTTCGTCCAACGACGCGGGTATAATGACATCATCAATATACACGTAGTAGACCATCGAGGTTCAAAATATGTCTTAACAAAATTGAATTAGTGTCTATACTCGATAGCAACGAGGATCAACTAACTCAATGTTCTAAGAGCTTTGATCCAGTCTATCTCGACTCGAAAATCACCTGGACCAGAGATGGCGCCTGGGATTCCCCCTTCTGCATTCAGCGAGAGAGACATTCCAACAACGCGAGATGGGTTCATCTCGAGCTCTGCGTCTATCACATTGCCTCGCCATGTTGGCAGGTATCGAGCAAGGGGGATCTGCCAGATAGAAAACATAGCTCTTGATTAGTAAGAGAGTTCAGTTTTTGCTCGTGCGCAAGAATATGGAAATGTTTCTCTTTCGTGTTCTTCAATACTGAAAAAGGCAATGGTACCACTTTTAGTCATCTGTATGGTAGGCACTCATATGACTGCCATGGCCACATTGTATGTATGCGTGACAGAGAGAGAGAGAGAGAGCTTGCCTTGGCGATGTACCAGTTGTCCTTAGGCACATAAACAAACGCCTGCCACGAGTTATCTTCTTGTTGTCCCGGAGAATTCACCCAATTCTCTGTATAAATCTGCATCGAAGTTAGATTTATCCTCGATAAGCTTGTTTCTAGTTATATAAGCATCGTTAAAACCGCCTATGATTGAACTCAACTCACTTAAGGCATCAAAAAAGAATATCTTCTTCGATGTGTCCAAAGTTCACAACAGGGTCAAATTACTCACAGTAGATATGTAGCATCGCCCGTCTCCTCTAACTTTTAGAGCCAATGTGTCATACCCATCCAGATCAATGAAGCCATCAAACTGCAAAACAAGTGAATGAAGCTAGTGGTATAGAAAACTTCATCCACTTAAAGGACAATTCTATGGACAGCTTATTCATTCAAACTTTTGCACTATAACAATCATTGGTGAAAACGTAGATACAGCCAGAATACTTACCATTCCAATCCCTCGAAGACAGAAACTTGTTAAAGGAACCATTTTAGAAAAAGAGAATATGAAGACATGCTATTGATCTCTATTTCTCGATTATAGTTTATCATTACCTTCTTAGATCTCATTCCGCAGAATCCACTTCTACTTATATTCCACTTAGTACCTTCACTGACATCCAAGGAAAGGTTTCCAGAGAATACACCTGTGAGGTTTTAGTACCAACAAAAAGTTACTTTTGTGAAGGCAATCGTGAGTAGCTTTCATTAGTAGACAGTAAATAACACTGTTTCTGTGACAATTAAGATGAGCCGATCACATGAGAAAAGGGTTATTTTGCTAACCAGTACCACTTGATCCATTGGCAGACTCTTTTATCTGCAGCGATGCTGATGACAAACCTGAAAAAGTAATGTTTGCCGTTTGTACAATGATATCTGCGATTTTCCTTCTTCATATTCTATCGTTTTTTCAATCTTCATCATAATTCTTTTCATAAACAGTGCTTGCTTGGAACATACATATTTATGATCAGATAGAGCCAACAAAACGAGTACTAGTATTCTGGAGAAACTGGCATCGCCTCACAACATGTGTGCTAAAGTTACACAAAGCCAGATAGAACACAAGGAAGAATTTATCATCTTTTTATATGAACATCAAAATTTCTCATACTGATACCATTGAATTCAGAATCTGCGTACAAATGCCATCGCTTTAGTTCCTCTTTTGAGTCAAACTTAAAGATGTACCGTTCACTTGGAGGAAGCAAGTCCTCAGGTTTCCACAAAAGAGCTGCAAGATAAAAGAAAACAATAAGGCAAACACAAAAGGGGGTATACTAACAAATATTACGAGTACGAGCAACATATCACCTAAACATATAATTCTCAACTTTTTTCTATCCTATCTCTCCTTAAAAACCCCATAATCAACCAAAGATTGAGTTTTCTAGATTTCTCTTTTCAAAGTATTAACAGAAATCATAGTTCCTCACAACAACATAACTCTAAAACAAAAAATTGATCCAAGCATATGTTTTTCATTAATACTCAAAGCTGCATAATTTGACATCCTCCCCAAAACAACAAGAATTCATATGCCAAGTTCATATTAGATTCATCATGTTCCTAAATCAGCTTAGCAAACAGCTTTATAATGCTAATAATTAGGCAAAAGAGGAGCTTCACCTACAGCACACCTCAAAGAAAAGGGAAATGCCAAACGCGGTTGCTGATGAAGAAGAGAAGGCAAGTGAAAATTTTACCTCTTTTAGTTGCATTAACTGAAGCTTGCCACAATCCACGAAACCTAGACATCTTCTCGATTAATTTATGGTGAACTCTGAAATCGAACATCAATTTAGTTTCACATAGTTTACGCATAACATGTATTTGAGTGATCTGAGCTGCGAAAACCGAATAAAAAAGGAATAACCTGTAATCGAATTCGAAGGCAAGAAGAAGTTTTGATGATTTCTTCACAGATTTTCAAAGCGTAGTTTCTAGCTGGACTGAGGAATTGAAATGGTGGAGAGGATCGGATAAAACGGCGCCGTTTACATATAACAGCAACACTGAAAAAAAAACCATTCTTTTAGTATTTCTTTTCTTTTTTTGCGATTTTTATTTTAGATATCAACAAGGGTAAACTTCCTTCAGATTTACAAACTTTTGTACGTTTAAACAAAATTCTAAATACACAAATTTTATATTTATCGCAAGTTTTCATGATTTAATAATACAGAAAAATCAAAAGTTTATAAGCATAATTCGTAGATAAATACTGTGAGAAAACGTGCTTACATTCCAACAGGTGTCGCATTTCCTGTCGTTTCTAGAGTTTTTTCAACAATTCTGGAATTTTCAATCTTCCAGCTTTAAATCTCACTCACTTCAGCTGCAGCAATCATCACCCCAATTTCGTTCAGGCATTACATCGGACACATCCAAATCTTCATAATCTTCGTTGAGCATACCGAATGAGCTCCGTCGTTGAAGCCATGACCGACCTGCTGAATTTACCGGAGACACTCGAGAAGCTACTGCACTCCGCCTCGCGCCACGACGGCGGCGGTGGCCGCGGCGGCGTAGCCAATTTCCCGGCCGACATTCTCGACACGCCGAAGGAGTACGTCTTCTACTTGGACGTCCCAGGGCTATCGAAATCGGACATTCAGGTACGAAATTCAGCTCAGTTGCTCGAATTGAAACGAAAAAAAAATAGGCATTTATGAAATTGATGCGAATTAGCTCGCTCGAGCTGAAGGTATTTTAAGGTATATATCAAATTGGTGCGGAATTGCTGCAGGTGACAGTAGAGGAGGAAAACACGCTGGTGATAAAGAGCAACGGGAAGAGGAAGAGAGAGGAAGGCGAGGAGGAAGGTTGCAAGTATATACGGCTGGAGAGGAGGCCGCCGCAGAAGCTTACTAGGAAATTCCGGCTGCCGGATAACTGCAACGTGTCGGCGATCAGCGCAAAGTGCGAGAACGGAGTGCTGACGGTGGTGGTGGAGAAGCTGCCGCCGCCGCCGAAATCTAAGTCGATCGAGGTCGCCATATCTTGAGATAGCGTTTTGTAGCGTTTGTGTGTGGGTTTTATGGGTTTTAAGTGTGTGTTTAAGAAATCGATGGTTAAATGTAGAAATGTAATTTTGTATTTTGTGTGTGATTATGGGAATTTACTGTTTTAGGCTTCAGGATTAAGTAGTAAATCCACCGTTAAATGTGAATCGTAGTTCTGTTTTTTTGCATGATATCTATAATCTATTTCTTGTTTGTTGCTTATTCCGATTTATGAGAAAATTCTGAATTCAATTTGCAATACTTCAAGATTATTAATGTGTTATTACTGGATGAATTAAAATCAAAGCTGATAAGGTATTCATTTTATTTGTAATAAAATCAAGTAAATGATAAAATAATAAAATTTTAATGTTTATAATAATTTATAAAATTAATAGGTCAAAAATGATTTTGAAGTTATCAAAATATATTATATGTATGAAATAATATCGATAGCAAAACAAAATAAATATTCAAATTATGTAACTAAATTAAAGTAGCATTTCTAATCAAATTATAATCTGTCTAAAAAAACTGTGGCCGAACAAATAAAAATTTTCGCACATAAAAAGATTGATTTCATAAATTGGGGAGAAGCATCGAGTCCAAACAAAATTCCCCTAAAACAAGATTTATAAGTTTATAACTAAAACAACAGGTATGAGCACATTTTGCGAAGTAAAAAATTTGGCAGAAGTTTCAACAAAATTTACTAACCATCTCTCAAATAGGCTGAAGAAGCTTCTGCTTCTGTATGCACGGCCGCACCGTGCATCGTAGAATCTCCGTCGCCGGAGTTCTGCATTAACTTGCACAAGCAGAGCTGCTACTAAGATAGTTTTCTCTTCTTTTTATCCATCTTCGACTTGTGCTTCTTCTCTTTGGGTGCACTCGGTTCAAGACTTTCTTCCTCCATCAAATGTTCGTACTCTTCAAGGCTGGCAAAAGGGGAAGCTCCAGGTCCTTTACTCGATTTCCGCTTCTTCGTCTTCGTCTTCTTCTTCTTCCTCCCTTGTTCGAAGCCCTCGTGGAGGTCGCTTCCACTGTCGCTGTCGTCGCCAAAACCTCCTTCGCCAAGTGCCGCCTCATCTTCGTCGAAGTCGCTACCGTCGTCTGCTTGTCCTTCCGCGATATCATCATCATCACTGTCCTCGTCCAAACTAGCTCCGCCGTCGTCGGATACTTCGTCGTCTGTGGGGATGTCGATTTCTCCGTCGCTACCCTCGGCTATCAAGTCTTCATCGTCTTCGTTGTCAAGATCGTCATAGTCATGATCGCTGTCTGCCTGTGAGCGGTTGGAAGCGTCCAACACGTTTTCGATCTCTTCGTTGTCGCTTTCGTCCTCATCACTCGCAACGGCGTAGATCTCCTCAGCAGCCTCGTCCTCAGCTGTCTTCTTCTTCTTCATCTTCTTCTTGAGTTTCTTGGAGGAGTCCTTTTTGTTCATGTAAAACTTATGGAAAACTACATCCTCAGGTGGCACGTCGGCCTCAGCCAACGACAGGATCTCCGGCCCTATCAGCTGATGGTTCATGTCAATCTGCAAGAAGATGGACGGAAGTTGAAGATCACTCACGGCTAAGCGAGATTGAGCAAAAATGGGAACATGTGGATGCGAACAAACCTTCTTGGCGGGTTCAATGTCGGAGGCGCCATGCCACGTGTTCTGCTTCGGCTTCTTCTCCATGAACTTGTCCAGGAATGCGCCAAGGGAGAGGTCACCGATGGGGTTACCATTGTACACAATGTTCACTCCAGAGAGAAGAGTTTTGGCCATTGCAGCAACGGAGGGGTGCCCGTGTGAAGCAAATACCGTCAGCTCCCGCCAGGCGGCCCGATCTGCATTGCTGTTGGCAACGAGAGTTAGCAAGCATCAAAACACGAGCGCATAAGCAGATTATACGTCAGAATATGCTGATAAAACATTTACAAGAGCTAGAATTACCAATAAGCAGGTTCTCTGTGGCGCGGGTTGTAACCTCCGGGTGGTGGGGTGGGAGCTTGATTACTGCACACTTCAAGGTCACCAGTCGACTCCAACTTTGATTTCACAGTTTTTTTGAAACCACCTCCCCCAAACAAATCATCTGCTTCATTTTGGCCATCCTCATCGGAATCAGAGGTTGCACCTTCGAGAAGTGATTCCTCGCTATCATCATCAGATGCTTGACTGGTTTCAGCTATTTGGCCCTTCTTGTTGCTGTTGTCTGATGCAGGAATTGCCTGATCGCCGTCATTTTCAGTAATATCTTCGAAATGCTCGAGATCATCATCAGCATCAACAACCTCATTTTGAAGCACCATATTCCTAAAGATAAAATAAGTTCCAGTTTCAACCTTCAACAGTATGTACACCTTACTATAATGAAGGTTATTTTGTAGAAGAAAACGACATACCAAAGAGGAGGACGAGCTTTCAGAACTTCAGAAAGCAAAAAAAGACATCCACAAGCATACTGAGGCGGCAGCTGTAGGGCAACCTGTTACAGAGAAGCTGTTAATAAAGTATGACATAATTTGTTGTCCCAAGTACCAGAGTTTTAGTATCTGACAAATGAAATCTGATTGCAGATTCTTGGACGTTCCTAAGCAGCATAATATAATACTAATGTCATATTTTACACTGGCAAGCACCAATTCAATACAAACCTGTAACAGACGTTTTGAGAACGCACATACACGCTTTATATTAATATCATTCTTCATTGCCCTCAATAGAAGTGCAATAAACATTTCTTCCTGCCATTGTGGAATAAAACACGATTAACCATCTCATTAAATGGAAGAAAAAATAGTGTATTAACAAATCAGAAGAAGCATTAAATAATGCAATCATTCAAATAGTAGATAATAGTGTTTTATTGACCTTGGAAGAATTCATTGCAGCTGGAAGCAGCAATTTTGAGTACAAGGCACGATAAAACCGGTCACTGACAATTTGATTTTTGGATGAGATTTTGTCAAGAAGCATCAGTGCTTGGACACCCACATTGAAATTCTTAGAATGAACCTGGTCAGAGAGCACATACTTCCCAGTGTAAGATATCTTTGATATAGACCATATATCAATAACTACAGGAAATTCTTGGCATTAAAAGACCTACCAGCTGGAACAAAAGTGGCGTCTGGACCTCTATAACATCATCAGCTTCCTCAGTTGACACAAATGGGAAAGCTCGATTAACACCCTGCATCAGAAGAAAGGGTAGCTTTCAAATCGGCTATTTGTGAAGTCTTTATCATACTAGATACAACAAGATTAAGTAGATTTGGTAGAGTATGAATAGCAGCATTGCAAAAAAGGGTATCAGATATTTCCCACTTATGATGTTACTAGAAAGGAAAAGGAGAGACCATTTTTACTGACCGTTAATAGAGCCGATAATAACCGTGAATCCATTTCAATATGCGACTCCGATAAGGCTTTTGATTTGCCCTCTTTCGAAGAACTTGAATTTTTTTTGTCCTTCTTCTCCTCTGATTGTGCTGTTGAAGCCTCTGATATCAAAAGCTAAAGAAGTAAAAGATGTAATTAAACTCCTTCACAGGATCACAGAGAGCATATGAACTGGACTGTATAGAAGGGTAAGTATTAAAACTCCAGATCCCACCTTGAAAAGGGTAAAATATATATCAATCAACCGTTTTGCTGCTTTAGGTCCATCCCCTTTGTGACTCAAACGAATTTGAGTCAAGAAGTTCACCTGTTCATCCACAGAAGAATGAGGTTCAATACAATCTTACCCAGATAAAGAAAATAGATCAGTCGAGTTTAAATTCACAGGAAAATAATGAGGAAATCTGATTAAAACCATACAGCGTGATACTTAGAGCGTAATCCAAGACGAGGTCGAAAAAGGAAAGTGTCCACTTCATCTATTACCACTGCCTGTAAAAAGAAATTTTAAATTCTTCAATTTCTTCTTGCACAAGTATGATGGGGAAGGCATGAACCATGTAGACAACAGAAGGAAAATGATTCAAAATTAATTAATAGATCCATCATCCACAAGTAAAAACACAAACTGAAAAGCCCACTGATACAAAAAGTTTTGTAATCCAAAATATTAGCATAAGGTACGAATATGAAAAATCACCTTCATATTTGGATGCTCAGATAAAAGATTCGCCAAGTGATAATCAGCATTTGACGCAACTTTGTTTTCAGGATCTCCAAGCTGCCAGGGAATCAAGAATCAAGAATAAAAATAACATAGTTGCTGCTTTTAATTTGTCCAGCATACTGTTTACAAAAATTGATTCTAGAAGTACCTTATTAACCAGTGCAGATAGCAATTTGCGCTCTTGTTCTGATTTGTTCTTCAGCAACGTATATATAATCTGAAACATTGGATCAAACATGAATATAAGTGCTTCTGTTTCTTTCTTACATGAACCAGTTACACCACATAATCCCACTGGCTCTGATTCATATTGCAAAATTACCAGTCATTAACTGATATGCAAGAAAATGGATAGACTGGCTACACAAGCTAAGGTGATCCACTTACCTTTAATGCCATGCTTTTGAGCCTAACTATCACATCCAGGGAAGCTTCCTGAAGAGCGGAAACAAATTGTTCATACCTGCAAATTAAACAATATCCCTCACGTTCCATGGACAATGATTCTCTACTCAATCTAATCGTATTGCCGAAACTATCATACATAAAAAGTGACAAGAATCTAAATATGAGAAAATGTAACAAGAGATACCTCTCCTTCAAAGATTGCTCCCAATACCAAAAGAGTAATAGAGAGTAACCATCTTTGGTATCAGAGAGGTGATTTAGAGGCCTCTGGGAGAGTGTTTTCAACTTCCGATCAGGTAATAGACTGAAAAAGGAATTTAACAAAGATCAGCTTCCCTTCAAAACTGGAATGCAGCCATAACTAATCAACAGTGATAAACTCAGCCGTTATGTTAAGTCCCAAAATAAGTTAGTTTAGCATATATAGAAGACAGCATACAAGTAAGGAAACTGGAAGAGGCTAGTCTTTGCACAACTATTGATTGTGATTTTCAGCAACATCCACTTGACCAGAAATAAACTGGAAAATTTATTCTGTCAAACAATCAAGGGGAATAAAGAAACAAGGAGAACTCACATAAGAAACATTTCTTTCAGTGCTTCAAAGGCTGTGAATGCATGTCGTTTCCCAACTTTTGAAGTCACCATTCCTGCATATCATAATTCTCACAATGTTAGCTTATAAAGCAGCTAGAGACTCTAAATAGATAAAATTTCAATTTAGGCTATCAACACTTTTCACTTCACAACACATCTACTCTCTAGCATTCCCCAACATAGCAAAAGTCAACTAATCCCAGATTGCTACGACAATTTGTTTTTCTTGCTCTAGCATCACTCTCGGAGCTATTCAGCTCAAATTGGCCAAAATGAAGCCGTGATCAGTGTGACTAATATAGCTTTACAACCCAAAACATAAATCATCAAAGAACACAAAAACCATCTCGAGTCCAAACATAGCAATATCCCAAGAACTAAAACCAATACAACCAGTGTGCATGAGTAAGGTGTGTGTAAGCTGTAACTCAGAAGAAAAAAAAAAAGAAAAGAATTCACTAAAAAGGCTCATTACCCAAAAGAGTGTCAACTGCTCTCAGATTAGCAACTGCATTATCCCCAATCAAAACAGACAGCGCAGAAACCTTATCAGCGGCCGTCCCCGACCTCTGTGTCGCAAAAAGCATCTTAATATCTCCGTGTTGCCCTCGCGATGTCATATATTCCTGCGCATACTGAGCCAATAGTCGCTCCCCCAATTCCTTCTTCTTCTCCACCAATCCCTTCCACTCCTCCGCATCCTTGAACTCGATTTTCTTATCATTCCCGATCAATTTCTCCTCCAGCTCCGCCAAGTCGCTGTGCCACACTCCCGCCAAGCTCGATTTCACCAACGGAAGCTTCGGGAGATTCTTAAACTTACTATCAACAGCATTCTCCTCCGGCAAATTACTGCTCATGAAATCGACCTTCTCGTTTTGAACTGGTCTAGGATTGTTGAACCTACCACCGGCATGATTTCCCTGTGAATTATTGCTCCTGAAATCGCGCTTCTGGTTTTGAGCTGGTTTGGGATATTGCTTGGGGTTTGGTTTAGGATTGCCGAGCTTACTGTTAACATGCTTTTCCTGCGAATTGCTGTTCCTGAAGTCGCGCTTCTGGTTTTGAGCTGGCTTAGGATGCTGCTTGGGGTTCGATTTAGGGTTTTTGGCAGCGGATTTCGGTGATTGAGAGGCGGTTTTGAAGGAGCCGGTTTTGCGGAAATCAGAGTCGTTGAAGCCGGAGGAGGGGGCGGAGGAGGAAAAGCCGAGGGTGGAGGCGAAGGCGGCGACGTCGGAGTTGAGGTCGACGGCGGCGTCCTTTGGGGGTTTGTTCTTTTTCACGGCGACCATTTTCGGGTGGATTGGAAGAGTGAAGCTGCAGTGGAGAAGAAAAGGGTTTTAAGGCCCAATGGTTTTGGGCCTTTTAACGACGTGGGTTTAAGGAAGGCTGATTTGTAGCTGTAGAAATTGGAATGGGCCGATCGATGAAGCCCACGTTCCATTCTGTCGGTTTAGATTAAAAATCTTCCGATCATAAGGGAAAAAGGTGAAACTCATAAATCAAAATTAATCTTCAATCACTTCAACATTCAAATCAAATCATCTTAAATCGATTTAATCTTGGGTCAATTCAATTTCAAATAATCTCGAATTCAACCTTGTAACAATTAATTTCAAAAAATACATCCATAAAAAAAATCAATCTTGGATCAATTCAATTTAAAACCATGCATCAATCAAAATTTAACCCTAATAAATTATAGTACAAACAAAACAAAACAAAACAAAACAAAACAGAAACAAAAAGGTACATACAATGATGAAATAAATTGATAACTACGTATGTACACAGAAGATCAAGTACAGAATTCCCAACGATAGATGAAAAGTAAACTTACTATTTACAACTCGAAGGCTAAAAAAAGAGCGAGAAAAAAAAAAGGATTGCAGTGTTCAAACTATCTGTACTTTCTCCTCAAGAAATGAACAATTTACTACACCAGTAAAATTAGTTGGTTGCAAATGTACAATTTTCAGAATATATCTCTGTACCAAAATTTCTCCATCCATTTTTATTGCTACGTTTTTTTCCACCATTTATTTCTCTATCCACATCCTTTGGATGGATTCATCAAGTCAAATAATGGCGCCAATGTTACTGCACTGTTTTTGGGGACGAACGAATGTCTCAAGGAAAGAGCACGTTGCCGTTGATGACCCAATGCACGAAACTGTCCGAGAATCCAGTGAGGTCGACTGAGCTGCTGGCAGAGCCACATCCGAGGTTTCCGCTGACCAGCTCCTTTCCCTGTAAGCACATAGATGAGGTGACCGAACTTCGTGTTTAAGACTTTAACTATATCCGAATTTAGGCTGAAGATTGAAAAGTGTGTTGAAAGTGAACTGACCTTCAAGCTTGATCCAGATTCATGGCATGGGGTTGATGCCATTTTAATTTCACCCGAAGACATTACAACGTTTGGGGAAGCAATTAGCAATGATCTGGAATGAGGAAAGGTACAGTTAGCAACGAACAAGCAATTTGCATGATCCATGTTGAAGAAGATCGTCAACATGAACCTCAGATTTCTGATTCTGAGAAATAATGGTTTACCGTTCATAAGTTTCCTCTTCACAGGAGTTCCCGGATGAAGATAGGCAATCCACATCAAGAAAGTTTGAACAGTTGATTAAATCTCTGCGGTCAACAAAGTATGTACTCTCGTTTTCAAGAACTTGCTCTTGTTGCGCATCAAGGAACAGCTGTTTACGTGACATTGAGGGAGTATACCTAAAAATTGCAGCCAATGATGTCAAGACATCGTGCAACCAATACAAGATTTAAAAGGTTTTATGTGTGCAATGCGCCATTTACTTCTCCAAATGTAAAAACTCATACCGGGAATAAGTTATAGCAGTTTCACAAGTTGAAAATTCTGGAGTCGATTCTGAAAGACACACGCCACAGTCTTGAACCTCCATAGCTAATGGCCTTTGAGAACTATTCATCTGAAGGACTTTCTCGTCAACATTGGCCGAGTTGTCACAGAGAATGTTCCCATCAGAAAACGATCTTTTGATCATTGACCTGCAAACTCATTTGGCATTAGCAACACAACGCAAAGCACAACAGCAAAATACTTGCAGTGTTCAGAGCAAAAAAAGTTTTTGTTTGCTTTTAATAAACCCATAATCGTAGTATGAACAAAATGTATAATTCACATATCGTGTGTCTGATATGAGTAGTAACATGGTAGGTGCAGGTATGTTTTGTAAATACCTAGCATTTTCTGCTGCAAATTCAGATCCACGTTTTCCAACACTGTAATGTTGATCAGAATCAAGCTCCCAAAGAGCCGGTTTACCCTGCTGTGGCTGAAAATGACCTAAGAACCTGCTCACAAAAAAATTAAGCATGTATAATAAAATATTAATCACATATTATACCAATACCTAACCAAAAAGGATCAGCTTAAGGCAGGACCAATTGGCTTACACATTTATGGCGTCTTGTTTCTCAGCATCCATGTAGGCATTACTGTAAAAACGCTGAAGAGTTCTCAAAAACTCTTGGGACTGTGTTGCTGCTTTCCACTGACCTCTTCTCTCCGAGAAGATCTGTTCATTGTAGCACATATTAGGTCATCAAGAAGAAGAAAGAAGAGCGCTTTGTTTCCAAAACAGAACATCTTATTGAAGTTTACAATGTTTATCTCAGCAAGAAAAACCAAGATGAGAAGTGGGTTTAAGGTGTTGCAGAGTAACGAAATTTTAAAACCTCTCATGGTCAAAATATACCTTATTATGTGCTGCAGATCCACCATACTGTAGAGCAAGAGTGTCGCCCATAGCTTCATAAATCTTCATTAAATCATCTGCCAATGAGGAGTCTAAACCAATACTAGGACTATTGATATACCCTAATGCATGCAACTGATGACCAAGAGCAACGAGCCCATACACATATTGGGCAACATTGGTCCGGTCCAAACAATCAATGCAATTTGTTCTTAATACCCCTTTCTGAAACAAGGGCAACTTTACAACATGACAATCATTCACGTCAGAGCCAATTCTATCTTCAGCATTCATATCATGCACATCTTCATTCATAAGGAAAAGGTCTTCATCGGGGCAATCATCATTGCAATCACTACTGCAGGGGAGTTGGCTGTAGAAGAGTCGATCGGTTATCATAATCGTGTAACAGAAAGAAGGATTATAATCATAACTAACTTACAACAGAAGTAATATTAGTACACAACAAACATAGTGATCCAGAAATTTAGGTAATAACTATCTATCTAGTAAAATGCATAAAACAGTTGGCTTGCCACAATATCACAGTCTTCAAACTGATTAAGTAACAATGCAACAACCTTCAGAAAATATCAGTAATTAATCAAATCCCTCACCTTGATACTGGAGGTAATTCACAATAGAAGAAGCCAGTTAAGTCCAGCGCGTTAGCTGCTACTTTGACTAAATATGCCAGCACACACGCCGCTTTGCTGTAGAGCAGACGGAGAGATCTTAAGGTTACAATATTCAAGTGTGAAAGTAAACAGGAAAAAAAAAAGCAAAGGGAAGGGAAGGAAAGAACTTTGAATTTATACTTTCTAGAGTGTTTACTCAAATCCCAATGAAGGAACTTCAAGCGATTTTCATGTGCGAGATCTTTATTGATGACTTCAATAGCATGAGCAAACTCTGCACGCAGAATAGATTCCCGTGGCTTCTTCTCACGAGTCTGGGAATTGAAAAATGGAGTTTTAAAGACATTTAACACAGTAACTATCTGGAGAATGTAGATGGTGATTCTGCCACTTTAGCAGTATCGGCCCAACAGTCAATGCTAAAGTTTACCTTAATCAAGTTTAGAATAATGATAGGATTGCCATATCTCTTAGCTAGATTCTCAAAATGAAGCCTAGTGGCTTGATATGCATCATCCTTCTTCGATACTGCACAAAGGTATGGTTAGAAGAGTGTCTAAAAAGCACTAAAGTGTGGATAAATTATTTTAAATAATCGCCATACATATGATGTCTGGTTTAATATTCAATCTAGAAGTTTCTTGTGACCAAAAGAGTGGTATTGAACCCCGATTTTGCACAACAGAAGATATTTGTCTTGGTCTTCCTACCACATCCTCAAGCACTATTTGTTCGGTCTCAACATCATTTGCTACACGACCCTTTTCATTAACCCCACGTTTTAAGTATCTGCATCAGAGACACATGGACTGGGTTTTAGTTCAAAATACTCACGTAGTTGAATACAGACCTCCTAATTCACAATGCATTATGGAAAAATCAAACCTGTATTATAGAAAAATGGATTGAGATCATGGACATAGCAAAAGAAATCATTTTTATAAACAATCGTAGAAGAAACAAAAACTATATTAATGAGGCTAGAATTTTAAGGACCTGGTGCCAGCATAGTGACGAGATCGTCTAGCAATAAGAATTAAACTGAAATCGTGGCCAGATACTGAGAGCTTAACCTGTTAAAGATTCAAAGTTAAAAATCAAGTCATGATAGTAAAATATGAAGATACTCAAATATAAGAGATAGTGAGTATTCAATAAAACATGAATTTCACAAAACATAAACTGCTATATCATAGAGATCAGAACAACTAAATCATAAGAGCAGAATCCCTATAACAAATGAGGACAACAGAGACGATGGGCTGACTTCTTATGAATATAATTACCTGTTTAAAGAATCCATAAACCAATGCTACTGTCCAAACAGAATTCCTCAGCTGATTTCGAATACCACGAGTTAAGAATTCATTCCAGACGAACATTGTCTCATAGAGGGATAATCCTGTTTCATGTTTGCTTAGATTCCTTTGAAGACTAAGCATAACATGGTAGGAGTAGCTAAAAAAGAAGTCCTTGGTGAGATCCACATTGCGTAAGAGCTTCTTGTATCTATTTATCAACAAAAGAGAAGGCACGGCAAAACAAGTCAATAGAAGTCCATTTCAAAAGTAAGATATAAGAGAACAATTCTTAAAAACATAAAAAACTAAAGGCAAGAAATGTCCCCCTTAACTCTGATGATACCTTCGTCATTCAACAAGTTAAATTAATACCACAACACCAATGTGGATTGTCCTGCACATTAACTGGGAAAAACTGGCAACGGGCACTAAGAACAATTTAACTACGGCATATACAATAAGACTGTGCTTACGATGATCTCTAAAAGGACTATCAATTATAGGAAAAAATAACACTCAAATGCTATAATGCCGTAAACAATTAGCATCGTACGACAGCCTTTAGAGAAGGGTGCATTGATGATATATTAATGAGATTGCCTCGAAAATGTAGATCCGGCAGAAGACACTATAATATAATATAATAATATAATAAAGGTAAAGCATTAAATAGCTTAACAACAACTACATTAACAATTAACAATAAATAACAAGCGACATAAACATAACACACATATTCAATCTTATAGTTTTGTCCTGTCGAAACATAGCAACTTTTTACATATGAATTGGCAAAAGACCTGTTCTCGCTTTTAGAATAAGCCATATTTGAGTTGGCAGAACAATAAGGTACTGGGATCATCTCGCTCTTGGCAACGGAATATACTGCATGACCACAAATTGTGCCAATCTTCTTTCTTTTAGTGATAATGATCATGTAATAAGGTCCCAAAAATTTTATGAATCCTGTAACCACGAGAAGAACCACAAGAAAGTCAGAAGAAATATACATCCTTTTTTAACTGATTCACACAACCAACTTGTTGAGAGTGGTAATAACAAAGATAACATACCAACAATTCCATAGCATGTGGTGACAAATTTTAATCCGCCCGTAGACTTGTTTCCATCAGCAATTCTTTGCAGAAGCTCGGATTGTTCATCCTGAGAGTATAGTGTCGAATCTTCAACAACAATAAGCTCGGTTTGATCTGATCTGCTTATCTTCAAGACTTTCCAGTACTTTTTCCTTCTCTCAAATCCAAACATATAGAAGTTCTAGAGAAGCAAGAGAAAATGAGTGAGCTGATTGTGTAAGCAGGGAACAAACATAGACTCATGTCATAGATTCAGTCATATATGTTCATACAACCAACTCCAAAACAGAAAGAATGTAAATGCCGTTACTATAGAACTCCGAAAGTGAATAAGATTTACAATGATGCTTCGAGTAAATTTTGCTAAAAGGAGCAAAATATAAAATCAAGACAAATTAATAGCAAGCTCTAGCAGCTTACAGGGTGAAACAAGAAAAAGGCTGCGTCAAAAGACTGAATTTTCACAAATCTGAAGAATTAAACCCCCCCTAAAACCTTCTCCTATTCAAGATCACGTCTCAACGGGTTAAAATCAGATGCCAACGTCAATAATAGTTCTATCCCTTACGATTAAAGCAAATGCACAATCGACAAACTTAACGCACCAATCAAAACACAGCAACTTACTCCCCAAATTCAAACCACATATAGCAGAAGATATCACAACAACAATAATTTAGTTTCAAACAAGCAAACAGCAACGAGATCAGATATTTATACCGAGCGAGTTTCATAAAGCATGAATTTCTGAAACTTGCCACCGCCGCCGCCACTAACGTCATCAAAGCTCGCCTCCACATTGAAAGGAACCTTCGTTTCATTCTCCAAAGTCATGCTTCCCATTCCCCGAGCCTCGAGCTCGGGCTTCGCAAATCCAACTATCGCATACAAATTCTCCAAGCAAAGCTGCAAGTCAACTCTGCTCCACAAACCCTACCATCCTCAAACAACTCAGCCTACACAAACAAGTATCCGAAATCCAAAATAAAACTCTATTACTCACCAACAACTATCTCACTACAATGAGACTCGATTTTCAGCTAAAATTTTTCAAAAAAATCGCGATAAACTCGGAAACAACAGAAAATATGCGAGCGAGGCTGCAGATTGAGAAGGCTGGGGTTGAAATAAGGCGTAGATCGAGAGAGAAGATTTAGAAGCAAAGCTCCGGCGACTGCGTCCACAAAAAATAGGCGTGAAGAGAGAATAAGGAATATACTACTAATAATTTCTATTTTTATGAATTTAATCTGTAGCTGTGTAATTAATGGCTGTCTTCGTTTTCAAAAGATAATTTTCCAGCTTATTTCATTAAGCAGTTTGTAAATTTAATTATTCACATCCGATCAATATTGATTAAAAATGAAGTGAATAAACAAATGATTCAAACACATGCTTGACTTATTAAATGGAAATAAAACGTTTGAAAATAAATTGTTAAAGCTTCTTAATTTTAGGTAAATTTTGGTTCTTAACTATAAAAATCGATAAAAAAAATCACAAAATTCAATATTGCCGATATTTGATCAAATTTTAGTTCGTAACTATAATGTTAGATTAAAAATATCACAAATTTATACATATCGAGCTGATTTTTTGTCGTGTAACAATTATGAATATTGTCGATTTTTTCAAACAAAACTTTTAATTGCGGAACAATACAAAATTTGATCAAATTTTATCATTTTTCATCAGTTTGTTAGGGAAAAATTTATTTGTATGGCTGTATTGAGACACTAGTATTATAGTATATGAATTTTTTTAATTCGTTGAAAAAGGATTTAAATGTCCCAAGCATATTCTTTTGATTTAAAAATGAAGAAAAAAATTAAATTGAGTGTCGTTTTAAAATTCGAGTATTGTTTATTTATTTTAAGATGATATTATGAAAAATAAATTTTTAGACTTGTGATCGTCTTTACTTACACGCATAATGTTCATTGACTATATACTAGTATATGTTATGCTTTATTTAACTCTTCTAAGTTTCGCCAAACGTTTTTTTAATTATTAATGATTTTTCATATTTCAAAAACTGCACTTAATTAATAAATTGGAATAACTATAAATCACGTGATATTAAAGTAACTAAATTCATTATTTTGTTTTTTTTTGTAAAGAAATTCATTGATTTTAATGGTTCTTGATTGGCTAACCGAATTCGTTTGTTAGACTAATGATTATTATTATCGTGATATGTTTCTCTTTAATTTTGGTCAAATTAAGTAACCTCACTTCATAATTTTCTATTTTTTGTTTAAAATTTTGATAATAATTTCAACAACATTAAGGAGAAAAAAAATGCAAATTTTAACTACATTATGCTACTACTATTTTTATCATATTGGAGATGAAAATACATTTCATTTTCGTGGAATAATATGCATAAAATATTTATTCGTTATTATAATAATGGTTAAGAACGACTTTTACTACTATAAAATACATAAATAAGATGCTGTGGTAATATTCCAGCTGTTTACAGCATATGCTGAAATATTCGGTGGCTTTATATTATTTTTATTTTCTGGCATTTTCCTATAACCGCTTCAATTTTACCATAAATTTATGATGTTATATTTGCATCATATTTTGCTACATTATCCTTTATTCCATTAGATGGATATTACCGAAGCTCAAGGTGATATATTATCATAACAGACCGTAATTTCTAAAATGTTCTATTTAATTAAAAATATTATTAATGTTATTAGTTTTAGCATACTTATTAATCATGTCAAGATTTACAATAATATTGACTTTGCCCATCTCTGATCATTTCCCCTAAAAAAGCATTAAAGCAATATTCAACGAAATCATAAAATTAATATAGTATAAGTATTAAGTATTAAGTACTACTATGTCAAAAAAATTCATAACTTGGCCCATCATTATTTCACTTCCCTAAAAAAAGCATTTAAGCAAATATTCAACGAAATAAAGAAACGTCACGTTGATTCTTAATTAAATACCTAATTCTCAGAGAAATGGAAAATTGACTAATAATTTGTATATACAATATAGTAGTACTATATTATATATGTGGGCCTATCGATATTTATTCATCAATTTCATAGTAGCATACCATAAAATATTAAATATATATATATATATATATTCTCCGGTTCTTATCAATATTCCTTCTTATCAACAAATTTCTTATATACTTATCAAACTCTACGCCGACAAAGAAAATGAATATAACTCAAAAATTATAATGATCCAATTAGTCAAATACGAGTAATTAAATGGAGTGGCGTACTATCCACAAATATTTTCCTAGTATATGTTGAGTCCATACATTTACTTGTAATTATAATTCTCATTTCCCACAAGTACATGTTATATAATGACCAAAATACGTAATTTAATTGAAATTCAATTATAGAGTATAGACTATCTTTTGGCTATTTATGGAAGCATACCTCATAAATTACAATCCAATTAAATGTATTTTTTGTCTATACATTACTGCTCATTCATATATCTCGAATTAAATCCAACTTATATATATGTAAAAATCATTTCAAACCTCTAAACATTATTATTTCGATAAAATCATCACAATATTAATAATAAAAACATTTGGTACTCCTACTCAAACATTTACATTAAAATATTTGTATAATTCATTATTAAAATTATTAATTTTTATACTCCCTCCGTCCCATGTTACTCGCACTTTTCATTTTAGGCCGTAAATTTGAGATTGATTTTTTAGTATAATTAAATTAGAATTTTAAGTGTAATGAGACATCACTTAATAAAAGAGCTCATAATTTAATCTAACATATTAATTAAATATAGTTCTAACTTAAACTATAAATAATGTATATAGTTTGTGACGAGCCGAAATAGATGAGTGCAAGTAACCTGAGACGAGACGGAGAGAGTATAAAAATTTATAGAGATGACAGCTTTGCCACGTGTTTGATACGTGCTCTCACGCTCAATCATCGGCCGCAAAATTTAAAACCTTATCATTATTATTCTACGTTTTAACAAATTGGCCCCTCAATTATATATATTCTTCGCAAACTCCCCTTATCTTTCAAAAATTGGCAACATTTATTCGTGAATATGTTTGAACAATTTTAGTTATGTGGCAGTAAACATGGGAAAATATTATTTCTCGTTTATTTGAATTCATGACGGTTTATTCGAAGTTAAATGGATTTAATCTTTAAATTCATGTTATAGTATTTCACAATATCCATGAACTGCATGGGGAAATATTATTAGTATTTAAAAAATGACAAAAATTGCCAAGTATTCTTGTAGAAAAAATGTAGGAGTATAAACTAACAAATTGTATTGTGTGTATATATAGTTACATATATTTATCAAAATATTAAACCTATGTTATTGATAAAACGACAAAGTTAAGGTTAGGTAAAGCTTAATAAGTAGATGACCACAAATATGAACTTTGTGCAAGGTCATTAAGATAATCTCAAGCATATGCTTGTTGTCACTTTAATAGCAATAATTTGATAGCAACCCCTCTTAATATTATAAGTATATAAATGATGTGGCCTTAAAAAAATGTACATGTAAATCATGTGGTTGCTATTGCTTTTTCATGCTTGACCTTTTTTTAATACACGTCGATCCACTTGAGAAGAAAATAGTACTCAAATGTTTGATTTTAGGTCATATTTGAGAAATTATATTGGATAAAAATATTATATACTATATGTTTTTTTAGTATTACTACATGTTAATATTATTGAGTAGCGAGACTCAGTGGCGAATCTAGTTAACAACAAGGGGTACGAGTGTACCCCCAAATAGCAAATAGCCCAGTGGTATAATGCTAATATGTTATAGCACCCAGGTTTCGAGTCCTCCCAAGTGCATTTTTGTTCTATTTTGCTTTTGATATCTATATTTCTGTTTTCATTTGTGCATTTTTCTGCTATTTTGCATTTGATATCTATATTTCTGTTTTAATTTGTTATCAATTTACAGCTGTTACGTATGGATATGATTGAATATAATACTCCAAATAATTTGTTCTCTCATTTGTTTTATACCCAATAACTAAAGTATATATAATTGGATATAATTTTTATAATTTATGACTTTTAATTATGCTCATATTTGGGGATTATATAGAAAATATTATGTATTTTGTTTTGGTTAAAATATTAAAAAAAATTAAACCAAAATAACGTTTGTGCTAGATAAATATATAAGAACCTGCATTTTAAATAGTAGTAATATTTTTCAAGTAATAAGAATAAAAAATAATTTTATTTTTATATATAATGAAGTGATTCATTGAAAAAAAATGATTGGGATAATAGAATAAAAAAATTGATTAGTTGTTAAATCTTTCGTGTAACTATTTATCGTACCCCCAATATAATATTTCTGGATCCGCCACTGGCGAGACTAGAATATGTAATCTCCAAGGCAAAGAAATTTGTCACTAAGTTCGAACCTTGTTTTCGTGATATATATACTTGTAATATTTAATAAAGTACGTAGTGATTAATTTATAGACTATACCCTTTTTGGAAAAACTTGAAAACTTATTTTATCCACAAAATATGTGTTAACTTTTTAAAAGGTTATGGAGTCCTTGTGTGTATCAAAGTACAGAACCATATTGGAAAAATAAATCACTAAATATGGATTGCATATTGTTAAACATACATTTAATTATATGTGCATGTTTATAACTACTTATATCATTTAATATATTTCTTGTGGTCATTTAATAACTTTATTAATATTGACAAATTAAAATCACTCTAGTTTTTTTTATCATACTATAAATAATTACACGAGATAGTTTCATGAAAGAGAATACATGAATTGCCAAAATCAAAATGTAATTTTCAGTGGCTAACAACTTTAGACAGCAAAAACACTTAGAAATATGGATATGGGCTTTGTGAAATTAAATGTGTGGTTGTGGTTTTATAGCCCGTGAAAATCATGGGTTTGTTTAGGTTGGCCGTTGATGACTGTTAGGGTCGTAATCGTGTCGGTATATGATAACGATGAGACCGGAAAATGGAATGGAACTCGTAGAGATATGGCCAACACAAACATAATTTATTCAGGCATATACACTATACAAATGCTTAATATGTAATAATTTTAAAATTAAGATTTTTTACTATTTAGTATCTCAAAATTAACAAAGTAAGAACTTAAGAAAGCTTTCCTAATCTATTTTTTATAATCACTTCCAAGTTCAAAGTGAAAAAAATATCGATATAGTCAATAATAGTATATTAGTTGTTAGAATAAAAATAGCTAAAAAAATTGTTTTTATGTATTATTTCTATTTCATTTGGACAAACTTTGTTTTCAAGTGTGTTACTATAAATATTGGAAAATTTTGTTGGGCCTTGAAATGGGCTTTTATATTAGGCCATTAACTTAACCAGATCTGGTATGCGACTTTGGACCCGACCCATTTACCGGCATCTCTACCTCGGCATTTCTTCTCCAAACAATTGTGCAATGCAGCGATCTACTGTAATCGATCGACTCACTGAGTTGCATCTACCGAGTTCACTCATGCCATGTACACTAGGAGAGCTGCACTCGTCACGCTCACTTCTTTGAGACGCGCAATCAAGGTATGTCAGAGAATCCCTCTTAGTTTTGCTGCTCCGTAGAAATCCATAATTTTGTCCGGTGTGTCGGACCTGCCATTGAACCAGCTGATATTTACAGCAATTATGATGGAGATAGAGCTGGAAATCAATCTGGTTACGTCAATTAAGATCGAAATGATCAGTTTTTTGTCTGGAGTTTAGGTGGAGTTGAGCAGAACCAAAACCTTAGCAGGGTTTATGGGAAAATTGGGGCTGATAGATTTAATTTATCCAATACTGTTGGTAATGGTAACGGTAGTGTTCAGAATCAATCAGATTGTCGGCGGTGAGGTGGATCGGATTCCGAACCGGTAGAATTTTGGCGGGAAGATGGAAATTGGCACTTTCCAGCAGAATGTGGGCTATAAAGGTGGAAATTTGGATGCGAGGCCGCATAATCATGGAGGAGCGTGTTTAGAGAATTCGAGAGGAGGTTCTTAGTGCCGGTAAAAAATGGTGATGATTATGGTATTCATCATCAAAATGATTCAGTTTGAGTGAATCTCAGAGTGGAGTAGTAACGGATTTTCGAGTATTGACTGATTTATCTATGAAAGTGGAGAGCCGATCCACTAGCAAACTGGATGATATTGATCAGTTTACAAGAGAAGGGAAACTTAAGGAAGCGGTGGAGCTGCTGGAACTGATAGAGAAACAGGTGATCCGAGTTGATCTGCCTCGGTTTATGGCACTGGTTAAATCATGTGGGGAGAATTAGGCTTTTGCTGAAGCTAAATCTGTGCACAAGCATCTTGCGAAGTCGATAGCTCATCTTGAAGTCAGAATGTATAATCAGATAATTGAGATGTATTGTAAATATGGTTCCATGGAAGATGTTTGATCATATGCTTGAACGCAATCTAACGTCTTGGGATATTATGATATCTTGGCTTGCTCAGAATGGCCATGGAGAAGAGTCCCTTGAACTGTTTGCAGAATTCAAACAATCCGGGATGAGACCTGATGGACAGATGTTTCTTGGGGTGTTTTCTATGTGTGGCGTTATAAGTGATGTTGTGGAAAGAATGCTGTATTTTGAGTCCATGATGAACGATTATAGCGTCGTTCCTGCTATGGAGCACTATGCTAGCATGGTTGGCATGTTGGGAAATGCAGATTGCAGGGTGCTTAGATGAAGCCTTGGAGTTCATTTACAAGATGCCAGTCGAGCCATCCGTGGAGATATGGGAGACCTTGATGAAGTTCTGTAGAATACACGGAAATGTGATGCTTGGTGATCAATGCACTGAGCTTGTTCAGATTCTTGATCCATCGTGCCTGAATGAGCAATCGAGGGAGGGCCTGATACCACTAAATGCCGGTGATTAGGCATTGGATTCATGAATATAGAGCAGGGGATAGGTCTCATCCGGATGCTTAAAGATTATACGGATTGCTGAGGGCGTTGAAGCAGCAGATGAAGGAGGCGGGATACATACCGGAGATCAAACGTGGGCTCCATGATGTAGACCATGAGACCAAGGAGGAAGCTCTAATGGCTCATAGCGAGAGACTTGCAGCTGCACACGGTTTCTTGACTTCTCAAGCTCATGCCTCTCACGGTTTCGTGTATGCAGCGATTGCCACAATGTGTTTAAGATCATCTCAAAGATAGTTAGGGATATTGTTGCACAAGATCGTAAGAGGTTTCATGATTATAGAGATGGATCGTGTAGTTGTAATGACTTTTGGTGATGGAGACTGCTTAATTGAGGTTCTTCAGGATTTGTACACAATTACTCTCTGGTGTTTGATTGATTTTGTGGTGCTACTAGATGAAACTTCCCTTGTTTAAACAATGCATGATAGATAAGAAGACAACTAGATGAAATAATACAATGAACTTCAAATTTAGCAATGAAGCAACAAATTCTTAAACTTTTTTTACAAGGTTAGTTCTTTAATAACCTACCACACTTCAACTTCAAAGTTGGCACTTGCCAAGCTCTTCAGTGTTTCATCTTTCTTCCAAACCTTGACTCGAACGCAGAGGTCTAGTTGGTCTCCATATAAATCTTCGTGTTCGTCTACAATCTTTTTAGCTGACACCACCACTGATTCACTGCAATATTCCACATCAATCGATATCAAGGTTGCTATTTCTCCGACTTCGGCTGGGATCCCCTCCAGTTGAACTAAACTACAAAGACGAAGCTTCTGCAGAAGTGGAAAGTGAGACTTGTTTGACACAATCCAATCTTCTAGACTATTACAAAGATCCAAATGTAGAAACTTGAGGCTACAGAATTGGCCTTTAACTGTTTCCCACTTGCCTGATTTGAAGAAACCATATTTCAATACAAACTTCTGGAGAAGAGGCAATGAACCAATCTTTGGCATTATGTCTTCCACTTCCATATCATAAGAGGCAACAATAGACAACTTCTTAATGGAGTGTGGGAACCTTATCCACTGCCAATACTCATCACATCCATTTCTGGTGAAGCAACAAAAGTTTTCCAATTTACTCAAACACTCAAGATAGCTAAGACAATTCTCTCCCTTCATTTGTTTCACATTATACATTAGATGCAATTTCTTTACATTAGGAATTCTTCTAACCACCTCCTCATTCAATAACAAATTCACAACTCCGTTGAGTGTCTGCAAATTCTCCATGATAACAATGTCATTGTTGCCACTAGGAGGATCAGGGAGCATCAATTTGCGTCGCCTAAACTCGAGATGCTGAAGTTGATGCAGTTTCCAAATTTCAATCGGTGCGATAAGATCATCCAAACAATGAATAATCAATGTATGAAGATTCCAAAGCAGATCAATCGAAGCAGGGAATTTCGACTTTTGATGAACTCTAACAGCAAGGTACCGTGAGTTCACCAATTCAAACACATTATCTAGGAAATAAGCACCACTAAAAGTATCTACATAATATGCTTTGAATGTCCTCAGCAACCTAAGATTGCGAGGTAGTCGAACTTCTCTATCCCCCTTCCCGTAATCACGCAGTATGGAACGAGCATGTGATAAAGATCCCAAGACTTCATTTATTGACAACCCTGAAATCTTAACTGGAAAAACAACCCGGCGTTCGCTGTTATTTGTTGTAGGATCATCTCTTACGACACGATAAAACCTTTCCTTTTCAACTTCTTTCAAACACATATCTCTCAACAAGTCATGAATTTTACAATATTTAACATTTCCAATAGACCCTAACTTATCAACTAAAATGAGATTTCTACCAACCAACTCTTTCAAGTACTCTTGTGCAGTTGTTTCCATACATTTCCCACTCATTGGTTTTAAAAATCCTTCAGCAACCCACAACTTCAGGAGCATTGAGACGCGGATCCTACGATCTTCCTCAAAAACACCCATATACAAAAAACATGGCTTCAAATAGTTTGGCAGATAGATATAGCTAATCCTCAATATTTTATAGCAAAATTCATCATTATCATTAATAACAATTGAATTCAAATTTTGCTCTATAAGTTCCCAATATTCTCTTGTATGCTTAGATTTTGCCAAAAGACCTCCAATTGTAGCAATTGACAGAGGAAGCCCTTTACAATTTGCTACAATATTCTTTCCAATATTCTCCAACTCAAGAGGACAACTTTCTTTTCCAAACACTGTCTTACAAAACAATTCCCAACCGCTAGCCTCATCTAGAAATTTCATACCAACTCTATAAGACTCATTAAACTGCGAACTCAAGTTTGTTAGTCTAGTTGTTACGATTATTCGACTCCTATTTTCGCCATAAGGGACGGGAAAGAAAACTTTGATCTTGTCCCATACCTCTACACTCCAGATATCGTCAAGTATAACAAGATACCTCCTACCATATAAAAACTTGTACAATTCCCCCCCCCCCCCCCCCCCCAATTCTTCCTCACTCAGATCACTGCTTGAATCGCCACTTGCTTGAAAAAGAACTCCTCTAAGTGTTTCTCTAACACTATAAGTTTGAGAAATTGTAGTCCAAGCACGAATATCAAAATGCTCCTTAACAAGTGCATTCTCAAATAGATTTCGGGCAAGAGTGGTCTTACCAATTCCGCCCATCCCCATGATTGGGATGATTTGGCAGTTGAGTTGATCTCCAGTGAGCTTATCCAAAACTTCAAGAAACACATCGTCAAAGCCCACCATCACGTTTTCCTTCGCGGTGGAAGAAGATGTCAATGAGCTAGCACAGGGAACCTCTCTCTGCAGCCGAGTGACAGCTACAGTCCCCATGGCTTCTTTCTTTATCAGATTCAACTCATCTATGACTTGTTGAAGTTCATGAAAGAAGTCCTCTTCAATAGTTGCAGTTGCAGCTGCGGTTGTGGTTGCAGTTGCAGTTGTGGATGAGCTTGCGCATTTACATACACCTCGAAACAAGTTAATAAAACTGATCATCTTCCCACGTATTGTGGATCGTCTATCATTTTGAGCCACAATTTGGGATTTATTGATGTCTCCATGCATTGTGGAAGATCTGTGAATATTTAGCACAATATGGGATTCGATAACATCCTCAGCTGCATAAACTGCATCAGCAATGCGACGCTCCAATGGATCAGCTTCACGGCCATTGAGAAATTCTTGCAAGAAGGTAACAATTTGAGTGAGAGATTTTGTGAATAGAAATTGGAGGGGAAGGATGTTTGTGAAGAGTATCCATGATGTGCATACAAGAAAGTAGAGCTCCATAAGCAGCCATGCTTAACTCAATCTATGAATGCACACAATGAAAATGAGAAGACAACAATATGGTATTATGACTCCACACTTTAGAATTGCAATATGATATAAGTAGAAGATAAAGATGAACAATTCAAATAAGAAATGGTGTGGTTATTATTCACCTCAATTACTAAGGCTAGGTGGGTAGCTTTTTTCTCCCTTCCACATTATAGCTAAGATAGTTGGGCCCTATGTTTTATTGGCGGTGTAAGATCATGCATGAAGGTGTAAGAGCTTTACAGTAATGAAGCAACAAAATGCTCAAACTTTTTACAAGGTTACAAAAAAATCTCACGTTCTTTCTTCATTAGCAATTTCCATCATCTTCTCCTGTGGAAATGAGAGGATATTTGATGAAGTGATACACATCAACTTCAAAGTTGACACTTGCAAAGCACCTCAGTGATTCATTAGAAGTCGAAACACGAACATGAAGGTCTGTCTCTCCATGTAATTCCTCGAGTTCCTCTACTATGTGTTTAGTTGACATCACTGCTGATTCACTGCAACTGTTCAATGAAATAGACTTCAGAGTTGCTACCTCTCCAATTTCTGCTGGGATCTCCTTCAATTGACGAAAACTATGAAGAAAAAGGTTTTGGAGGAGTGGGAAGTGAGAGCTGTCTGACACAATCCAATCTTCTAGACCTTTACAATGCTCCAACCGTAGAAACTTGAGACTTGTGAATTGACCTTCAATTGTTTCCCACTTACCTGTTTTGAAGAAACCATACTGTAATACAAACTTCTCGAGAAGGGGCAATGAACCGATTTTTGGCATTATGTCTTCCAACTCCAGAGTAAAAGAGGCAACAATAGACAATTTCTTGAGAGAGCGAGGGAGCCTCATCTCTTGCAAATACTCATGACTTCCAAATCCATCGCAGAAGAAATTTTCCAATTTGCTAAAACAGTGAAGATAGCTGAGACAGTTTGCTCCCTCTATTTGCTTCACCTCTTTGTATGTTAGATTCAATTTCTTCACATTGGGAATTCTTTCAACCACCTCCTCCTTCAAAACCCAATTCGTCACTCCTTTGAGGGTATGCAGATTCTCCATACCAACAATGTCATTGTCGCCACTAGGAGGGTCTGGGAGATTCAAGTTGCTTGACCTAAACTCAAGATGCTGAAGTTGATGCAGTTTCCAAATTCCAATTGGTATACCAATATTTCTGCAACAAATGATCAATGTGTGCAAATTCCAAAGCAGATCAACTGAAGTAGGGAATTTTGACTCGTCATGAACGCTTATAGCAAGGTACCTTGAGTTCACCATTTCAAACACATTATCTAGGAAATAAGAACCATTCCAAAAAGATAGGTACATTATAGAACGATCATCACTATCATCATATGCTTTGAAAGTTCTCAACAATCTAAGATTGTGAGGCAGTCTAACTTCACTCTTGCTGCTTTCATCATAATCACATATTATAGAACGAGCATGTGATAAAGATCCCAACACTTTATTTATTAGCAACACTTCAGTTTTCAGAACAACCCGGCGTTCGCAACTTATGTGTAGTGGATCGTCTCTTATCACATGATAAAATCTTTCCTTTTCAACTTCTTTCAAACACAAATCTCTCAACAAATCATGAATTTTACAATACTTAATATTTCCAGTACACCCCAACCCATCAACTAAAATGAGATTTCTATCAACCAACTCCTTAAAATACTCTTGTGCAATTATTTCCAAACTTTTCCCATTCCTTGGTTTTAAAAACCCTTCACAAACCCATAGCTTCATGAGCATTGACACGCGGATCCTACGATCTTCTTCAAAAAAACCCATATACAAAAAACATGGCTTCAAATAGTTTAGCAGATAGATATAGCTCATCCTCAAGATTTTCAAGCAAAATTCATCATTGTTGTTGATAACAACTGAATTTAAATTTTGCTCTATATGCTTCCAATATTCTATCACGCGCTTAGATTTTGCCAAAAGACCTCCTATTGTTACAATTGATAAAGGAAGCCCTTTACATTGCACTACAATATTCTTTCCAATATTCACCAACTCAAGAGGACAACTTTCTTTCTCAAACACTATCTTACAAAACAATCCCCAACTACTTTCCTTATCAAGAAATTGCATATCAACCCTATAAGACTCATTCAACGAAGAACTCAAGTTTGACAATCTAGTGGTTACGATTATCCGACTACCATTTTCGTTATTAGGAAAGAAAAATTTTATCTTCTCCCACACCTCTACACTCCACATATCATCCATTATTACGAGATACCTCCTACCAAATAAAAACTTGTATATTTTTTCTCCCAATTTTTCCTCACTCAGATCACTACTTGAATCACCACTTGCTTGGAAAAGAACTTCTCTAAGTGTTTCTCTAACGTTAAAAGTTTGAGAAATTGTAGTCCAAGCACGAATGTTAAAACGCTCCTTAACAAGTGCATTCTCAAATAAACTTCGGGCAAGAGTGGTCTTACCAATTCCACCCATCCCCGTGATAGGGATGGTTTCGCGGCTGAGTTGATATCCAGTGAGCTTATCCAAAACTTCAAGAAACACTTCCTCAAAGCCCACCATCACGTTTTCCTTCACAGAGGAAGAAGACGTTGACGCAGCAACGGGCTTTTGCTGCAAGTGAGCTTCCACTGCAATCTTCTGCACCCCATTCTTGATCAAATTCATTTCTTCAATCACTTTCTGCAGATCTTGATAGAAGCCATGACCCTCAACGATTGGAGATCGTCGGTCAATCTGAAGCACAATTTGTGATTCGATAACATCTTCGGCTGCATAAACTGCATCAGCAATACGACGCTCCAATGGATCAGCTTCATGGCTACCGGCAACAGGGGATATATAAGCAGCATCAAGAAACTCCTGCAAGATGGTAACATTTTGAGTGAGAGATTCAACTTGTTTTTTGTCAATACGAATTGGAGGGAAAGGATGTTTGCGAAGGGTATCTATGATATGCATAAGAGAAACCAGAGCTCCATAAGCTGCCATGCTTATTAACTCTTTGAATCAAAGAAGATAACCAATATGATATTCAGAGATGAAAGAAGACGTGCTGAAAGAATACAAACAGTATTTAGAAAGACCATTAACCAATCTCGTATTGTTATGATTCCACAATTGAGAATGGTACCTTTTTTATAGAAGATAGAGATCAAAATAACCAATCTTTTATTCGAAGGTGGAATAAGACAATTAACCACTCTGATTTCAAATTTGAGAGTTGCATCTTTATTTATAGATAAAGACTTAGCTTCTCCATATTAAATAAAGGTCAATATTTTTTGTATGGTACGAAATATATTTAAGCCAATAGCGGTAGCTTTATTTATATAAGTTACATAAAACTTGATATAGTCTTTAGTAGTATATAGTCTAAAATTAGTTATTAATATTTGTTCAAAAAAACTTTTTTAGTACCAGATACCTGAAGTGTGTTAGCTATTGGTATTAAACGATTTGTTTTGATTCATATTTAATAGTTTCGTAAAAGATTAATGAGCAAAGGTGTTTTAAAGTCCAAATTTGGTCTAGTACAATTGCAAAAAAACCTATAATCCTATACATTTTAGTGTGTTAGCTTTTGGTCATAGACAATATATGTTGGTCTATATTTAACTCATTGGTTAGGTTAAAATATGGTTGACTGTTACTTTTTAACTAACCCTTAAATATAGACCAAAATACATTATTTATGACCAAAAGGTAATACGCTTAATGTGCAAGACCCAAAAGTTTTTTCTGAAAAATGTAATAAAAACTTTTTTAGTATTTTATTCCTTCTGTCACAATGTAATTGGGTCGTCCCACGATAATTAAGTCATTTTCTTTTATAGCAAAGAAAATCTACTTAATCTCTCTTACTACTTTATTCTCTATTTATATATTTTTCTTCCACTTTATTTTCAATTCACTTGACTAACTAAACGATAATTTCTTAATTTTCGTGCTCAAATAAAAACGCCTCTATTAGGAACGAAAGGGATATTTTATTTATGATGTGATGTTTACTTGAGCTTTTCAATGATGAGGCAAACGCGCAACTGTTATTCAAGTGTGGGTTAGGTTGCTATGGTGAATTAATCTTCAAACAATAGGTGAATTATAAGACTATATCTTGATTTATAAGTTAATAGGGTGGTAAGATTTTTAAGTGGGAGTTATCCGACACAATCCAATCTTTTAGACCAAGACATTGTAGTTGTAGAAACTTGAGCCTTCAATCTTTTAATACAAACTTTTCAAGAAGAGGCAAGGCAACGCACCCATTTTTGCCAATACCCATCATATCATATCATATCATATCCATTTCTGGTGGACCAGAATAAGTTTTCCAATCTACTCAAATACTACTGAAGATAGTTTTAATTGGAATAACAACCCGACGTTTGCGGAGGATCATCGCTTATGATATAATAAAACCCTTCCCTTTTAACATCTCTCAACCTCAACAAATCATCAATCTTACACTACTTTACATTTCCAATCCACCCCAACTCATCAACTAATATGACATTTCTATCAACCAACTCCCTAAACTACTCTTGCACCATTCTTTCCAAACATTTCCCACTCCTTGGTTTTAAAAATCCTTCGGAAATCCACAGCTTCTCAAGCATTGACACACGATCTTCCTCAAAAACACCCATACACAGAAAACTTGGCTTCAAATAATTTGGCAAATAGAAGGAGCTCATCCTCAATATTTTCAAACAAAATTCATCAGTACTGTTAATAACAAATGAATTCAAATATGTGCCACCGATATTCTCTTGTGCACTCAGATTTTGACAAAAGGCCTCCTATTGTAGCAATCGATAAAGGAAGTCCTCTACAATTTGCTACAATATTCTTTCCAATATACTCCAACTCAAGAGGACAACTTTCTCTCCCAAAAACAATCTTACAAAACAAATCCCAGCTACTAGCCTCATTTAGAAATTCCATACCAACTGTATAAGACTCATTCAACTCAGAACTCAGGTTTCACAGTCTAGTTGTTACAATTATTCGACTCTCATTATGGAAATTAGGAAAGAAAAATTTGACCTTGTTCCATACATCAAAATTCCACATATCATCCAAAACTATAAGATACCTCCTACCCCATAAATACTTGTATAGTTTCTCCCCCAAATAGTCCTCACTCAAATCACTCAATTCCCCAGTCTCTTGGAAAATAACTTCTTGAGAAACTGTAGTCCAAGCACGAATATCAAAATGCCACTTAACAAGACCATCGTCGAATAAATTTCTTGCAAGAGTTGTCTTACCAATTCCGCCCATCCCAACTATTGGGATGATTTGGGAGTTGAGTTGACCTCCAATGAGTTTATGATACGAGACATATCTTCCATATCTCGCATATATTTTGCTTAATTGGTTAAGATTAGTTTAGATTTATTTATTTGAGGATTCCACGTTATAAATACGTAGGAATATTTCATAATTGGGGTTCAATCAAGAAATAAAATACTTTAGTTCTTGTCGTGTGCGATCGATGAGCAAACGATTCTCGCGACCTCACGGAGGAATCTAATCGAGGTTAAGGAAACATGAGAACTCATCCCATCTCATAATTGATACATACCAAACAGGAGAACTCATCCTGTTAGGAGAGAAAGCTCATTTAGTGTATACCTCTCTCATTTAGTTTATATACCCCACATCAGTTGTTCTCGAGCTCATTTAGTCTATATACCTCTCTCATTTAGTCTATATACCCCACATCAGTTGTTCTCACAACCGATGTGGGAATTGAGTCCGTAATATTTGACCCTTCTTTAAGAGCCAACGTCCTCGTTGGTCACGGCTGGTTCTTTGCCAGGCCACCACTCCGTGGGCCACTACTCCAACGTCCTCGTTGGTCACGGCTGGTTCTTTGCCAGGCCACCACTCCGAGTTCTCGTTGGTCACGGCGGATTCTTTGCCCGGTCACCACTCCGTGTGGCCAACGTCCTCGTTGGTCACGGTTGGTTCTTTGCCAGGCCACCACTCCGAGTTCTCGTTGGTCACGGCCACGTTGGTCACGGCGGATTCTTTGCCCGCCCACCACTCCGAGCGGTCCCAAACGCACTCGTTGGTCACGGCGAATTCGTTGCCCGGCCACCACTCCGAGCCTTCGGGCTCTCAATGAAAGCACCAATTGATACAGACCAAACAAGAGAACTCATCCAAAAGACTAGCCCTGTTAGGAGAGAGCTCATTTAGTCTATATACCCCACATCAATTGTTCTCACAGCCGATGTGGGAATTGAATCCGTAACGGTTTATCCAACAGTTCAAGAAACACTTCTTCGAACCCCACCATCACGTGTTTCTTCAGAGTTGAAGAGGACGTCAATTCACCAGTGGGCTTTTGCTGCAAAAGAGCTTCAACTGCAATCTTCTTCACCTCTTTCTTGATGAGATTAATTTCTTCCATCACTTTCTGTAGATCATCGTAGAAGTCATGATCTTCAACAAATGTGGATCGACTGTGAATCTGATGAACAATTTGGGTTTCAATAACATCCTCAGCTGCATAAACTGCATCCCCAATGCGACGCTCCAATGGATCAGCTTCACGGCCATCGGCAACAACAGGGGAAATATAACCATCAAGAAATTCCAGCAAGAAGGTAACATTTTGAGTGAGGGATTCAACTTGTTGTTTGCGGATAGAAATGGGAGGGTAAGGATGTTTATCGATGCTATATCTATGATATTCATAAGAGAAACCAGAGCTCCATAAGCAGCCATGCTTAACTCTTGAGTGAAAGAGAGAATCGGTCTTCTATTCAAAGATGAAATAAGAGTACACCTATCGTTTCTTATCAAATACTATTACGAAGCCAATTAAAGTCTGCATCAATAATTTCTTATCAAATATTCTCAATTCTGCACCAATTGTTACATATCCAATATACGGAAATGTTTCTTCACTTGTTTCGCCACCTACTATCTTTTTGACTAGTAACAGGAAATAACACCCTACAATCTTTCAACCTTTTTCCTAACACACCTTTCAATTTTCACCTAACATTATCCTTTGCTTCACAAGTTGCCAACCAGTATGAATTTCACAAACAATTCAGCAAATATGCTTCACAACTTGCTACAATTAATATATACTAGTACATGTTTACTATAACTGCTACCTCATTCTGGTGCTGGAAACAAACAGGCAGATAGGGTATAATATAAGTTTAAACACGTAATAAATCATCCGTACAGGCATCATATCATCATTGTCGATTTTTCAATGTTTCAGACACAAATTTCATCTAGTTTTTACCTATGTAATGCACATTATGATTTACGCAGACTCCTAGTAAAACACCATCAAATGGCATTTGGCATGCTTTGAATTTTGCCATTCTTGATCACTAGCAAACAACACACCTGCAGAAAAGCAAGAGAAAGATATCAACAACAAAGTAATAATGGATTCATCAAATTTCTATTACATATTTAAAGCAAATATAATTTTGAACGGGGGGCAAAAGCACTAACATGTAGCCTTATTTACAAAAAGGCAGCTTTTAACGTGCCAAGCTGCAGCATTAGATACTCCCTAGTATAGCTGGGACATCATCAAAAGACCAAAGACCCATCGCGCTTGCTCCATCTTGAGCTGTCTCTCCATTAAGGAAGGCTTCGAGTGAGGCTTGCCAATTGCTCTCGAGATATGGCATCTGAAAGAACTTCATCTGGGAATCAAATGCTGATAGATCATCAGAGACAGTGTTCCCATCACTGGGTGTGAGATTTTCAGGTATGGTCTTGGTTTTCTTCACTGGGCCAGCATCCTCAGTAAAGTCAGCTTGTTCACCCTCAAGCACCGTTGACAGCATAGATGATATTTCTGAGGGTTTTACGTAGTTTTCACCGCAAGGAAATTCTGAGCAATCAAGAGAATTGCTTTCCTGGTCAGAGCTGAAGAAAACATTTGATCCATCAGTAGGAGTAAGTGGTTTTAGATTGCTCCCATCAGCTGTATTGTAGGTACCAGCATAGCAGAACTGCTTCACTTGCGGTTTCTCTTCAACGACGCCAAATGAATTGCAGTAGTCATCATTTGGCATGCTCATGAAATTCAGACTTTCATTCTCGTTGAGATGAACTGCCAACAGGCTTTCCTGAAGAATCTCCTGACGAGAGTTTGCCTTAACAGTACATCTTGAAGCAGCAGGAGGAGCATCTTCAGGGAAATTCACCTTAGCTTTCTTGCCCCTGATCCTCCGAGCCTCAGCATCGTAAGCTCTAGCAGCTTCCTCCGCAGTGTTAAAAGTACCAAGCCACACACGAACCCCTTTCCTCGGATCACGGATCTCAGCCGCCCATTTTCCCCAAGGACGTTGTCTAATCCCTCTATACTGATTCTTCCTCTTTCTTTTTGAACACTTTCCATCCTCCTCGTCAGATTCAACGGTGTCTGTATGTGTCACGCCTTCATAAAAAGCAACAAGAGACCATAAACATCAAACAAGGAACAACAATGAAGAGAGACCATCGGTATATCTGGGCTATTGAAAGAAAACTCCATATGAACGAAGACTGTATTTCTATCTTCTTAGTTACAAGAACCAACATTAGATGCATAGAATTACACTTAATTACAAGATGTACATATTAGATCCATATGATTACAACAACGACTAAGCAAAAAACATATAATTAGAGTCCAATAACAGAACAAACAGGGAGTACTTGACATCTTTTAGATCTTCTCTAAGAAAGGAACCAATGCACCTTCCTTCATTCAATTCAATCAGAATTACCAAAGCTAAACAAACAACAATGAAAACCAAAAATCCATACCAAAAACACATCCTAACTATAAAGTTGGGCTACGAACTACTGAACATTTACTAGCCTGCTTATAAAAAACACAAAAAGGAAAATAAGAAAGCAAAAAGTTATTCATAAATTCATTCCAGAAATCGCATGCGACAAACCTAACAACAAACATCACCACGAATAAAAAAACAGCCTCACCTTTTGAACCAGAACTCTTCGAAGCGGAGAAAGCGAAGGGCTTCTTCGCGCCAATCTCGTCCTCACTGTCGGAATGATCCTTGAATTCCTGGAAATCAGCCTCGAAGTCGTCCTCCAAATCGACGATCAGCGCAGATCTCATATGCTTGGAGCGATAGCTGCCGCGATTCTTCTTCCGGTCCAAGCCGGCGACAGCGCTTCCCCATAGCAAATCCGCCGTGAGTCGCGCCGACGACCGGCTCGCCGGCGCCACGAAATCCGAGATTATAGCTCCACCACACATTGCAGACTACACTACAGTAACTCTTCGATTCGTTGAGCCGATTTTGCGAATGAAAAATAGGTTTGCTTTTGGGGGAGGGGAAATGAAATTGAGAGAGAGAGTTGCGTGTGGCTTGTCTTTAGTGGTGTTTTATACATGCAAAGAGGCAGATGAGATATCGAGGTGGTGGCGAGTTCTATTTGACGATTTTATCCCTCGTGAGAAGGCGAAATTACGGGTTTGAAGTTTTTTGACATATATGCCCCTGAGATGAGGAAATAATTTCCTTAATTAAAGCTTTAATTGTGTGTGTAATTTATTTCACATTCCGAGTGATTAGTAACAAATTAAGGAAATGAACATATAGATAAAAGCAAATGTTCTATCCAAACGAATAAAGTTACTCACACCAACTCCATTTGCTAAATTAAATTAAAATAGAAGGTGTGTTTACAAGAGTGATTAAAGAAGTTGATCATATGCATGATTACAGGGACGGAACTATCAGCGGCCAAGCCACCGCTCCAGCGGGGGCTTGGCCGATCCCGGAACCTCCTTACCCATAGTCGCCCTCCGCCCCGGCGCCACGACACCGAATGCGAAATGTGTTCAAAGTTGAGAAGCTGCGTCGTCAAATTTGGGGAAGAAGATGAAGGAAAATGGGCTTGAACTCATGTTGGAGTATTAATTTTCTATTAGACCTTAAATTTTATATAATATTTATTGGGCTGTTTTTATTGAATATTATGATAATAAAACAAGTCCAAGTTTAAACAATTAAACACATAAACTAAAAAACCCAACAATTAAATCCCACATGCTATGCAGCCGAGCATAAATTCTTTTTCACAATTTTGATTTCTTCTTTTAATTTAATTTTTTTTCTTCCTATTTTATTTTTCTTTTTAATCATGAGCGGGACACTTGTCACCAAATTGTCCATGCATGATTATGTATTTGTAGATTCTCCAAGTCAAAATGGTGTCAGCTTTATCCAATAATAATAATAATAATAATAATAATAATAATAATAATAATAATAATAATAATAATAATAATAATAATAATAATGTGAAGAGTGTTTCAGCTTATAAAATTGGTCACAAGCTCAATTGAGGAACATGATATGAAAGCTAGAATAAGAAATATTTTACTCACTATTACTTTGGTAATAGTGAAACTTGATTATTAATATTAGTATCTATTTTTAAAATAACTTTGATTATAGTAATTATTTTTGTAAATAATTTTTCCCAAGTAGGACAATAGAAAGGGAAATACAAACAATTGGACAAGTAAACATTCTCGATTGTTTTACTGTTTACAATTAATGGAGGTCAATCATGTCATTTGACATTAATTCTATTTTTACTGGTTAAGTTTTTTATTCAAACTGAAAATTATATGCTGCAGAATTTAGGCACGAGCTGTCATTAATTGACAGGAAACTAATGCTGGATTCTTTTAATCCAACTTTATGTTTAATAATATTTGTAGGTTAATAAAAAATTACCATATGGTTATCATATTATAGATTTTGGCATATCCTTATTATGTTACAATCACTAGTAAGTACTAGCGTAACTTTCACTATAGTAGATTTGAATTTTTCAATCCCCATCCCATTTTATATTTTATCAGTTGTTCCTTAATGTCATTTAATATTGAACGTAGAAAGTCCTGAGTTCAAATTCAATTGAATACTCTTATTTCCTCGATTAGATTTTTCTTTAAAAAAAAACTAAATAAGAAATATGAAAATTCAAAATCACGTGAAGATTCTTATTAGCTTGACATTTCTTGATAAGTGACTAATTAAAGATTCAATTACATCAATTATTATGACTTTAGACGATGTAAAATTTCCTAATCTTTTCGAGAAAGAACTAGAAAACAACCGATTCACGTCATTGTAATTTGTAATTATTGCATTTGTGATATGGTGGTTCAATTAAGATTCTATTTGTTATTAAAATACTATATATTTGCCCAAAATCGTAGAGTTTGTACATGTGAGAATACGAATAATTTGTTTAAAATATTAGTATAATTTAGGTGATTAATTGGTTGGAAAAGATGGACGGCTGTCCCAATTAAAATCCAACATCCTTTTAAGTTAAGGGACAAAAACTTATCTTAATTTGTCTCGTTTTCAAAAAAGGTTTAATGTCCCATTTTATCAAATCAAAATCTCACACGTCAAGATTCCAAATGATCAGAAAGTTGCTAAAATGAAAATATTGAGAACAATAATATGAAACGTGACAATATAAATATGAAAAGAATAAATTTGTCAAAACATGTGATTATGTCTTGAGGCTTTTAGACGGTGCTGGATAATTTAATTTGTAATTTTACCTCACCACTAACCATATAATAAAATAATATTAAGAATAATTAATAATAATAATAATAATAATAATAATAATAATAATAATAATTGTATAGATGACATCCTTATGAATGTGTGCGAAATACAATTCCACCGGATAAAATCTAACAAGAAGATGATATATATTGGTTTATTGTAGCGATATTTTTGGACCACAACTATGAATTATGATAAAAACGTCTCTTGCTTTTGCATTTTTTATGATCAAAAGAGGGCAAGTTGTGAAGTAGCCTCCATCAACTTGCAACACTGAAATAAATAATTAAATTACCCTTCAATTGTTTATCTGCAACTGGTTGAAGTAGTGCAATAATTAAAATATTGTTTATCGGTTCAGACTGAAAATAAATTCTATCGTTACTGTTTATGAATTTTTGACAAAGTTTGTTCAATCACATGAATTATTTTATTCACAAAAGTCGTATTTGTGCTTCATGATTTTTCACGCAACAAATTGTCACTCCACCGAGCATGCAATTCCATGGTAGTATAACTATAGAAGGTTGTATAATTTAGATATATATAAATTGACCTGTATATTGCCAAAAAATAAAAAAAATAAAATGTTGTATCTAAATATGTACTCCCTCCGTCTCATGCTATTCGCACTTTTCACTTTGACATCTTAAATTTAAACATGAATAATTAGTATAAATAAATTAGTATTTTAAGTGTAATAAGACAATACTTAATAAAGGACACACTAACTAACTCTAATATCTTAATTAAATACCATAATTTATAAGAGTATTTAAAAGTAGAAATAGTGCAAATAGTTTAGGAGAGTCTGAAAATGAAATATGCAAGTAACATGGGATAGAGAGGGTACTACCTACTTAAAAATTATGATATTTAACAAGGCAAATTATCAGAAAAATTATAGTTTTCCTATTGAGTGATAACCGCAAATAAATCCAAACTTCAATAGTTATTCGGTTATTTTTTTAAATGGCGGAACGGGTTAGAATTTGTCCAAATTTAAAGGGTTCTCATAATTTGTTTTATTTAGTATGTATGGGCCCAATCGATTGTCGCTTAGCCCCTTTTCTTTATGGGCAAATATGTATGGGCCCAATCCATTTGACTGGGCTTCTATACATGGGCCCATTAACCATGCCTTGAGTTGATTTGACAGTTATCTGAATTTTATGTTTTTGTCTAAGTATAAAAGTTTATTTCGTGAATAAATGGTGTAATTTGTAGTACATCGGTTAAAATTTGTGTTAGAATAGCATGATTTTCTGTCGGCAGAAGGTATAGTGGATGATGATGTATGCATTTCTAATCATGAAGCAGCTCCCACACAAATTCAGCCAAAACTTTCATATTTACTGTGAATTTTAAGAATAAAAATATTTTATAATAGAATCCAAGTGAGTTAATTTCTGCAGTGTAGAGTCGCTTTCGACGTTCAAAAAACCTAAAATTCCAAAGAATTAATTAATTAATCACAAAAGATAATGAAAAATTTACCATCAGTTGTTAAAAAATACTACTACTAACCTACTTTCCATCTGCATAATTTCATAAACAAGAGGATCATGAATCATGATCACTTTGATATAATCATATACACCACAACCAACATTCCCCTTCTTTTTTTACAATAACATTTTTTCATTCTTAAACATGCTAAAACCTCTTAGCATCTTCACCACTTCTCTATCTCCCTCTTCTCTAGCCCATCAACCTACACTAAAACACCTCACATTGATGATCATCATCAAAACCTCCATTCAATTCAAGAATCATGATCAAAGGGGTTGCTGCAATGTCACCACCACGGCGCTCGTCACGTTCCTCTTCCCGTCCGACCACGTGATCGAGCCACTCCTCACGACCGAGCTCCCCGGAGACAGCTCCACCGCCTCCGTCCGCACCCTCACTAGAAAATTCAGCTTCTGCCCCACCCGCCGGAAAACCAACCTCTCCGGCTCCACCGTCACCGCCACATCCACAGGAGGTCGGATTCTCACCGTGTAGATGGAATCCGAATCTCCCACATTCGTCACCGTCCTAATAAAATGCGTAGACAGATTCCGCTTCCCATATTGCTGAAACACTGCCGCCAATGTGGGATAGTTCAAATTCCCAATATGGCCGGCGTGCCTCGCGCCGCCGCAATCCGCCGCCTTCCTCGTAATGATCCGAATGTTCGCCGCCGTGTAGTTCGAATTGCAGAGGAAATCGACGTAGTCGAGGGACGAGATGTCGTAGACGAGGCCGGGATCCATGGCCTTTTGAGGGTGGACGTGGCCGGCGCCGTAGTCCATCACGGTGGAGACGTTGCCGGTGGATTCATCCAGCATTGTCTCCCCGCGGCTGTCGTGACTGTACGCCGTCGTCATCAAGGCCGACTTGATGGCGGCGGGGCTCCAATCCGGGTGCGCCGCCTTTAGCAGGGCGGCCAGCCCGGAGACGTGGGGGCACGCCATGGACGTCCCCGAGAGTATGTTGAACTCCGTGCTCCGCTCGTCCGAGGCTACTCCGCTAGGGCCGACGTTCGCGGGCCAGGCCGCGAGGATGTTGAGGCCCGGGGCCATCAAATCCGGCTTTAGGATCTCTGGAGTCTCCGGATTTGGGCCCCGGGCCGAGAACGCGGCCACGACCGGAGCCGGAGCTACGTTGAGCCGCGTTCCGTGGAATAGGATTGTGGCCTCCGCCGGAGAGTTTGATTTCTCGGCGGATTGGATGTATTTTCTGATTTCATCGCCTTCAGTCGCGCCAACCGCCGTCGCCGGTAACAAGTGGCAATCGGCCACCAAACCCTCACCGTCGAAAACTCCGTTAGCGATAATCATACCAACGCCACCGGCTTTCTTCACTACTTCCCCTTTTGCCGGTCTCGAATTAATCCCTCTGTCGCATAACACGATTTTCCCTGTCACCAAATTAGGATCTAAAGAGCCATCCAAACAGAGGGAAGATGAATACCCATCGCTACCTTCGCCCCCGGCGTAGATTAGCGGGTAGAGCTTATCATGCGCCAGAGCCGGACCGCCGTAAATACTGACGCCGGAAATCTCCCTTCCGTCACCGAGCTTAACGTTAGCCGGAAAATCGCGGTCGATCGTCCCCGCACCGACGGTTGTCATCCACGGCGCGACGTTAGTGACCGTCAATCCGCCGGGGCCACCGTTTCCGGCGGAGGCGGAGACGAAAACGCCGGCGTCCGAGGCGCTGAAAGCGCCGATCGCTATTGCGTCGAGATAGTACGGCACCACCACTCCCCCGACGCTGAGAGAGATCACGTCGACGCCGTCGGCGACTGCGGCGTCGAACGCCGCGAGGATGTCGGAATCGTAGCAACCGGCGTTCCAGCAGACTTTGTACGCGGCGAGGCGCGCCTTCGGCGCCATCCCCGCGGCGACGCCGCGGGCGTAGCCGAGAGTCGACGCCGGAAAAACGTACCTCCCGGCGGCGATTGAAGCCGTGTGAGTGCCGTGTCCGTCTGAATCTCTAGGAGATCGAAGCTCCATCGATTCGTTCATTTTGCCGTTGCTCGCTTCATAACCAGCGCAGAAATACCTAGCTCCGATCAATTTCCGATTACACACATCCGCCGGAAATTTCTCAGCGGCAACACACTCTCCTTTCCACTTCGCTGGCGGAGGACCTAAATCCCGATCATTGAAGCTCTCTCTCTCCGGCCAGATCCCCGTATCGATAACTCCAATGACGAGATCCGACCCAAAATCCGACTCCTTCAACAACCCCGCACTATCTCCCGTCTTCAACCCTAGAAACTCCGGCGAACGAGTCGTGTGCAAGTGCCTCACCTGCTCCGGCAGCACCGCCATCACTCCAGGCAAATTCCTCACCTTCTCCACCTCAATCGCCGACAGCTCCGCTGCGAATCCGTGGAAAACGTTGTCGTACGAGTGAATCACCCGTCCAGATGCCGCATCGGCGGAATCAGACGCGGTGGCGACGGATCTCAGCGTCGATTCGTACCAATTGCTGTGAGTGAGGTATACCGAGGGTTTGGCGTCGGGCTGGACGCGAACGATAAAGGTTTTACGATACTGCGGCGGATTCAGCGCGGAGGAGGCGGTGAGAAGGAAGGGGATTAAGAGAGAGAATGTAGAGAGGGGAGAAATCGCCATTGGAGGTCCAGATTCATTCATGCAGTTTCAGTAGTGTGTGAGTATTTAAGGTGTGAGCTGGAAGAATACAGTTCTAACTTCTAATGATGGTGATATTGATGAACGGCTGAGATTGATAGTTAGGATTTGATTTATTTAGTTGCTAGTGTTTAAATTTTGGTTGCTAGATTAAAGAGACGAAAAGGTCGCTTTGAAATAGTTTGGGTAAATTAAACAATTATTTGATCGAATATATTACTACTATATGACAGCACCTTAATACTAGGGATTATTGTTATTTGTGATGAAATTATATATATGATAATTATTTAATATGTAATCAAATACTACTCATACTTTCAAGGTTTTAATTTGGACAAGCTACTAAAAGATATCATTCTAATGCTCTATGTTATCATTTTTTTACAACGTTTTTCAAATTGTTTATGTATAATGAGTTTAGTTAAATTGGAGTACATCCTAGCTAGTATAGCTCATAAAGTGATCTAATAATTATTAATTGAATGCAGTGATGCTTCCTTATCCAATAATAGATTTATGGGGAACAAACAATTAGATTTGACGGTTAAGTAGGTCACAATCAATTTTTATGCTAAATGAGGCTGTAAAGTATTGCTAAATCCCATAAGTATAAATTTGGTAAATTGACGGTGACGGGTATCTATTTTGTATTGCTAACCTAGATATCGGTGAGGTCCAATCTTGATATTATTGTTGATTGTTTTTTCTATATTCACATCAACTTTAAGGCAAAGTTAATGTGTTTATTGCAAATATAATAAGGTATTTAGAGCATCTCCAATGCTGGCGGACGTCAAATAGCCGTCAAATAGCCTTCACACTGCCACATCATCAGCACTACAATTCTCCTGCCACATCAGCTTGCCACATCAACTGGACATCAAATAGCCATCAAATAGCCTTCACACTACCTATCCACATCACTAATAACAATTATATAATTTAATTTACAATTGTATCAAAATACATAATTTAATTTACGAGACAAATACGGAAAATTCGAATAATAATATTAAAATTTAAAAAGTACATTACTTTTAAAAAAAAGTACAACAATTTAAAAAAATTACAAAAAGTAAAAAGTACATTAATTTAAAAAAGTAAAACAAAATCACTCATCGCCGCCGTCCTCGTCTCCGTCGTCGCCCAACGCTTCTTCACTGCCGTCGCCGCCGCCTCCGTCGCCACCTACGCCGCGGCTATTCCCGCCGGTGTCCCTCCTCATCGCCTCCAGTTCTTCACGCTGGCTCTGGAGCAATACGCGAAGAAAATCCTTCACCTCGGGGTCCACCGCCGCTTGGAAGTCGGCTAAGGTCTTCACCATTTGAGCGCGCGTTTGTTGGCGCGCGAAGAATTTGAGCTCCTCGGTAGACCTGCCGAGGGGGGATGCCGAATGGACATCCTGGGAACTCGGTGTGCCCCCCCTCGCAACCTGCTGCGCCCGCCTTTGCCCAACCGGGCGAGGTCGGCGACCGAACGACCGAGGAGTCGGGACCTCCTGGGCCGTCTCGGGGAGGTCTGACGAACCACCGCTGCTGCCGCTATAATCTCCGGTATAGTTCAGTCTCTGCCTCTTCGGCCAGCCAGCGTCGACGCCTGCCCGGAATTTCTCCGACTCGTTGAGCACAACGTAGCAGTTCCAGTAGGTGAACTCATAGTACTTCTTATCCGGATCGGGGTAGGCTCTTTCCGCAATCCTCCTGCAGTCTTCCTCTGTTTGGCCACTGGTCTGCATGCGGAGGGCGTTGGCGTACAAACCCGAAAATCGAGAGACGCCAGCCCTGATTCGGTCCCAGCACTTCCGGACCTCCTCCCCGGTGCACGGTCTCCCTTCAGGGCAAAATGCCCTGTAGGCTGCAGCTATCTTCGCCCACAAGTTGACGATCCTCTGGTTGTTTGAAACGAGAGGATCGTCGCAAACACTCACCCACGCCTTGGCAACCGCAACGTTCTCCGCGTCCGTCCACTTCCTCCGGCCCCGGATTTCGGCGCGGGGCTGCGACGACTCGCCGACCTTCTTCGCCTTGCCCTTCTTCTTACCCCGCCCTACTCCCTGGCTTTGAATGAGAGTTTCAGAAACGTCGTTAATATCAAAACCCAAGTCCGCTAAGGAGAAGGTCTCCGAATACTGTGCATCCGTTGGGGTCGATGTGTGCGAAGAACCGGTGGAAAAATCAAAAGTCGGCCGATAGGCGTTGTCCCCCCCGTGCGTCGCCTGCGACTGTGGAATCATATGTTGCGCCGGTGGCATCATCTGCTGCGCCGGTGGCTGCATGCCGGGTGCCCACCCCGGCATCATCTGCATAGGGGGCTGCATGCCGGGTGCCCACCCCGGAATCATCTGCTGCCACGGGTACACGTTGTAGTACCCGCTCATTGGAGGCCAACCACCTCCCCCAGGAGCCGGGGAAGTATGGGACCCTGCCCCGGGAGTCGGGGGCGTCTGAGACCCTACACCGGGAGCCGGGGGAGTCTGAGACCATCCCCCGGGATTAACTGGAGTACCTTCGTAGTTGTTCTCCATTGCTCGTTATTGATCTTGTACAGAAAGTAAGGTAGAGAGAGAGTACTCGTTAAAACAAGTGGTGCGAATGAAAATGAGGTTCAACGCGCGTATATATTGTGTTTTGCGAAAAAAAAAAAAAATATTTAAATCCGACGCCGGTTTGGCGCCGATCCGGGAGCCACAATGGCGCCCGTGAGGATCGGCGTGGGAACCGGCGTCAGCGCGGGAATCGGCATGGCGACGCCGATTTTGACGCCGATTTCGCCCACGCCGGTTCCAATGGTTCGGCGTCAAACCGGCGTGGGCGAAAAATCGGCGCTCCGGTGGTGACGCCGACCATTGGAGATGCTCTTATGAAATTGATAATAGACAAAATAAAATACTGAAGCTAATTGAATGTCACGTGTGTGCTGCAATTGTTGTTGAGTGCAACAAAACACACTCGTTTGTCGTTTTATTCCAGTTGTAAAAAGTGTAGTCCTTTAATATATGAACTTCCTCCCCACTTACCAAAAGCAATTAATAATAATAATAATAATAATAATAATAATAATTATTATTATTATTATTATTATAATATACATTTCTTTTATTCTTATGTTACGTATTGAACAGATGCCTCTACTTATAATATTGTTTGGTTGCATGGAATGTCGTGTAAATAAATACGTATATGGGGGACCCTGCTGAATAAAATGTGTGTGTGTGTGTGCGTGGGTTGGGGAATTTGCGGGTATATATAGTTTGAATAAAGAATTTATTACTATTATTTTATTTTTATAGTGGGATTTAAAAATTAAAGTCTAGATATAATATAGTGTGACTTATAGGAGATACTATGCTAATTAATCAATGCAATAGGTTAAAAATATTAATATAATAATATTGAAATGTCAACATAAATTTAATTAATATTTTAATATATTGTGTTGACATTAATATTTAAAATGTTAACATAAATTATGTTAACATTTTAATGTGACATATGCTGATATTTTTAATACAATTATAAGTTAAGCAAATTTTCAATTTATGAAATATGGGACTTATATGTATATCAGTTTATGAATAGATGGATGGACAAAAGAATCTTTACAATGATGACTCCCTTAAAAAGTGAAATTTATCTAAATAAATAATTAATGATGTCAAATTTAAACAATTGAAAAGTTAACGGGTTCAACATACTACTACTACAAAACAACAGTGATACGAAACATAGAGTTCAAAAAATCAAATTAAACAAAAAACAAAAGTTAATCATATTCTCTTCTACCCATAAAAATTGGCAAATCTTTTACTGTCTCTATATAAAATGAGCCCCATTCTCCAATCTCTGCTACTTCAATCACTTTTTATTTCTACATCTCTCCTATTTTATTAGTTTTGCATTAAACTCGTATTGTCCGCAAAATCCCTATTTTTATAGAATAGAGCTTTACATTTAATAAATTACCCACAAAATTATATTTAAAATGTATATCAAAGTACATATGTACAATAAAAATGAAACCGACAGAGGACATTTGAGGCATCTATCAAGTGACATTTTTCATAAAAACTACAAGAGCTACAAAATGCCTTGCCTCAGATACCATATAATTACACATTAAGCAACTAATTTGGCTATTATATCCAATTAGCCCCAACAAATCCCTCTTTTGGGACATTTCCTACCACCTACAATTCTTCCACAAATTACATTTTCCTCCCCATATGTATTCAATATTTCGCCTCTCGCCTCCGTAAAATGAGGGGAAAATGTAATAACCCAAAATATGATTGGTCATAAAGAATTAAGAAAGACTCAAGAATATCCATTTCCTGATTTCATCTTTTTCTTGTAACTAGTAACACTGCATTGTGGGCATATGTATTCCAGCCCATCTGTCTTGGCATAATCCTGAAAAAATTCAAGAAATTGTGGTTTTCAGCCATGGAAATAATCAAATAATGGCTCAACAATTTAACAGTGGTTGTGGATTTGAGATGTTACTTTGAAGGCCCCCAAACCGGGCCGTCGGTCGCAGCCAAAATGGGCCCACTCCCCGCACAAACCGCAGTTGACCCAGTCTCCGGGCGCGCTACTGGTGAATGTTCAAACACGCCGACCATTAGTGATCAACTCAAGGGCTAAACATAAACTATTAGCTTCGTGTGTGTGCAGCAGATCGCTATGTTCGAGAAAAGAGAACTCGTTTTCAAAGCATCGAGCTTTGGTGATTCACTCAAAGGCCAAAATAGAGCATAGTAGCGTGTTGCAAGCACGTGTGTGAGTGTGCAGCAGAGCATAATATTCAAGAAACGAGTAAATTTTAGAAACATCGAGCTTTAGCTATCGACTCAAGGGCTACAAAAATCCGTAGTAGGCGTGTGTGTGTATCTGTGCGAACGTGCAAAATCAAGATAAGAGAAAAGAGGGATTGCGGAAGAAACCTGCGGCATAATAAGCAGCACTCGCCATCGACGTCATCGTGAGCCAATTCGTATTCTAGAAGGTAAGTTTCATAGTGCCTTTTGAGCGTATTTCCCACGCCCTGGTTCAAGAAACGTACGTATATCAAGTTTAAGCAGGATTAAAATGCGTAAGCGTAACACGTTTCAACATTAAGAAATCAAGTTTTGGGGCATTACGGTCATTCTATTGGTAACCGTGTGATTGCGCATCTTTGAAAAAACCTGTCCTTTCCAGTTAATGCCATTTCCGACGTGAAAACCCCCTCGTGTGACAACCTGATCATCATCGAAAAACCATCATCAAACTATGTTACTAAAATGATATTATTTCGATCCTTCAAGAAGCATTACTAGGAGTCTAGGAGAAGTCTTACTTCCCGGTAGAGGTTAAATAGATCGAGACGCTTTGCATTTAGTATGGCATCTGGGAACTCGGCAAGGCCCCCTTGAGGGATGAGACGATTATGCCCTCGAAGGATGAGGAATTGCATCACATCCTTGAGAAATTCCTCCTTCACGAAACGAGAAGCAGAAAGATGAGAACTATGAAAATCAAAACAGAAACAAATGGAAATATTTAGATTGAAGAACAATATACCTCGGAGCACACGTGCAACAGGCTTCTCCCACAACCATGCTTCTTTAGAGGGAGAGGATTTAAAGATATGACCTGCTTAGCTAATGAAGCCGAACTTGATTTCCGATGGGAGGGTGGAGTTATCCCAGCATTATGTTTTGCCGGGGGAGGAGGCAAGTTAGCCTTCACAGGGCCTCCATCGTGCCCATCTGCCACCGAAATTCTAGAAAACGGAAGCATCTTTTGGTGACGAACGTGAGGGATGGGCCTTAAGGCAGCTATCTTGATTCTTCGTCTATGGGTCATACTTGGCAAACTGACTCCGTTCCATAGCATAAGTTCGTTCTCTTCTTTTTTAATGTAGGTCCGGCTTCCTGCAGCTAAACCGTTTAAACTGCCGGTGGTAATTTCCTGGCAAATTGAAGGCCTCTTTCGACTAGGAGGAGGTGGCCTTAACCAGGATGGAGGGCTGCTAATTTTTAGATTATTCGAGAATCCATTCTTCCCCTGCATTGAACAGAAAAATAGCAGACGTTCTGCATCTTCTCTCTCGAATGAAGCTACAGCCAATCCCTGGATGCTGGCGATTCCGAGGGCCACAAAATTACGGTACGAAATATCAGGTGCTAGTTGCCTCAAAACCTAAAGTCAAAATCATGAAGCACTTAGAAAAATAGAAACATAAATGTTTTTCGATAAATCACATACTAACGAATTTAAAGGATGCATAAAAAAATGGGTGCAACGGCCATATAAAATGGTTCAGTAAGAGAAATGAAAAGTTAGCACCTGTGAAGCCCAACTCGGGACCTTCATACAGACTTCGAATACTGCTGCTCCACACGCTACTGAGACGGACCTTCGAGGTTCGGATGTGGGCGGTTTGTTTTCATCAGAATTTGGCGGTGCATGGATCAGCTCGCTCTTGTCTATGATTTCACTCTTTATATGATTCTCCAACAGCTATAAGAATTGGTCGAGTAATTCAGCCAAATTACATAAATAATAAAGAAAAAAAAGCCATAAAGCCAATATTAGAAAAGTTTTAACGCATCACCTGATCATCAAAGCATGTTTGAGCACTCCCCGATACCAAAAGAGAAATGTGGGCTGAACTACTGGTTGATAAATCACATCGCATTGTCACGACACCCCGAGAAAACGTGCCAGCTTGGAGGGGTGGAGGTAGAGCACTGGAAAATGATACAGGCAGGTCAAGTTTCTGACGACCTATATCAATAAACGAGGAAAACAGTATCAACATGTAAATTGCAAACTCACCTAACCCGATTGTGAAGTTTGCTCCCTCGCATCTGAATTAGCACAGGTAATAAAAGTTAACCAAATGAGCACTCAAACAGATCATCGTCTTAAGAGTGAAATTAGCAATAACCGAAGAGTGGTGGTGCTTACTTCGATACTGAGGAGGGCATTCAAACCATCCTCCAACGGGCTCAACAAACGAGAATCCTGAAAATAGTAATCAATTAGGTCCAAGTTTTCCTAGTCTTTTTCAAAACGACGCATTAAATAACATTGGAATTTTTAGTTTACGCCATTACCAAGGAACTAGCCACTCCACAGATGAGGAATCTCATGTTCACATCATCGTCGTATATCTTTATTGCAGGAAGGGAGCCAGAAGTGCTTTCTTCATCTTCCCCAGCATCCTCAACCTCGGGAACGTCGACAGTGATCCTAGGAGGTTCCCCAAAAAGATTAGGGCCCACCTCACCATCGACTTTCTCGCCGTCAGAGAGGACACAATTATTTCGAAGACAGTAAAGCCGAAATGAGGCATCGGCTAGTTGGAACGCATCCCATGTATGACATGATGAGCTACAGTAGATAACATAAAAGGCACCAGGTTAAGATTTTAGCAATTTATATTGAGACATGGACACAACAATATATGGAGGACAGCAATCTTTGTCACACAAGCAAGTGAAAGCAACCGTATTTGATGAATTAATCAGTAAATAAATATAATTACCTTTGTATTACAGATAATAGAGCATTACGAAAATGGCTAGCCGCATAGCATGAAAATGAGTTCTTCCAGTATATTACGTAAGGAATACCCTGCACAGATGAAGACGGTGAGCCGGAAGCAAAATCTGCATACGAATTTCTTTTCTTGTCAAAAATTAAATTGCTAACATTTTCGACAACCAAAATTACTCCTCTTTGCTTACCTTCGAATGAAGAGACTTGGCCAACATTTCACCATCTGGAACCTCCAAATAAACCTTCGAAAAAGCGTTTACTTCCAATCAGACTTAATATGAGCATTAGGGATATGAAAGTAAAAACATTAAGCCAAGATATTTCAAAGTTATTTTCCCTACTAATGCTCGTGTTACTAAGGAGAAACTGACAATCAACCAGTGACACTCTTTTCTAAAGTTGACATCGAATTCAATGCATGTTCCTCTTCATCTTTATATAAACTAAACTACTCGTTGTTTGCAGCCTTGTTCGTATATTAAAGAAAAAAACAAACTTCTACGTAGTGGCAACGAAGAACCAATCCAAAAGCTAATAGCAAATATAACGACAACTTGGTGGAGAAAGCAAAAAAACATACAGTAGTTGGAATTGTGGAGCTAAAAAGTCCGGAAACAGCCTCAGGAGAGGACAGCTCCACCCCTCCCAAAGAGAATGACCCGACTTCCTTATTTTCCAACTGTTTCCCTTGCAAGTAAACAAGATTCGGCTGCAACGAATCAAGAGATTTGCGGAACTCATCTGGTGTCGGGTTCTTCAGCGTTTGGACCTAACAATGCCAACATAAACGATGTAAAAACTGCAGCAAACAACATCAGGTTCGACTTAGACGAGCTAATAAGCATCATTTATGCACCTCTAAACGTCCTGAAGATGCAATTTCAGGGAAGGGGAACCTCCTCTTCTCCTCCGAAACATCTTGATTCCGCTTGCTCTCTGCTGGTTCCGAACACAAGACCGCGAGAAGATTGCAAGTGTGTTTCAGAGCTCCTTGGGTGTGGAACATATCCAAATCACTGGATTTTACTCGAGAAGGGCAGGAAACTTATCCAAATTTACTTATCTCTCACAAAATCCACTTATTCTCCACTTTAAAAACCACATTCAAGCATCATTGCAGCAGCATGATGAACGAACTTCACTTGAACTAGCACCAAAATTCACAACTTATTTCCACACAAATAACACAGAAAAATCGAGGCCTGATCTGCAGAAAAATTAACTGAACCAAAATCAAACAAAAGCAAATAAATTTCTACAGCAACAGAAATCATAACTTACAAAAATCACACAAGAATTACTTAACACATCATCCTCCCAACTTATGAATACCCAAAATCAGCTGAAACAGACACAAAAGACATTGAAGATTTCGAAAACCCAGATGATAAAACAAACAAACTGACCGACCCAGATGGAGAAATCAACAAAGATCGCCGCTTTCAAACCAAAACAAATCTCCTATCGCATACAGAGGGAAGAAAAAATAGGTAACCCTAATGCGACTGCCTATTTAATTCAACCCCGATAAAAAATCAAACAATAAAAGAATAGGAAAAGGGGAAAATAAAAAAGAAAAATCGTGTGTTTCAAGAATCTTTATCAATTGATCTTCGAAACAAGTGATGGACTTGCTCTATCCACCGCTATATCATCTCCATCTAAAAAAAATTGGGGAAATCTTTAATCTTTATTATAATGTGGCAATAAACTAAATTCTTTTCATAATGATCTGTTAAAACTTCAATTCTGATTTTGTTAACTTGAATTCATCTGCTATTATAATTAGGTAAGTTAATTGCTGTAATCATTTACTTGGCAATTTTTATTTTTTTTGGATTATCAAAGTCAAACTACATTTCAATTTTCGTCCCAAATCGTAAAATGTGTTCTAGCACTGTTTTCATTCATTCCCCTTTAGCCAGGATTGATTGAATTATAATTGGAATAAAATTGAGGGAATATTGAATGAAATTTCTGGGTGCTTTGGAAGAATACTGAGTGTTGTATTGTTGTCATCTTCTCTCTCTCTTTCGTTCAAATTTTTTTTATTAATATTTTGGTAATTTTATTTTATAAATCATGCTGAGTATTGTGTAATTCATAAAATGGTGAATGCATGATTGGCATATTGCATTCAATAAACAAATTTAAGAGTGATTTTTTACGAGTAGTGTATGATATTCTTGTTCATCTGATCATCTCCCACCATCAAAACTAAAGTATTTTTTTTGAAGTAGTGTGTGAGATATTAAAATGCTAATAAATTCTTATTTATAAAAATATTTTCATTTTTGCACAATAAATATAGCACTTTCTTTAATAATAATTTCAATTGCATGCTTGACATGTCCAACACTGACCATTTAACTTCATTTTGGTTTAGTAAAAATCAAATCAAGTAGGGGGCTTATATCCTTTACAAATTAAATGTGAATTTCGTATACAAGTTGGGAATAATATGGAGTACTTACTAATATTAATAGAGTAGACGTAGATGATAAATTGTAATACTATGTGACAGAGTTATACAAATAATTTCACCTTTCCATTTTGAATTTAAAAAATTGACTTGTGTGCATATATGATATGATTACAATAACCTACCACAATGGCTGTTCGAAGATGAATAATTATAGCATTAATTATAAATCGCTCTTTTTTATGTTGTTGAATTATTATTATCCAACAACTTTCAAATACTCCTATTATTACTAGTAATACTTTTTTATTACAGCAGTTAATGGTTTGAAAGAGCAAGATGGTTTTGATAACATACGGTCCATTGCCTTAATACAGACTGAAAAGTAGTAGTATATTTTATTTTTGTTGGGCATAATAACATGAAGATACGTCATGTTATGAAATATATTGAGTTCATTTGGTATAGTTGTTTGGTAAAATATTTAATTTACTCAAAAGTTAATTTTTAGGATTATTATAATAAGTAGAACTGAATAATAGTGTAGAAAGATTTGAGAATTAATTTAATTTATTAATATTTTGAGTAAAGGCCAAAAGTGGTCCTTAACATATGACGATTTTACGATTTTGGTCTAAAACATTATCTTTTTAATTATTTAGTCCTCCACAATTGAAAACATGCTGGATTTAGTCCTTTTTAGACGGTGCCGTTAAAAATTAACGGTAAAGGCATGTTTAAACTATTTTGATGGGATTTGGTAACTAAGTACGTTTTGTTAACTACCAGTACTCCTGCTAAATTATTAATCAATTATTTATCAAAAAAAGCTCCACGCGGTGGCGGAGAGGCAGCGCACCGCCGGGTTCCCGCACCATCCCGGCGGCGAGAGGTACTTCTCGTCGTAGTTCTTATTCGAGAACATGGACGCGGTGGAGAACGGCTCCGCACCACCGCCAATCGCGCAGAAGCAAGAGGGTTTCGGCGACGGATCTCGAATGAAGTCTTTGCTGGATCAGAATATTGTGAAATTGAAGTTCAAATCGAAGAACAACACCAAATTAGGATTCGCCGACGGTGTCAAACATAAGAGAATCAATTCCAGAGCTCAAATCCCGATCGATTATTAAGAAATTCTAGAGGAAAACACCTCTCACGAGCACGATCTCATGAAAACAGTTGGGTGGTGGTCGTTGCTTGGCTGGGCAAACTCAGAAGGAAACTTCTTTGCAACCATTGCCTCTCCAAGTTCAATTTGATGTAAATCTGAACCATTTTCGTTGAATTTCTATGTTTCATTTTAGAGGAAGTCGGCTCATTTTTGTTGGATATTTTTTTTTGTTCCATCTTCAATTTGGTTCGATTGTTAGGGTCGATTCTGGTTCAAGGCTGTGACGATTTATAGTTGAATTGGAGTTCTTTCCAGTTGAATTTTTGGGTTCTAGCAATTGCTGGAAATTTCAGTGATTTGGCTGGACACATAGCGTATACGTTCATTTATCAATTCATTATTATTTCATTGCTTTTTGATCAATGAAATTAATGGGATTGTCATGATTAACAAATTAATTTAAGTTGAGGAGCGCGGCGGAGTAGATCGTGGCATCGATAAAACGTTGGGCGAAGGATTGTGAGGATGGAGATGGCGAGAGATGGAGGCAGCACGAATGGAGATGGAGTAGAACGAAATGATGCTGGAATCCCAGAAGCAAATTGTCGATGCATTTTTGAGGGGATTGTTTCAGCTCAAGAACATTAAGAAGAAGGTGAAAAGTGAAAACAGACCCATCTGCAAATTCACCCTCAGTAATGTACTGTATTTTCTTTCTTATTTTTTCAAAAATCCTTATAATATATGGAGTTTGATGCGTAATTTAGTTTTAAATAAATTAAATATTCTAATTTAAACTCCTAATTCAGTCAAAATAGTTTAAACATGCATTGACCGTCAGTTATTACCGGTGCCGCCCAAAAAGGACTAAATCCGGCCCGTTTTCAATTGTGGAGGACTAAATAATTCAAAAGATAATGTTTTAGACAAAAATCGTAAAATCGTCATATGTTAAAGACCACTTTTGGCCTTTAGTCTAATATTTTATCAATAAAAATTACAAAAGTAGATAACCTACTACATACCTCAAATTATAAGAGTAAGTTATTTATAATCAATAAATAAATGAAAAGAACCAAATTGCATGTGTTTCCACTAGTCTTTAACTGGACTTCTCAAATAATAAAACCAAACAAACAACCATGAGCTAAAATCATCACCAAATCTAACACTCAAATCTTTTCTACACCAACACAAAAATCGGCGGCGCCGACGCAACCACGCTTCCAACACCTCTAGCCTCGCACCGGCGACGGCGCTGCCAAGATTCTTCTCGTGGAAACCCCGATTTTCTTCATATCTTCCAAATAAATATTTTAGAGTGGGAAAATTAAAATGTATAAAACCCCAATATTTGAATAATTTAAAACAAATAAATAACTCTGTTTCAGACTAATGCGTTCTAGTTGGTTTTATTTCGAAAACAATTACCTGCACATGTAAATTTCTTTGCCACTCCAAGGCTTGTGGCAGAGGTGGCAAGAATTGAGAAAATTGTAAGAATATTGATAATGGTGGCAAGATATTCCATCTTCTGATTTCATATTTTCTTCACTCGAACAATTTCTATTGGAAAAAAATCCAAAGACAATTTTCCTCGAATAATCCCATTTCTTCGACCTCCACATTAGTGATAGCATGATGAATATCTGTTGAAACTATGTGACACTGTGTGTATGTGTGTTTTTAAAATGGGAAGATTTTATGATTTCAAAAGCTTACATTTCAGTTGAATTTATACAGTACGAGGACGAGAAGCATCGTGTGACCTGTGAGAACACAGAGAAATGGAGAGGCAGCCGTGAGCTGAATAAATTAAACAATTATTATGGAAAAGATGGGTTTTGTCGTTTTTATATGAAGTTTTATTATATCTTCTGCACATTTTAAATAGGTTTTTTCATGATGTTTAAAAGAGTGTACGGACTATTTTTAAAATTATTTTGTGGTTCTCTATTTTCTTCTCTTCTACTACTATTAAATTTTCAAACTAGTTTAGTTTCTGTATTTTTGACCTCGAGTGGTTGTACGTTTGAACCACGAACATATCTTTTATGTTGGATTGGAATTTTAACACAAAATCATCTGGCTTGTATAGAAACGTAGCCTCATATACTACACCATAAATAATTTAGGCTTGGTAATTTTTTTTCCTTGTATTTAAAAATTGTGACTAGCTAGGTTATCATTAAATTTAAAACTTACATAAGGGGCACACTCATGTGCGTTCGGGTCTCACGCTCGACTCGAATATATTTAAAATATCAAACAATTACTTCTTTTTCTTTGAGCTAATGTGAGATAGAGCTTAATCAATATTTGTAATTGAATACATATGAAAGTTCGATTTATTTATTGTATTCACTTTTTTATAAGGGGAAACTTAAGTATAAAACCGAGCTTTAGTTATCATGTAATTTGTAAAATGATATTTTTATTTGAGTAAAGTCAGTAAATTTTGTAATTTGTACAATTTTTATTGATTTTAATCACATTTTAATTTTGTAATTTGTACAATTTTTATTGATTTTAATCACATTTTTATTGACGGGAAACGAACGTAGAAAACTAAGCTTTAGTTGTAAAATGATACTCTCTCCGTCTCATATTACTCACACTTTTCATTTTAGATCTTTAATTTGGGATTGATTTTTCAGTGGAATTAAATTAGTATTTTAAGTGTAATGAGAATCACTTAATGATGAAATACTTAATTTACTTTAATATATTAATTAAATATTTTAATTCTTACTTAAAATATAAATAGTGTAAGTCGTGAAATTAACATAAAACAAATATAGTATTTTTATTTCTAGTATCTTTTCACACTTTAATTATTTTTGCATGTTGTTTTAACCCGTTTAAGTGGTGACCATATAAATTTGTTTGAGAGTTGAGCATCGTGATCAAGCCGTAAGGACTGTCTCATAAAAAACAAAACGTATTTTGTGGCTCTCTTACATCTCTTATTTCATACTAGTGGAGTACTATTTTCTTTAAAGTTCATGTATTAGTTATGGACACAGAATGAAATAGTAATATTTCGAACTCGTGTTACTACTTACTATAATTTGTAAATAATTTAATTTTGGGTCGAAAATTTTGATTTATGGGAAAAAATGAAAAAGAAAAGTAACGATTTGGAATAATTCTGTTTGATTTAAGTACATAGCCATTTTACCTAGCTACCACACTAGGAGGTCTACCATGTTACTCTTCTAGTCTAAAGTCTAAAATGTGCAAAAGTTATACTTCAAATATTTCATGTTACTTGAGTTCGTATTCCATTTTGAACTTTCCAAGAGTCATTTTCAGCAAAAAAACAACACATTAATTCTCTTACTTTACCTTCTCTCATCTCTCTATTGTATTTTGTATCTACTTAACCATACTAAACACTACTTAAATTACGTGCTCCAAAAAAAGACTCAAGTAACGTAAAGACTCAAGTAACGTGAGACGGCGATAGTATAAAACATCACATAAAAATGACAAATTCATCTAGTTAACATAACTATTTATGTGACTCAAAAGTATGTCTATGCTTTCTATGCCAAAAAAAGAATCCTATTTCACCAAGAAAAAATCCAGTGCAACTACAATCATACATTCAAAAAATTCCAACATAATCATGCTGTCCACAAATATCTCAGAAAAGACTAATCTTGAAGCAAAATTTCAGCATGTGCACCAACATGCTAATCCATAATCTTGAAGAACTAATAGAAAAAATGATGTGGTGCCAAAGCAAGCTGCACGTTTTAGTCTATAGGTAGAGCTGGATGAGCTCGTCACTTACCACAGACGGTGTAAGAACGCCAAGATCAGTAAAGAGGAGGGTGAGATACTGTGGGGGGGTGTAGTCGCGAGCAGATCTTTCAACCTCCACCTTTGATGGAATTGGTACGCCAAAATCAATGGGGCGTAAGGCTGGCGCCATGTCTTTCTGGTCCAACGGGTATAGGCGTGCAAACTGCAAGAACGGGCATGCATATGTTTCAGAATAATCCAAACTAAATTTATGAAACACAGTCAGGGTGGATAATACCTTGTAGCTCTCAGCAGCAACGTACATTGGCTTGTTCATGGCTTTGGCAACCAATGCAATTTGGTAGGTTCCCATCATGTTTATAATGCCTCCACTTTCAACCACACCATCTGCTCCAACAAGTACCATGTCTACTTCATCCATGCTATATGCCACAGCAGAGTCAATTAAGAGCTTAACAGGGACATCCAGTTTGGCAAGCTCATTGGACACACGTAATCCTGACCTGTCGGGTCTTCCCTCTGTGTTCCAGAGTCATATCATACACTAAACTGAAAAGTCTATCCTCAAAGAAACATGTATGCCTCAATCCTCATAATTCACAAGTGCATACAGCAAGCCAGTTATTACTTGCAAAAATATGCACATTAACTAATACTATTGAAAAGAATGCCAAGCATTTTTTAGCAATGCTTATGGATGACTTGAGAAGCCATAAATGGTCAGGTTTGTAGTTTGTTTAGAGGAAAATAGATGATTCCAGTATTATTTTCGATAGCCCTCTGACAGATTTATCTTCCTTTCTTATTTTCGTCTCAGAGGAAAGAAATCCATACGACTATTATGAAGTGCTAACTGCTAAGCACTTGGACAAAGGAAAACAGTGATCAAATATGTTACTGATAATGTGGAGAAGTAAGTCAGGTGATATAGAGTTGATGCTAGGAGCACACACCTGTGCAGAGAACTCGAAACAGTTTCTTATTCTCCGCTGCAGTTCTCAGAGCTTCGAGCACAACCCTGGAGAAGCCATGCACCAGAATTGTGCAACCATCGAATATAAAATCTTGACTCAGCATAGCTATTATTCTCCGAGCCTGTCATGGGAAAGATCCGTTTAAACAAATTCAAAGCTTGGAACTCAAAACTGTCTATCAAATGAACACCTTATATGATATCTCCCCAAACTTCTCAGCACGCTCAAGAAGTCGGGACTTGGCAGAACCGAAGTCTTCACGATCTAAAGCTGAAGTTCTAGTCACATATCGCATGAAAATGTCACAACCAGCTGTTAAGGAGATTGAAGTAGTGTCCCATGACTGCATCAGAATTGCAAGAATTCGTAAAATTATCAATGTCATTCTGATCAACACTCATTGTTCTGTCAATCTAATAAACTCAAATTAGAGATTTGCTACTTCACAATTCACATGATCCAAACACAATTAGATAAGTGGTCAAAGATGTGAAACATTCAAACTCATTTGCAGGAATTCAAGCATAATAGAAGCAGAAGTCAATTTTCAATGAAAACCAGATGTTTTTTGTAGCTCTAATTCATCCGTCGAATGGTCGGTTGATCCATACCACTCATTATTCTATCATCTAACTAATCGATTCATTTTATTCGTTTGCCACTTAATATTATCGAAACAATCAGATAAAGATTTACAAACTCAGTTGGAATAATACAAAAACGTTATAACATAAAATGAGGGATAAACAAAGAGCTCGACAAAATCGAAATAATTTGCTTACTTTAAGAGAATCGGATGCCTTTTTAAGCTCAATTTCAAGCTCCATCATCGTTTTCGCTTGGCTCGAACGAATTACCGACGCCAAAGCCCTAATCGCCGCCACAGCCTCCGCCAATTCCGGCTGTTTCCGCCAATTGTTAAACTCGTCAACCACCGAGAACTTCTTACCTTTCTCCTCGCCACCGGACGCGTTGTTCTCCACAGCAGCGTCGTCCGCGTTTCCTGCGACGGCGGCCTGCGCCTGAGCCAGCCAATCGCTCGTTACAACGCCGTGGTGCGCCGCACGCGTCTCGTAGTACATTGAGACGTTAGCGCCAGGGTTTTCAGTCATGGCGGTGGATACAAGGGAGAGCGGGCGGCTCTCGGCGGCGTCTTTCCGCTGCTGCTCCTGCTTGTCGAGGATGAATGAAGCTGATCGATACCACATCTGTCTCTTTTCGTGAAATTAACACGTTTTTGATGGATCGATTTGCGGTTAGCGGGAATGGGAATCAGAAATTTGTGCGATTCAGCCGTGAAAACGACGCCGGCGGCAGGGTTTTGGTGAAGTTCTGGCAGGATTGAGAGAAAGAGGGAATGGGCGGATTTTGGGAATAGTTTCTCTACGGTTATTTAATTATGTAGAGCTCCGATGGAGTTTTAGACGATCGCCACGTCATAAAACTGCAGCATCAACGGTTGGAAAATTTCAATGTGATGTAGTAGTATATTTTTGTTGTGTGTTATAAATGCAGGTCCCTCTGTCCGCGATAAGCCTCTCTCCGCGATAAGTCAGTTTTTTTTATTTTAGTCCGTCCACAATTAGGAGTCGTGATTCATTGTTACTATAAATGTAATATAGTCTTACATTCCACTAACTCATTTCTCTCACATTTTATTTAAGACTAATATATACAATTAGAACTCATATTCCACTAACTTTTTTCGCCAACGTTTTTTAACCTTTCTTAAAAATCGTGCCGCCAAGAAATGAGACTTCATGTGGCAATGCATTTGCTAACAATGTTTAGTTGGCATTTTATGTTCATAGGCAACTCAAACCCTCAACGAGCATCCCCAAGTCATAGATGACTAGTTGGTATATCGTGCCCCTTGATTTGTGCATGCCTCTCGAAGGATAAAAGATATTGTTTTGGTAAGCCAAACCAGCCTCTTGATCATGACGACCTTGTGCCAAGGTTCTTGTGCTCCTCATATTTGTGTTTAGGACCCTTGTAAACCCTAGTGACAATGTTGTCATACCTATTTATTCCTCTCTACGACTTGATTCGTGAAATGAGAATGACTCAATTTTTTGGGACGCCGGTCAATTTGTTTGTCAACGACAGACTTGTAGATATATGCCAAAAACAGAGAACGACATAGTCGGCCCCAAAGCTGAGAGCAAGAAGATGGCGATGCAGCCGATGCAAGGTCCTCGAATGACTATTCGGACCCTCCTAAGTACTAATACATACTTTATTCATTTAAAATTACTTTTATTTTTTATGTTAAACAGAACAATACCATTTTATTTTTAAAATCAACTTCATTTTGAGACTAATGATTTAATAAAAATTATAAATTCGTGAATTGTCATTAAAATTTTATAAAGTTCGAGCAATTAATCAATTTTCTATAATAAAAGTAGAGTACCAATTTAACATGGACCAGATGGGCCGACCCGTTATTTCACTTTCGGATATTAAATTATACTAGAGCCCATGATAAAGCGGTCAGTAGCTTTGCAAAACAATTCTAACATAATTTTGGTAATTACAGCTCTCAATAGCCCATAATTTCAAATCCTTTTGAGATTTGGCCCAAAATTAAAGTAGTTGACCATAATTTGATTTTACATATAAAAATCAAATTATTAAAAAATGGAAATTAAAAACAAAAACATAACGAGTAGAGTACATGATATACAATGAGTGGCAATTGGTGAATGGCAGTAGTGGCAACATAACTTAATTATTACATATTGAATTATAAATTTTAAATCCCGAAAGTGATTTAGTAATTGGTCGGAGTAAATGGAGCAAGTATTGACCATTTACCCAAATTGGAAATTAACATTAACATTTAAATAAATACCCCATAATTGAATAACAGCTCATCAAATTACCTAGTAAAATTGATAACCTAATCAAGAAGATAATTGATATACTCCACTTTATTTTTGTGATCCCTTTTCCAAAATTAATACGTAACACATAATAAAATATTATACATCAAGAAAAATCTATCAATTCCAATTTCCAATTACACAAGCAAATATTATTTTATAAAATAAGAAGCAGTCCGCTAAAACTAATTTATTTTATTGCCTGATACAACAATTTAAGTCAGCTTTCAAATCTAGCAAAAAAGAAAATATATGTTAAGCGACAATTGGAATATAGCCACGTGTCTGTTAACCATAGGCCGTCGCTTTCATAATTTTGTGTTAATCAACAAATTGTGATTATTTAAATTGGGATGAAAATGGCTACGTACAGCTTAGCTTGTTTCAGTCGCTTTCTTCTCAATCAAATTTCTCCTACCATTATTATAATCATGCAATTGCAAATCTCTGACCACGACGAATCATTTCGAAAATTAGTTACTTAGTTGTATTAATTCACGCCCCAATTACGATTAATCTTGGTGATTCAACTTCCGATTTCCCATATATTTGAGGATCAAGAAATTAGGGCTGACACTCGCTGAATGAGAAGGGGCAACTGTTTCTCCCCGAAATCCCGCGTTTTTCAGAGTGAATTGTGTGACAGAGGGGATACAGAGTGATTATTTTTTTGAATCCAGTGATTGCGGCGTGTTTCTCCGGATTTCCCCTTCGGAAGTTATATGTATAAAGGTTCGTTTTTCTTTCATTGCTCTGCTGTGTGTGAGGGATTGATATTGGATTCGTTTTAGTTGTTGTGGTTATTTTTCTTTCATTGCTCTGCTGTGTGGGTAGAGTTGCCAGCTGGAATTCGGGAGCTACGGCTATTAGTTCTTGATCAAGGAAGTTGGGAGGGGGAAAAACGATTAGGGGATTGTGCTTAATTTTGAGTGGATCAAGTGTATTGCAGCTGTTTTAGTTTCAATTGAGTGTTTTATAAGTAGAATCTATTGATAAGATTGGATCAGTTTGTTACTACTTAATAGGTTATTTGTTGTATTGAAGTTGAGGAGTCATTATTAATCTATTGTGATTCTCTGTGTCAGGGGTTGTTGGGAATGGATGTTTGAGTTGGAAAGAAATGAGTATATCACAATGAGTTGGAAGGGAGGGTTGTTGAGTCGATGGATGACCCTGATAGGACGTTTCCGGATCTGGTAGGCTTGTTTAAATCTTGGATGTCATGGCGGTCGGAGCCTGCACATGTGTCGAGGGATTTCTGGATGCCCGACCAGAGTTGCAGGGTATGCTATGAGTGTGATTCACAGTTTACCTTGTTTAATCGTAGACATCATTGTCGTCTATGTGGTAGGATTTTCTGTGCCAAGTGTACTTCGAATTGGCTTCCTGTTGGACATAGCGAGCCAAAGATTTCATTAGAAGAGCGAGATAAGATTAGGGTCTGCAACTACTGTTTCAAGCAAAGTGCGAAAGATCAATGGGGAAAAGAGTTGAGTGTAGCTGTTGATGATGGGCTTCAAGTGGACCTACCCGATGCCAGCTGTACTTCTCCATCAACAACCAGTTTTCTTAGCACCAGATCTAGTGGCACCTGTGGTAGTAGCACTACATTTGTGTCAGTACCACAGTCTGCTGGCCCCACCCCGATGCAATCACTCTCAATGGAAGCAGATTTAGATAGGCAAAATGTTGGAGCAGCAAAGATCAATGTCACGGAGGAGCAAAACCTGTCTGATGACCAATTTGATTATTTCCGAAACAGGTTATTTCTGATCTTCCTTTATTAATTTCATAGATAGCATGTTTCTTTGAGTGTCTCAAGAGATTTTATAAAGCTTGAATAGATTAGAGGCATGATATTTTATTTCGGATGAAATAGTTAATTGTGGTGAAAATATTAGTGTAGTGTAGTTATGCTCAATTGTTTTGTTGAGTGCTTATATTTATTCACGTGAGTTTAAGCATTGAAAATCAATATTTGGTTGATAGTATTTCTCATCATTATTTGTTTAACAGGAGTGATGACGAGGATGATGAATTTGGAATATCTCAGTTAGGTCCCATAGCTAGTGACTTCTCCCAGGTTAATGGCTACTATGGTCCTGTTAAATTCGAGGATATCAACAGTGATTACAACTCACGTAAAGTTCATCCTGATGGAGATGCTGTTGATTCAAAAAGTACGACCAGCTCCCCTTTGCGATATAGTCTTAATTCCCGAAACTCTGAAGAATCACAGCAGATTGCTGAAAAAGATGCTGAACACGATATTGGTGATGAATGTGAGGCACCTTCTTCTCTATATGTGGCAGAAGACGTAAATACAGAGCCTGTTGATTTTGAAAACAATGGAGTTTTGTGGCTCCCTCCCGAGCCTGAAGATGAAGATGATGAAAGGGAAGCACTTGTATTCGAGGATGACGGTGATGGGGATGCTGCTGGAGAATGGGGATATTTGAACAATTCAAGCAGCTCTGGGAGTGGGGAGTTTCGTAGTCGGGAGAAATCAATCGAGGAGCATAAGAGAGCCATGAAGAGTGTGGTCGAAGGCCATTTTCGGGCTTTAGTAGCTCAACTTTTGCAAGTAGATAATCTTCTTTCAGAGGATGAAAATGACAAAGAGAGTTGGTTGGAAATAATCATTGCCTTGTCATGGGAGGCTGCCACATTTTTAAAACCAGATATGAGCCAGGGGGGACAAATGGACCCAGGGGGATATGTCAAAGTAAAATGTTTAGCTTCAGGGCTTCGAAGTGAGAGGTAAATACTTTAACCAGCTTGCAAATGGTTAGTAAATATTTTCTCTGTGTGTGATTTTCTTTAATTTCCACTGAGATGAAAGCAAACAGGGTAATGAAAAAGGTGAAATTTTTTTTAAAGTCAAACTCAACAAAGAGACGAAGCTGGTGATTATGAATACCGAATCATCATAGAACATGGGATTTATGGACCATGTTCTTCTTTCCTCTACTGCTTCAGTATTTCTGAAATATGCCCCTTCCTATAATAAACCTATACCTTTAGGTATATTTAGATTTCAGTCAATGACTCAATGTAGAGGATTTTGGAGGTTGAAAGTAGAACATCATTCTTGTGTTTATATTCTGTTACATTATTTTGTATTCCTCGGATGGTGACAATTTTACCTTACAGTTTGGTGGTCAGAGGAGTTGTGTGCAAGAAAAATGTGGCTCATCGACGGATGACATCAAGAGTTGAGAAGCCTCGCTTAGTGATCCTTGGAGGGGTACTTGAGTACCAGCGGGTTTCTAATGCTCTTTCAAGCTTTGATACACTGTTACAACAGGCAGTATTATTGACTTCACTTTATTTAAATCTAAGCTTATATTTTCCTTGGTCATTGAGTTTAACATTTGACTGTTCAACAGGAAATGGATCATCTGAAGATGGCTGTTGCAAAGATAAGTGTGCACACTCCTAATATTCTTCTGGTTGAGAAATCTGTTTCGCGCTACGCCCAGGAGTACCTTCTCGCGAAAGAAATATCACTTGTTCTGAATATTAAAAGACCACTTCTGGAGCGTATAGCCCGTTGTACTGGTGCCCAAATCGTTCCTTCAATTGATCACCTATCATCAGAGAAGGTGGGTTATTGTGACATGTTCAATGTAATGAGATTTACGGAAGAGCACGGTAGTGCTGGCCAGGCTGGAAAGAAGCTGGTGAAGACTCTGATGTATTTCGAAGGTTGCCCCAAGCCACAAGGATGCACTGTAAGTTTGTGACAGATTTATCATTTTGAAAATTCAGTATTCAAGTTTAGCTCTCTTAGGGGTATTGTGGCTGTTTATTTTCTTCAGATAATACTTCGAGGTGCCAGTGGGGATGAATTGAAGAAAGTGAAGCATGTCGTACAGTATGGAGTTTTTGCAGCTTATCACTTGGCTCTGGAGACGTCTTTTCTTGCTGATGAAGGTGCCTCTTTGCCAGCACTTCCATTGAACTCTCCTATCACAGTTGCACTACCAGATAAGCAGTCGACAATCGACAGATCCATCTCAACGGTACCTGGTTTTTCAGTTCCATCTGGTGATAAAACTCCCGGACCTCAATCTGTTGGTGATCTACAGAGATCAAATACTTTACCCCCTTCAGATCTAATCAGGGAAACGATTGCATCGATTCATGAATATTCAGACACGCATAATATCCCTGCTCCTTTAAGCTCTCAATATGGTGAGCCTCCAATATCATCTTGCGTGGATCAGCATTCATCCTCGAATCCATTGTCTGCTGAAGATCAAGCTATTCTAGACTTGGGCCTGTCCATTGAGGCAAAACCTAGTGAGTTAAACGGACTTTCTGTTGCAGCGGCAGATATCCACTCCTCTAATCAATTTGGAGATTCAAATGTCAAAATTATAGATTCTAAGAGTAATGGCTCAAATCTAACATCTTTACAAACGGATGCTCTCAAAATTTCTGATGAACAACCTGCTCTGAAAGAAGAATTTCCACCTTCTCCGTCAGATCATCAAAGCATCTTAGTCTCATTGTCATCGAGATGTGTATGGAAGGGGACTGTCTGCGAAAGATCACATTTGTTCCGGATCAAATATTATGGTAGCTTTGACAAGCCATTGGGCCGTTATCTGCGGGATCATTTATTCGATCAGGTATCTCTCTCTCTCTCTCTCTTCAAACTGAAGACAAAATTTTCAGTCTTACTGACGTGTCTACCATATGCAACAGAGTTTTGTATGCCGTTCATGTGAGATGGCTTCCGAGGCTCATGTCCAGTGCTACACTCATAGACAAGGTACTCTGACAATTTCAGTGAAAAAACTACCTGAAATAATTTTACCTGGTGAACGGGAAGGGAAGATTTGGATGTGGCACCGTTGCTTGAGATGTCCCAGGGCTAATGGATATCCGCCTGCAACTAGGCGTGTTTTGATGTCGGATGCTGCATGGGGGTTGTCATTTGGAAAGTTTTTGGAGCTAAGCTTTTCGAACCATGCAGCTGCGAGTAGAGTGGCCAGTTGTGGCCATTCTTTGCATAGGGACTGTCTTCGATTTTATGGGTATGATCCATTTCTCGTGTTCCATACATATTTACCACTGCCTCTCGAGCATATTGGATCTATTTTATCAACCAAGTCTACTTGCTTGGCTGATGCAGGTTCGGGCAAATGGTTGCTTGCTTTCGTTATGCGTCGATTGATGTTCATTCGGTGTACCTACCTCCCTCAAAACTTGATTTCAACTACAAAAATCAGGAGTGGATAGAAAAAGAAATGAATGAGGTGAAACAAATGTCATTCTCTCTTTTTATTCCTTCGGGATCTCTTGTCTCTTTAGATATGCCAAATATCCTTTCATTTACACTTTCTAACTGTCTCACAGGTGGTTGGGCGTGCTGAGCTCCTCTTCTCTGAAGTTCTCAATGCTCTACGTCTTTTGGCAGAAAGAAAAAGCAGTGCAGGTGCGATGAACGGTGTTGTGAATGTTCATGAATCTAGGCACCTGATTATAGATCTAGAAGGGCTCTTGCAGAAGGAAAAGTCAATGTTTGAGGTTAGGGATCATTTTCAAATCAAGAGTTTCATTTACAAAGCAATTTTCATGTGATTAATATCCTTTTTTTTGGCAGGAAATGCTCCGGAAAATCATGAGAAGGGAGGCAAGAATAGGGCAACCTCTCATTGATATTCTCGAGCTCAATCGGCTGCGCAGAGAGCTAGCTTTTCAGTCTTATGTGTGGGACCAGCGCCTGATATACGCAGCCAGTCTAGATTCTAGTAACAAACCAAATAAGGTGGAGGTTTCCACTTCAGAGGCCGTTCAGAAAATTCTCTGTGAAACTGAGAGACTTCAAGATGTAAATGTACTAGTTCCAACCAGTAATACTTTAAGCAGTTTGGTGTCGGCTGCTGCCGATGCAAAGCTCAAAGAAAATCCCGATCATGGCAAGGTCGGTCTGCTCTACAATCACCTCGAGGTGATTCCCCAAAGAACTGATTTATCCTCAAATCCGAATCATGGAGATCAGAACCCTCTTGAACCCTCTCATGAAGTAAGGTCTGCTGATAAATCGGATGCTCTGGCTTCGAGCGTCAATGTACATAAAGCTCTCTTAGATGGTCAAACTCCTATATCTTTGTCGGATACTCTTGATGCCGCGTGGACTGGTGAGAGTAATCCTGGTGTAGGAGTCCAGATAAAGTGCAGCGTGCCAGAGTTAACTGAAGTCGATACTTCATCTGCTGTCAGAGGATTTGACAAGTTGGATATGGAATATGACAGAGAGGAGTTGCCTTCCTTCTTATCTACCAATAATTCTGGTGATGTGGATGACTCTGAGAGCTGGCTGACCACACCATTTTCCATCTACCACAGATCACCAAGCAAGAATTGCTCGGGCTTGGACTTGAAGCTGGATGTGTTGGGTGGATATGATCCAGTATACATCTCCTCGTTTCAGGACCCCGAACTCCAAGGTGGGGCCAGGTTGCTTCTCCCCGTGGGGATAAACGAAACTGTCATCCCAGTTTATGATGATGAGCCAACGAGTCTTATATCGTATGCTCTCGTTTCGCATGATTACTTTGGCCAAATCTCTGATGAGCCTGAAAAATCTAGGGACACTGCAGAATCTTTTTTTTCAATGCAATCCCTTGATGCCGGGTCCTCCTTTCAGTCATTTTCATCGTTGGACGAGGTGATGCTGGAATCGTACAAAAGTCTTGGATCCGGAGAAGAGAGCATGTTGATGAGTTTCCGCAATTCCTTGAATTCGGACCCGGTCTCATATACAAAAGCGTTGCACGCCAGAGTGTCCTTTACCGATGATGGCCCCCTTGGGAAGGTCAAATACACGGTCACATGTTACTATGCAAAACGTTTTGATGCATTGAGGAGGATATGTTGCCCATCGGAGATGGATTTCGTTAGATCCCTTAGCCGTTGCAAGAAGTGGGGCGCCCAAGGTGGGAAGAGCAACGTCTTCTTTGCAAAAACTTTGGATGACCGGTTCATAATCAAGCAAGTGACGAAGACTGAGCTGGAGTCGTTCATCAAGTTCGCTCCGGGCTATTTCAAGTACCTGTCTGAGTCCATCGGAACAGGAAGCCCAACCTGCCTGGCAAAGATCCTCGGTATCTATCAGGTATATCTCCATCCAAAAAACTGAATCTTTATCGATGAATGAAGTATGATATTTTGTGGTAAATTTAACATCATGTTTGAATTCTATGTTGTTTCCTTCGAAAAGGTATCTTCAAAACATCTAAAAGGAGGGAAGGAAACCAAAATGGACGTGTTGGTGATGGAGAATCTACTATTCGGAAGAAACATGACACGTCTCTACGATCTCAAAGGTTCATCCAGATCGCGATACAATCCTGATTCTTCCGGAAGTAATAAGGTGTTGTTGGACCAGAACTTGATCGAAGCAATGCCCACATCTCCCATATTTGTCGGAAACAAAGCCAAACGAGTACTAGAAAGAGCAGTGTGGAACGACACTGCTTTTCTCGCTGTAAGTTTCTCATCTTCTCTCCTTATCGTTAACGAAGTCACACTGCCTTTACTTACATGTTCATTTCCTCCCATCTCTGGCTGCAGTCCATAGACGTGATGGACTACTCGCTACTAGTCGGGGTTGACGAACAGAAGCACGAGCTTGTCCTTGGGATCATCGACTTCATGAGACAGTACACATGGGACAAGCATCTCGAGACATGGGTGAAGGCGTCGGGCATTCTTGGCGGGCCCAAGAACGCCTCACCAACCGTGATCTCTCCGAAGCAGTACAAGAGGAGATTCAGGAAGGCCATGACAACGTATTTCTTGATGGTCCCAGATCAATGGTCACCTCCTATGATCATTCGTAGCCAGTCGCAGACGGAGATGGCTGAAGAGAAGTCACAGTCACAGAATACCGCACATGATTATATGCCCTCTGCTTAGTGAAGAAACCTCATTTGCTTGTATATTTTGAAGCTCACTTCATTTTTTTTTTGTATATCTATTTTTCTCCATTTCTATATTCTTTTGTAAGCAGTGGCCATTTGAATCTTGTTTAGTGGTAGAATTCATATTTTTCAGGGAAAAATATATGCAAGTCCCATTGTACACATTCATTTTGTGTGTTGCTCTGTTTTCAGCCATGAAGTTGCAAATCTGCTTTTGCAGATCTATGCATCTTTTACCACTTTTTAGCGACCAATATCCCTATAATTAACGAGTATAATTAACGAGTCGAGCTTAAGCCTCGGGGTTTAAATTGTGAGCTCAATACTAAACAAGTCATTTGTATATTGAGCTCGAGCTACTAACAAACAAGTTAACAAAAACCTTCATTTACATGTACGTTCGAATTCCCAAAATGAAAAATCAAGAAAGAAATACATGATTTCATAGATTTCTGGATTTCATCCACATTATATTCTGTTTCTGAAGATTAATAATTCTTGTTATCAATATACAAAACATCTTCTAATTCCTCAAAAACTTTAGTATTTCTATGATGTCAAAATATAGTCAGCTCTTTTTCATCAGATTCATGAAGCCAGCATCTCTGAAGCAAGTCTACTATCTCAGCATCTCCACTGTCACATGATGAAATAATCGAGTCAAATACAAGTCGAGTTACTAAAAAATTGTCGACAAATTGAATAATTTTCGAGTCTTGCGTTGTGACAAATTAACACTATTATGTTACCTTGAATCACAAGAAATTCGTTGGGAAAAACGAGGGCCTTCATCGTATCCTTCACAAATCATCTCTCCATTTGCATCTTTGTAGCAAACTACACCATTTAATTTATCTTCAAACACCTATGATTAATCATGTGAAAAGAGAAAGAGTTTTAACAAATATTAAGTTGTAAATTAACTTGAACTATAGAACAAAATTCATGTGAATTATTGAAAATGATCTTACCTTGATCTTGTTGTGATCATATGACCTGATCTGGATGCCAGCTGGCATGGGACCGGCGGCACACATCATGACCAAACTACCCCTCGAAGCCCGTTTGATCGGATCGCGGGTAAATACGAGAATAGAAGACGAAACACCGGTCGATAAACTTATGGCTATAGCCATGAAATCATATAGGTTTTGGGAAGATGAGAAAGAAGAAGACGAAGAAGAAGAAATGTGGTTGGTCCTTTTCTTTGTAAGTTTGTGGGGACTTAGTGGAGAGAATGATGAAGCAAACATTATATTGTATATATAAAGAAATAAAAATGGTTGATTTGAGGTTGGGATGCTTGGCTTTTAGGTTTAATACAAAGTTATAATTAAATAATTTGGGAATAGGAGTGAGACAAGGGTGTTAGGTATTATTGCTGCCTAATCAATTTTGCATTATCTCATGTAAATAAATTATTACAATGGTTGGAGGGCCCATTTTGCTTATCTTCAACTTAAATATGAGTCATCTTGATAGGTTGAAAGTGGCATTGATTACATAAGCCAAAATTAGATACTCATAATTGTTACTACTAATTGTTTGAATATAGCATATTTAATCTAAATTGATTAAATAAACATTAATGACATCAACCAATATATAACAAATTGGTATAGTTCAACTTGATAAGACGTGTATGTGAGAGAGAAAGTGTCTTATTGCAAAAACTATTTGTTAGGCATATGTACAAATCAGTTAATAATTAATACTACTACATTTTGGTCTATAAATTGTTTTCTAATATAGGCACATGAATAAGATTTAAAACTAAATAGTGAATAAGAAAGTGGAATACCAATGTCCACATGATTGAACACAACCCATAATTATTAAAGATTAGTACTACTTCTTTGTTGCATTATTGGCGCCACAGTTCATGTACATATAATTGTTTATTACTACTAGTTACTACTATCATATGCAGTAATAAATTAATAGTAGTATATATTTTATGTAATAATAATAATTCCGTCAGACCGTCACCCAAGAAGAAGAACAAAAAAATGTGTACACATACAATTATGTGGATAATTTTGTTAATAGATTAGATTAGATTACAAACTGTAATTAGCTTATATGATAATGTTACTTGATATCTTTAAAAAGTTGTAAATTAATTAAAAAGTAGTAGTACTATACTAGTATTAACAAACTTTCCTTCTCTGAAACCAAGTATATAAGGTAAAAAATAAAATAGTGTGACAAAGGAAGGGGTCATACAATTGTGTGGTCTTAATTAAAACCCAATTTATAAATAAAATTTAGAGTATTAATATTATGTCACTAGGTGGTGAGACCTCATGATGTGATATTTTAGAGTTCTTAATCAATGTATAAAGATTATCAAGTTCAATTATTTTAACTCTAATAATACTACACTACTGCAATAATACAGTATCGTAGTAGTATTTCAAGTGTCGATCCACAGGGAGGCAAGATTGCTTACACTTAATATGACTACACAAAGCATATAAAGATTTTGTTTTGATTTTGAGATGGTTAACTAAATTAAGCTACTAAAATGAGATTTTTGACACGAGAAAGACAGGTCACTCCAAGTTGCTCACTAAGCTTGCGTTGTTTTACACCATTTACAACGAAACATACGACGGGATTATAATTATCAACCTAATCGCGTGCACTGAACATGTCTACGACGTATAGTTCACAGTCAGCTGAACACTTGTTCCATGAACCAACTTTCAACGACATTTAATTCCTGCGGATGCGCGGGAATAAATGTCGTCTACTATAATCACTTACCTAATCCACTATCAATTTATCCCCTGAACAGTTCTAAATCGAAAGCATACCAACAAACGATCAATCCTAAGCTATGTTAAAGAGACAATAGTTAAGATTTAACAACACTACATCATTAGCCAAAAACGTAGCATTTTAATTATCAAACACATTGTTGGTATCAAACATACGATTCAAGGTGTTAAAACAAATACACAAGCCTAGATTACAACTCGGAGCAACAAAGAGAGCCTAGCCTATACACATGGTAGAATGTAGAAATAAAACCATAGGTGTGATGCTCTCGTCGAGTGGAGTCGGGATTCGGGAATGGATGGTCGGAATAATGGCCGGAATGCCTTCCTTCTCTTCTTCCTCTCCTCCTTTCTCTCCCTCTGTCTCTCTTCTCTGTCTCGTTCCCCCCCCATCTGATTCCTTTTTCGCTTATTTTTTATACTCAACCGTCGACTAAACTGCCAAATCGCAGTTGCGCGACTGAAACGCCCGACCGGGCGAATTCAAAGGGTAGAAACGCCCGACCGGGCGAAGTGCTACTGGAGGTATCGTGGGGAAACGCCCGACCGGGCGTTTTGTGTCGTCAATAATCGCCCGACCGGGCGAACTTTCTGGAATCCTCATGCGTAACGCCCGACCGGGCGTTTTTGAAGCTCAGAATCGCCCGACCGGGCGAATTCCTTATCTCTGCATGCTTTGCCCATTTCACCTGCGAACTTCCAGCTTCCAACTCTCCTAAACTTCCCTACAAATACACTTTGATGAGTTACAAGTACATGGAAAGTGTGTAGTTTAGGGGGGAAAAGTATAAGAAATATGCTTCGCATCAAATACCCCCAAACTTAAGCTCTTGCTCGCCCCGAGCAAGATACATTTTAAGCACAAAAACTCAACCAAGTCTAACCCGCAAAGAGATTTTCATCAACAAGAATCATGTAGGGACGTGAGTGACAAGAACTAAACCCCCGACATTTCCAATCGAGATTTCCCACTCTCAAGAACAATCACTCATCCCCCTAGAACTTCAAGTCAAGATGCACTTCAAAATAAGTCCAAGCATGCGATCAAACAACTCAAACCATCATCATTGACTCATTAAGCAATACTAACCACATAGACTCACAGATTTCAAATCGAACCTCTTTAACTCTACCAAGTTCTTTACACAACATCCACAAGCATCAACGATAAGGTCCAAGGTCTTATTTCAAGGTTGTAATGGGGCTAGGGACGAGGTAGGATAAGTATGGATAGTGAGCTCAAAGGCCACACATTTGAGTGCCAAAATCTTCCCTCCTACAACTTCCTTCCAAAGATTAACCAACGAAAAATTACAACCAAACCCACACTCCCCCAAACTTGAGATCTATTCCAGACGAGATTACACAAACAAACATAGAAGCTCTATCTTTATTTCATCAACTTATTCCTTTTTTTTTTTGTTTTTGTAAAGACCTCGACTTTTGTGAATTTGGAGGTCGTCTTTTTCTTTTTCTTGTTTTTTTTTTTCTTAGAACTTCATTCTTTTCACCTTCTATCAAGTCTAGAAATGTCTACTCTTTACAATTCACCACCCACACTCAAACTCAAACCACAAAGCTCAACTTGTATTTAGCACCCAAATAGTAGCAAGGTCTATCGATGAGGCTAAAATTAGGCTTATTTCAGTGGCTAAGTGTTTGGCTAAGTGTTTACACAAAGAATAAGAAATTAAGCTCAAGGTGGCTTCTAGGGGATCATTTGATGGACTAGGCATGTGATCATTTGGCCATGGAGTTCATCCTAGTGCCTTATCCTCCCAAATCGTTAACACAAACGAACGCAAGCACTTCACTTGATAAGCAAATCAATCCAACATAATTTCCACAAGTCATGCGATTTTCACACTCTCCTCAACTCAAGAAATCGGATGTAATCACGACATGCTTTTCAAATAGATTCATGCACCCATTCCATTCATCCTAAGCTTCAAAGTTCAAGTAAAATTAAGTAAAATTTCCCAACCAGAAAGCCGAAGATCTAACATGCATCCGTCAAATACATAGATTCAAAACATTTTAGCATATAATACACCCAAAAAAAACATGCATCATGCATCACAAATCATTCATAACCCCCCCAAACTTGAATGCTTCATTGTCCTCAATGCATGCAAAGAAGACAAATAAAGTAAAGGGAAAGGAAACTCCCCCAAACTTGGCATAACGTCCATAGTGCATTCGGGTGGGAGGGTGGGTGTAAAAATCCTTTGCAGGTGTGCTTCCTCCTAAGCTCCAATCCTAACTCCCAGTTGCTCCTACAAAAAAAAAAAAAAAAAAAAAAACAAAAACTACAAAAAGAAACACTCAATTCAAAAAAAATGTTGGAGGAAAGAATTGAGCAAACAAAACCTCCAACATATGAAATCAAAAATAAAAACAAAAAACTTGGGTTGCCTCCCAATCAGCGCCTTTGTTTATAGTCGTTGGCTCGACCTTCTTCATCCTTGTCTACCTCTATCCAGGCTCCAATAGGCGCTTCCCCGCCTTCTCTTGCTTGATCACCAGCTCTTCACCATCTACTCGAAACACCACCGTGTTTGTCTTGGTCTTAATCACAACATCCCCGGTCGCTAAGAATGGCCTACCAAAGAGGATAGGCATGTCCTTGTCCTCTTCCATCTCTAGGACAATAAAGTCGACCGGGAGTACAAACTTGTCCACCTTCACCAAGACATCCTTGATGATCCCTAGTGGCTTCACAATTGAGTGATCCGCCAATTGTAGCTCAATATCGATTGACTCAATCCTCGCTTGTAGACCGATTGACCTCGCCGTCTTCAGAGCCATCAATGATATTCCCGAGCCTTGATCAAGTAGGCACTTTGGGAACTTTTTATCTCCCATCTCACATGGGATCACACAACTCCCAGGGTCTCGTCTCTTCGCAGGTATCTTCCCCTTCACCAATTGTGAGCAAAATGCGCTCAATCTCACCACACCATCCTCTTGTATCTTCTCCTTTTTTGCGATAAGGTCCTTAAAAAACTTGGAGAATTTAGGAAAGTGTAGGAACAAATCCACTAAGGACACATCTACTCTGACTTTCCTAATGATACTCATCATCCAATCGAGTCCTTTCTCTTGAGTTATTTTCTTTGTCTTCTTCTTCTCGATTGGGAAAGGAGGCGGGGGGATAAAATCTGGAAAATTAAATGGACACTTCGGGTCCATTGCCGGACTTAGCGGGATCTTTTTGCGGATATCCTTCTCTACTCGAATTTTTCCACTTGAATCGGATTCTTCACCATACTTCTTGCTGCCAGATGCAGCCTGAACTTGACCATGTTGGGCACCCTGCACCAACTTGGGACCTCCCTTACATACCTCGTCCGCCCGTGCGTGCGAGGAATGCAAGCCTAACATCTCATCCGCCCCCGCGTGTGAGATGCCGGAAGTACCTTGGCCGTCAATTAATGGTGTCGAACCTAACTCGCGACCACTTCTTAGCTTAACTGCCTTGCACTGCTCATAGCCCTTAGGATTAGGCACCGTATTGCTTGGGATGGTATTCGGGATTCTTGTGTGAGATGCTGTAGCAATCTGCCCAATTTGAGTCTCGAGATTCCTCAATGTAGCCTCCATCTGACCAAACTTCTCTACCGTCCTTTCTTTGAAGCTCTCATTCTCCTTTTGACTCTTGGTCATGAAGGAGAGTATCTGTCCCAATTGATCTTCTACCGATGGCTTCTTCTCATAACCCGGGGGTTGAGTGTTTGTCCTCCATTGGTTCCCCGAGTTGTTGCTAGGACCACTTTGATTCCAGTTCGATTGCTGAGGCCTCCAATTCTGCTGATTGCTGTATTGGTTGCCTTGGTTAAACCCTTGGCAATTGTTGCCAATGTAGTTCACATCCTCGATTGGTGGTCCTTGAAGACTAGAACATTGATCAGTATGATGCCCTCCTTGACACAATCCACATCTCATCACTGCCACTGCTTTGGGTTGAGGAGTCAGTTGCAGCGATTTCACTGCCTTTGTCATCGACGACATCTGGGTGCTTATATCTGCCAATTGAGCTTCAATTGCAGATACTCTCTCTGCATCCTTTGTAGCACCGAATGTGTCTCCTCCTTTCTCTGCTGCTCTCCTTGGGTTGTGCCAGTTCCGTTGATTGTTAGCCAACCTTTGGAATAAGGCTCTCACATCCTCATGCGTTAAGTCATCCAGGTTTCCATTAGAGCCTGCAGTAACTAGTCCCGTGCCTTCATTGTTGAGTCCCTTGTAGAATTTCAAAAGGTCATGCCCCGGAGCTAGACCATGGCTCGGGCATTTCCTTATCAGGTCTGTGAATCTCTTCCAAGCTTCTGCAAAGGACTCATCATACTTTTGATGGAAAGAAGTGATCTCTTCTCTCAATTTCTCGATCTTCATCGGGGAATTATATTCTAAGAGGAACAACGTCTTCAACTCTTGGAATGTTTCAATGTTGTAGCCCGGTATAGAGTCATACCAAGCTCTTGCTTTCTCCCTCAGAGAGAATGGGAATAAGACCCTCTTGATCAGATTGTGTTCCACATTCGGGGGTCTGTGAGAGTTCGTCAACTCGTAGAAGGCATTGAGGTGGCTCATCGGGTCTTCATCATCCCGTCCATGGAAAAGATTCCCCCCATTCACCAAACTAATGTAGTGAGGTGGAATGTTGATGTTGTTGTTCGCATAAGCAAACTCTCCGGGGTACTCAATTCCCGATCTAAGAGTGTCGCCAAACCTCACAACGGGTGGTGGGACAGCGTTGTTGTTATTATTGTCGGCCATCGACTCAGCTTCCAGATCACTGTCACTATTCTCAAACAATGGGTTATCTCTGATTGGACTCGGCGAATCCTGTTGAATTTCAAACCCGGCTGAACTTCCTGACCCTTTCCTTCTTTGATAACAGAGTAATCCGAAAGGCGGTGTACCCTGAGATCTCGTGTGCATTCACGACTTTCTTTTTTTTTTTTTTTTTTTTTATCTACACAACAGAAAATACACCAAGCACAAGCACAATATATTTCCTAATTACCGAAAGCGAGACCTCTCGACAACTTCGGGGTAAGTACTATAAAAAGTGTGTGCTTAAGTGAAAAACTAAACTACCTAAAAACTAAACTAAGAGTTAGGTAAAAATTACCTTAAATAATACACTCCTTCGTCTTCAAGTCCGGACGTGGTAGATGGCTATCACACCGTAGAACACGAACAATGTACCTAAAAAAACTCAAAAAGAAAAATCAAACAAAACGAAATAAAAACTAAAATACTTAAGCATAAACAAGCTATTGCCTCCCCGGCAACGGCGCCAAAACTTGATGTGATATTTTAGAGTTCTTAATCAATGTATAAAGATTATCAAGTTCAATTATTTTAACTCTAATAATACTACACTACTGCAAGAATACAGTATCGTAGTAGTATTTCAAGTGTCGATCCACAGGGAGGCAAGATTGCTTACACTTAATATGACTACACAAAGCATATAAAGATTTTGTTTTGATTTTGAGATGGTTAACTAAATTAAGCTACTAAAATGAGATTTTTGACACGAGAAAGACAGGTCACTCCAAGTTGCTCACTAAGCTTGCGTTGTTTTACACCATTTACAACGAAACATACGACGGGATTATAATTATCAACCTAATCGCGTGCACTGAACATGTCTACGACGTATAGTTCACAGTCAGCTGAACACTTGTTCCATGAACCAACTTTCAACGACATTTAATTCCTGCGGATGCGCGGGAATAAATGTCGTCTACTATAATCACTTACCTAATCCACTATCAATTTATCCCCTGAACAGTTCTAAATCGAAAGCATACCAACAAACGATCAATCCTAAGCTATGTTAAAGAGACAATAGTTAAGATTTAACAACACTACATCATTAGCCAAAAACGTAGCATTTTAATTATCAAACACATTGTTGGTATCAAACATACGATTCAAGGTGTTAAAACAAATACACAAGCCTAGATTACAACTCGGAGCAACAAAGAGAGCCTAGCCTATACACATGGTAGAATGTAGAAATAAAACCATAGGTGTGATGCTCTCGTCGAGTGGAGTCGGGATTCGGGAATGGATGGTCGGAATAATGGCCGGAATGCCTTCCTTCTCTTCTTCCTCTCCTCCTTTCTCTCCCTCTGTCTCTCTTCTCTGTCTCGTTCCCCCCCCATCTGATTCCTTTTTCGCTTATTTTTTATACTCAACCGTCGACTAAACTGCCAAATCGCAGTTGCGCGACTGAAACGCCCGACCGGGCGAATTCAAAGGGTAGAAACGCCCGACCGGGCGAAGTGCTACTGGAGGTATCGTGGGGAAACGCCCGACCGGGCGTTTTGTGTCGTCAATAATCGCCCGACCGGGCGAACTTTCTGGAATCCTCATGCGTAACGCCCGACCGGGCGTTTTTGAAGCTCAGAATCGCCCGACCGGGCGAATTCCTTATCTCTGCATGCTTTGCCCATTTCACCTGCGAACTTCCAGCTTCCAACTCTCCTAAACTTCCCTACAAATACACTTTGATGAGTTACAAGTACATGGAAAGTGTGTAGTTTAGGGGGGAAAAGTATAAGAAATATGCTTCGCATCACCTCATCACTAAGCACCAAGTTAAGATTTGACAGATGCAGAATAGTATAATAAAATATCAAATGTTATATGCATTTCATTTGACTTCTTGAGATCTAATGTTTCTTTCTTCAAATAATTTTCTTTTTTCTTCTGTGGTAAACTCTAATGATTTCATATGTGGAATATAAAAAAATATTTGGTTCTATTAGTCTCTATTTTCAAACTAGTAACCTCATACTCGCAATGTGATTGTGATGACTATTCGAGATGATTAGCCATTAACTAATCGACACCTTCACCTATAGAGGCAAGTGATAGTTTTTTTAAATAAATAGATCCAACGTAGTAACATCAATAATTTGGTTTCTTGGTCAACCTCAAATGGTGAAAAAAAATCATGCTATATTAGAATATTGGGTAAGAAGATATAAAGCTAGGCAAAAGTTATAGTATTAGAATATTGAGACCATTTAATCCTTGAATTAAGGATATAAATAAAACAAATTTAGATAAGAAGAAAAAATTATTGGGTGTTTAATTGATCGAAATTAACTTGTTTTAAAATTGCTGAAATTAAATTGGTCCAAGATTATCCCCGAGTAATTGTCATAAAGAAAGACCAAGACTAATCCTACTTAATATTGTCTCAAGATTAAGTATCAAGTCATATCTATCTAATCGAACAACATCATATGACTTAATTCTATCTAATTTATCAAATCGAACACCAACCAAAGTTGCAACTTGTGTGTGGATGAGTGGGAAAATTTATGAAGTTGCTCGAATAATGAACAAGTATTTTTATTGGGCCATTTATGAATATTATGTCAATACATGTACACTCATACTCATTAGAAAAAGAAATTTCTATTTATAAACGATAAAAGTAATTATCAACTATAAATAAATTATACTCCATAGTCGATACTAATATAGTAATCTTTTTTATTTATATTGGGCCCAAGTTGAAAATTTTAATTGGGCCAATGGCACATTACATGAAAATTGGTTTACATGAATCGAATTATATACGGTCGTTTGGCCCATCCCATCAAACCCAAACCCGCTAACTCTTCCTGGTAACCCGAATATCAACCCATTTTGAGTTTCGGATCTTCCCTATTTTCTTGCTAGACACGAAGGAAAAAGCTCAGTTGCAGAAATATAAAAGTGAAGTTCACTCCGAATTTATTGAAAATATCGCTTTCTTCTTTGGTGAGTTAAGGTTTGTCGGATTCAGATCCGTTTCAAGTTTTCTTCTGCTCAAATCGCGAAGATTAGTTACTGTAAGAATGCAATTCTATTTGATTCATCGTAATTGAGCTGTTTCTTTGATCTGTGCGCAGGAACTTTTGAGGCTTTGTGTTTACGCAATCGAAAATGTTTCTGACGAGGTAATGATGATATGTTTAGGGTTTCTCTAAGGTTTTTGAGCTAATTTATTTTGACAGTGGTGTGATTTGTTTTTTTCTCGAAATTTTAGGACTGAGTATGATCGGGGAGTGAATACTTTCTCTCCTGAAGGCCGGTTGTTTCAGGTTGAATATGCCATTGAGGCGATTAAGGTATTATTATGCTCATTTCAGTCCGCTATTTGAGTTTTTGTTAATGGTTGTGTGTGTATATGTGTGTTAGGTTTGTAACTTCTGAATTGTAAGGTAGTTTTTGTGCTTTCTTTGAGTGTTTTCGTCAATGTGTGTGTGTGTTTGGTTTGTAATTTCTGAATAAAAAGGTAGCTTCTGTGCTTTTGTTTAGCTGGGTTCAACTGCAATTGGTGTAAAGACTAAGGAGGGAGTTGTTCTTGCTGTTGAGAAGCGCATTACGTCGCCGCTGTTGGTATGTTTATCATCCTGCAAATTAAGCTTGGCTTTAAGCTAGTTTGAGCTTCTATTTTATTACTGTGAACATAAGTGCACATTTCAATTATTGGCTATTAACTCCTTGAATGCATGAGTGTGTGAAGGAGGTATGATATTTTTGTTAAAAAATGATGTAAGCTGGCTGTACTTGCGATGGTTACCAAGGATTCAAGTATTTGTTCTAGTTAAAATGTGAGTTAGATATGTTATGCGAAGTAGCTTTGAGGTCAAGAATGGTACAGTGCAAAATAGTGAAATATCAAAGGATACTGCCCAATGCCCCCTCACTTCATTGTAATTTTAGGTGCAAAATGGTGAAAGTGTAAACATGATTTACACTTTCTGAAAGCCAAGTTGTATTTTATTGTCATTTTAGGCCTTCTATGATGTCCAGTGATCTATACTACTATTTATTTGAATAAATGTCACATTTTACTGCATCAGGAGCCGAGCAGTGTGGAGAAGATAATGGAAATCGATGAACATATAGGGTGTGCCATGAGTGGTTTGATTGCTGATGCCCGCACACTCGTTGAGCACGCGCGAGTTGAAACTCAGGTACCCTTTAGTTCATATTCCTTGCCAGTTCTTAAGACCTGTCATGATTTGGTTTCACAGATGTTAATGTGAATCTATTGCATCCTCCAGAATCACAGGTTCTCTTATGGTGAGCCAATGACTGTTGAATCTACTACTCAAGCCCTCTGTGATCTTGCACTGAGATTTGGGGAAGGGGATGAAGAATCCATGGTTAGCCTCTTTCAAGTTTCATACATATATCTTGATTTTTTTTCAAAGAATTGTTGCTATCAGTAAAGCCCGGAATCCCCAAGTTTGTGAAATGTGGTATTCGAAATTCATTGCTCCTCACATTGATCTTCTTGAGGATGCCGAAATCTTAGAGTTGAATGTTAAAGTACGTTCTATACTCCTATCAACGGGGCATTTTATGCCAGAGGATCTTCTAGAGCTTTTTCTTTCGAGTTTCTATCTTGTCGTCTCAATGCCTTTGGAAAGTGTGGATACATATTGTTTTATGCGTCATGAAAGTTCAATGTTTGAGTTGCTTTGATACGAGGAAGATTCCCAAAGCATTATTTTCAAACTATGTAGTACTTGTGTCAAATTGTTCACAATCCAGTCAGTCTTTACTTCTACCCTAATTAAGTTACAAACCATATGCTTGTGTTTTTCTAATTTTCGATCTCTGTTTTGTGCAGTCAAGACCTTTTGGTGTATCTCTTCTCATTGCTGGTCATGATGAGAATGGCCCCTGCTTGTAAGTAATTTTTAGTTTGATTTGGTAATAGCTCTCTTCATATAATTGGATACAAGTCACCCGACATGAAGTCTTCTGCATGGTTGAGTTTTTGTGTTACGGACATAGTGATATAATGCATGTGATATATGTGAAATTATAGAGCTTTCTAAATCCTGAAACAGTTGGTTAGCTCATTTTTAATGCTAATTTCAACTAAATTTTCGAATAGGATCAGCTTCTATGTGGTAAATTATGACCTTTCTGAATGCTAAAGCTGCTTGCATAGTGTTTCTACCACTCAATACTTTGCTAATTGCGGATAAATTTAGCTGTAAATCAAAGTGTAATTTATTACCTTACCTATTATTCCTTTTGGCAGCTCTCCTTGCTACCTGCTCGTTCATTAGAACTTACACTAATTGCTTTATGCACAGGTACTACACTGACCCATCTGGCACTTTCTGGCAATGCAATGCAAAAGCCATCGGGTCAGGTTCCGAAGGTGCTGACAGCTCTCTGCAGGAGCAGTATAACAAGGTATCTAATACTTCCCCCTTTTTACGTACACACATCGAAGTTTAATCACAGAAACTCGATTATCTGTTCATTTGGCTATTCAAGTGCGCGACACTAGATCTTCAGTTACCTGATACATTCGTCATGCTTGCAGGAACTGACCCTCAAAGAAGCCGAAACCATTGCACTCTCCATTCTGAAGCAAGTTATGGAGGAGAAGGTAATACATCACTTTGTTCGTAAGCTTCCCTCTCAATGTAGAGTTTATTAACTGCCATGTCGTTTCATCTCAGGTGACGGCCAACAATGTCGATATTGCCAAGGTGTCACCGAAATACCATCTCTACTCCCCTTCGGAAGTTGAAGAAGTTATAAGTCGCCTGTAAGAGAAAGAGGGATTGGTCTATTTTCTGTTGGCTTTTCTGTTGCTGCAATGTTTGAACTCATTTTGTAGTGCTACTCTATATGTTAGTAGTTTAAACCTTAATTTTCCTCTTTTTTTCATTACAGTATTTTTCTGACTTAACGTTATAACCTTACATTTCTAAATTTAAAACCTTTTTTTTCATTTCATTATTTACTTAGCTTTCGTATTAAGTACTTTTATGTTGGAGCTATGTATAACGCTAATAACTAATCTCCTTTGTTGCAATGTATCTTTTGATTTTTAGTTTTGGACACATAAGAAATGAATGTCCACTTAATTAAGTGGAGAGATAATAAGCATGATAGAAAAAATAGTAGGAGAAAAATAATATAAAATAAAATAATTGATATTGATATTGATATTGATATTGATATTGATATTGATATTGATTTTTACCGTAAATGAAAATGACTCAACAAACATTTCCAAGTGAAACATATCGAACATCAAAGTCTAATTTATTTCTTACCGTAGCAACAAAATAGCCTTCCAAGTCGAGAAACAACCAATTTATGAACCCAAAATTCGGAATATAATGTTTAGCTCTACCCAAATCTGCTCACCAAAAGCATTTTTATTGCCCTATATTGTTTGTACAGATAACCTTGGAAAGTCGAATTCGAACTATCGGGCTTTGCTCAGTCGCGATACTCATCCATGAACGCTTTGTGAAAGTCCGTGAGACGAGACACGATGGCTGATATTCTATCCTCTTGAGGTAAAATCGTGCACCTGAAATGCCATGTCCCGGGAACCTACAACAACGCGGTGCATCAGTCAGCAGTCGAAGAAATCCGCAAGAAAAGTCAAAGCAGAAATAAACCAGTTAGCATGATGAAGCCACTGCTACTCTAAGTCACATTATTTAGATCTTCTCGTTCGAACGTATTGCAAATCGTACAACGCTAACAAATGCTCCCAACTAGTATAAGTTAAGTTACTGGTCGTCACCTGTCCGAATCCAGAACCAGGAACGACTACCACTCCAGTGGCATTGAGGAGACGACGAGCATAGAATGCATCAGGGGCAGTTTTCACGAACTTTGCAGCTTCGATTGCTTTGTTTGGCAAGCTAATGCGAGGGAACAAATACATTGCTCCTTCAGCCCTGTTGCAGGTTACTCCCTCCAAACTGTTGAGCGCATCTTCGAGAGTCTGAATATGCACAAAAATCGAGTTAAAGTCGAGCACGATTTATCTTTTAGCCTATTTCAATCGAGAATTGCAAGTTTTATTCACTTTACTTTCATTGCTTGTGTTTCTCTTAGGTTTTCATGGATGTTTCATTGCAAAAGGTTCGAGACGAAGTGCTAACCTTAGCCCGTCTCGCTAGGGAGGATAAAATTCCATCTCTCTCAGCAGTATAAGATTCATACGATTCATCTCCCACCTGCATTGCATCAGATACGAACTTCTAAATACGAGGCGCACAAAGTGGAAATGGTCTGAAAATCGAACAGAGTCACGATAGTACTAACCTTTGGTGGGCTCATGACGAGGCTTGCGAGAATCTGACCGGATATGTTAGAACAGAGGTTGACCGATGCTAGTTTGTACATCTGCTCTCTTATCTCGGGAGCGAAGCCAGTGACTTCCATGTAACCTCCTCGTTTTCCACATTCTCCGTAGTAACCTGGGAGCATCGAGCGAAAATAAACACATATACTATATTGAGAAAGCTCCTAAGATTATCATGATACGAGATGTGCCTGTAGCTATACCTTTCGACACAGACTGGAAGGATACCAAAGAAATGTCTTTCTCCCCGTAACCCATGGACCGTGCCACTTTCTTGAACGAGTGAAACTGCTTGTCGGGCGCATATATATTTTCTTGGTACACCTGCAGAGGCGCGGCCAGCATCAGCAATCTACTAAATTTATAAGTTGGTTCTGTCATTTTCAGCCCATTCATACACGTAAAAGTTAACGAGAAGCAAAATAGAGCATGTGAAGAATAAAGTCACCTCGTCGGCCAAAAGAACGAGTCCTTCGTTCTTGCAGAAGTCGACAATTTGCTGTTGGTTGCTCTCAGCCAAAACCTTCAGAGAAAGCGATAAATACGGGAACCAAATAACGAAAAATGGAATTAGTTTCTACAAACACGACGATTGGCCAATTTGTTACCTGCCCAGTGGGATTTCCGGGATTTATAACGACTAAAGCCCTGACATCGATGCCCTTTGATCTGGCTGTTTCCAACTGCTTCTTAACATCAGAGACTTCCAAACCCCATCCCGTTGCCTCATCGAGATAATATGGAACCTAGGAGACAATAAAGTGATGGCTTAAAATCATCCTTCGATTTCGAAGAATAGGAAAAAGATGTGAAACGTACAAGAGAGCCTCCATGCAGGGCAATCGAAGCAGAATACAGAGGGTACTGTGGAATAGGGCAAAGGATTCCGTCGTTTTCTGATCTTATCAATAACTGCATCATCATATGCACCTGAAAGACGAGCGCAGATGTTGTTATATCTAGAATTGCACCTGTTTCGCCTGAACAGTGATAGGTGAATTTGTGAATACCGCAGGGCTTGCGCCATCTGTCAAGAAGATATCATTTGGATCGGCCGGGAATCCATCACGAGCCTCGATGCCAGAGCATATTGTGTCGCGCAGTCCTTTGATACCCTGATTTTAATGATGAACAAAAGTTGATACATTAGTGAATAAGACATGAATTCATCTCATGAATTAGATCACAAAATTGCTAATTTTATTACCTGGCTGTGGCTATAAGCTCCAGTGGCTCGTCCAGGAATCTGATCGAGTATCTGAAATGCCCGCTCGATAGAATCAGCACTAGAGATTCGCAACAATGATTTTGTTAGAAAACGAAGATTGAACCAAATAACATGCAACCTAACTACTCCACATGACAATAGACAAAAGGACAAACGCATAACTTGATCAACTAAAAAGTCGAAAAACGCAACTCTTTTCAATCTCGACGGAAGCAAAATTGAAACAAGAATCCCTCGTTGTCACGAGTCCTTCCAATACAACAACGTTAGGTAGATATGATTACGATGAATATACCTAAATATCCCCTGTGTTTCGCCTTTATCCAAGATGGCAGGATGGTCACACAAAGCAAGGACCTGAAATCAGAAACGAGGATGTTTGAAATACAAGCAACTGCACAATTTCGAGCTTCGTTGCACCATTAGAGAATAACACACCTCTCTGAAAAAGGTGATTGGCTGCTGCCCAAGAGATTGAGGATTTCCAATATTGCAGTATATTATCTGTGGAAACAAAGGGAAAATGAAGCAAAAGCAGTGTTTCGGCCAATGCTATTGAGATTCAAGTAAACTATAAAAATGCCAAAACTTTCTCAAATTCGATTAAATTGAAATCACCAAAGCAAGCTTCTAGTATGAATATACCAAAGCAAGCTTCTGCAAGTATTTGAAGATTGTATCTTTTTGTTTGAACTTTCCGTCCTCACTTTCTAATTCATACCATAAGTCGATCAAATTTCTAACATACTTTACACATCACGCTACGATTTGAAACTTGCATGCAAGCAACTCAATGTAGGATACACTACTCACCTCATCGAAGGGATGAGAGTCCGGATTGACCTTCAAGTCTTCTTGTAATTTCTGTCAAAACAAAGCATGTAAAATAACAACAACCTCAAAGTTCACAAACGAAATGACTATGATGCATCGAAACTAAAAAGGATTGAATGAACTCATTTACCTGAGCAAGGTTCACGATTTCACCACGGACTGCATACTCACACTCCAAAACCTGGTAAAGAAGTTTGTTCGATTATTAGAGTTTTCCCCCCTTTTTCTCCAAGAATAGTATTGAACAAGGCAATCAAATGCTGATAATACGAAACACCATGAAAAGGAAAAGCAGCAAATCCGAGATAGATATCACATCATCAAATAGAACAAAATCACATTCTTCACTCCTAATTCAGATAACAAATTTTTTGTGGGCTTCCATACATGTTTTTTGGCCCGGTACGATTCCTATTCTCACTAGGATGATTATGGCTCACTACATTGCCTATATGTAGTTGTTCTCTCATTGTAAGTTGTATCCGAAAACATAGTGAAATCCATGGCTTGGCATCACGCCATCCGTAGACACGCATCGTATAGGACTGGATAAACACTTTATCTCGATTGTATTAGAAATTACTTGTGCTTTATTATTTCCTAACAACAAACACTTAACATTCAGACATACAGCTCAAGAAACAAGCTAATGATAAAAAACATTATCAAAATAACCAATCACAGAGAAAAACAACAGTGGAAAATAAAGCAACATAAAAATGGAAGACTGAGAGTAGTGACCAGCTCAGTATTGACAGTATACCCCACCAAAAACAGAAGGTCAACTAATCTAAAAAAGTAAAATTCACACACAAGAATCAAAACCTACAAAAACAAACCATAACCACTCCCAAAATCAGATCACAAACATCAAAAAAACAATACTAACACCACATATAAAAACAAGCGGGAAACACCCGAACAAGATTTTAAAAAAACAAATCACCTTAGGATTGATCGAATCGATCTTGATAGGGGTGGAGGAATAATCAGAAGCCATGGATTCAGAAGGAGCAGAGGGATTCGAAGCAGCAGAGCTCAGGAAACGCAGGAGAATAGACGATTGGGGCAGCGGATTATGATGTGATTGAGATGAGAAGACTGAAGCGGTGGGATGCTGCAAACTGACAGCACAGATTTTCCTATGGGCTAACAAGTTTTTGGACTTTTCCGCCGCAAATTTCCGCATGTTTTTGATTTATACGAATCGAAACGGGAAAAGGATTTCTGGGTTTATCCTCAGCTGCCGAAAGATTTAATCTTTTGGATGAAAATGGCAAAGGGCGATGTTTTAAGGATTCTTGCCGAACAGTCATTTATAGGAAAAGTTTACAGGCTTTGCAATAACTCAAATTTGGGTCCCACTTTTGGTTAGATTCTGGTAAAATAAAACCTTGTTCTATTTTTGAACATTATAAACTTAAATTAAAATATTTAAATTTTATTTATTTATAGTACTAATAATTTACTATATAACTGTCAACGAATGGGGAGGTTCCAAGATCGGCTAGATACATATTTTATTTTTCATTTAAATGTTTATAGTGTTTGCTTTGTGTGTGGAGTTTGAAGTTTGATTTTTTTAATTGAAAGGGTCTCGACTATACATCTAGCTAATCTAGAGAAAAAAAACAACCAAAATAAATTATATGATAATCAACTAGCAACCGTATAAAGTTTTGATGGAATTACAAATTTTCAAAATACCAAGCAAATTAATTTTACGATGCAAAGTTGTTATAGAGAGACGAAATCAAAATTAAACAAAAAAAATGTTAATTTATGTGGAATCAAAAGCGACATTTGAATCAGCCAACCAAGATGGGCCTTGAATAAATGAATTCACAGTGTACTTAGACGCCTCGGCCGTTGTGAGAGTGGGCTTATACCCGGCCCATTTAACCCGACCGGCAGTGCTCGACCCTGGCCCGGTATTCTGATACTCAGCATAAAAAATCGAGTTGGGCGGGTCGACACCGTTTACCCAAGAAATCCAGCCCAATGGGTTCAAAAACACGCCGATTTCGGTGTGCATGACAATCGTGGTCGAGTAATCTTTCCAAGGCCGGCCCAAATAAGTTGGTGCAGTGAGCTTATCAAATGGGCCCATCACACATCTTTGGATGGAAATGCCAGTGTTTTGGTTAGGGTCTTTCTTGCCTTGTGCAGTGATGGTCACAAATTGATTGGCCATGGGCTGCCTAGGCATGATGTTGCACTTTTGGAAGACGACGGCAGCATTCCCGAAGATGAAGTCGATGGTACCCGTAACGTTGCACTCGCGGTAGAACTGGCGATTGGAGTGGGCGTAGAGGGTGTCTTGGTAAGCATCGAAGGAGCACCGATGGAAGACAGATTGGTCGGAGCCCGACCGGAGGGCCACGGCCTGGTGCTTGTGTGGCCCGGCCGTGTTTATGAACCCTATGTCCCGGGCTATAAATCCCTTGCCAGCAACAGCTATTGCACCAAAAAGTTATTTTAGCTATTAAAAATATATCAAATCTTAAGAGAGATGTTGAAGAGTTATTATTTTATTTTGGTTTGCAAGTACTCTATTATAGAATAATTTCTATACCTACGTGAAATCATTACTCACAACAAAGTTTAAGTGCATATGATTAGATTGCTCACACCACCACTGAAACTACACATATAAAGAAAATAAAAGTAATTAACGTAAAAACAATTCAAATTACTTTTATCAATGTAAATGAGATAAGTGTGTAGACACACACTTAATACACATGATTGTAACTAACCATATTCATACATTATGCACATTTAGTGAATAAAATAAATAAATCAAATATTGCTACTTTTAATTAACAAATGAAAAGTGGAGGTTCATGATTTTGACTACCAAAGTGAGAGCAACAAATATAATGACGTTGACCTAAAAAATCACATGGTAGTGTCTCAAAACTTTCATGACATGTTATAACATGATCTAGTTGAAGCATTATTTGAATTGAATCACATGTTATCTGACATTTTCAGATCACAAATTACTGGAGTGCTTCCCTCAGATTTGATCGATGCTATAATTTTAAATCTAAAGTCCAAACAATAATTTAAAATCAATATCTAAATTCACTATTACTTGTTCCTAATTTGCATCTTGCATTATATTTGTATACTCACAACTAAAATTTGAAATTAATACTTAAAAAATAAAATACGAGACTGAAACACTAACCGAAAGTGGCGGTGTCGAAGGTGGCCACTCCGTCGACATTGTTCTTGTCGGCGGAAATAACCGTGGCAGCGGCGCCGTCGCCGTAGATCATCACATTCCAATGCGCCTTCTCCAACAACACATTCTCCTTATACACTCCGGCCTTCACATATATCACAAATCTCGTCTTACTCTTCTTCTTAAGCCTCTTCACCGCCTCATTCACCGTCGTCACATCGCCGGAGCCATCCGCCGCCACAGTCACATCCGGCTTCGGCCTCTCCTCCTGCAGCAGCCGCCGCTCCGCCGCCCCGACCCACGCCGGAAAACCATCCGCCGCCTCCCCCAGCAGCCGCCGGTGCGCCGGAATCTCGAACCCCCCGAGAAATCCGACCACCTTCGTGACGATCGCTAGGCTGTTGCTGGCGAACTCCGTGGAGTTCGCCAGCAACTTCCTGACGTCATCTCTGACCGCAGTCGCATTCGCCCCTGCCTCGTCGAGGGCATCGAGGCACGTGTCCTGGTCGGTGATCGCCGCGCTCAGCCACGTCCTCAGGTTGTCAGAGACGGAAAGCAGCTGCTTTCCGTCGCTGGTGTGGGCAGAGTCGATGGTCTCGCTCAGCGAGTCCGCGGCGTCGCCCAGCACGGCGCTGCAGACCTGCAGCGCCTGCCTAGCGCTCGCGCCGAGGCTTTCGTGCTTGCGGACGTATTCCGTCGCGAAGTCGGATGCTTTCGCCAATGCCTCCGCAGCGACGGAAAGCGAGTAGCGGAAAATCGTCTGCGGATCGGACGAGTTGGAGGACCTCAAACTCGTGACGCACGACTCGGGGTACTCGGTCGCGCTGCAGAGGGATTTCAGAGCCGCCGAGGTGGTCGCCGGACTTTCGCCGGAGTTGTTTTTCCGGTGAGATAAAATTCCGGCGACAATTCCGGTGATCAGGCCGATCAAAAGAATTGCTGAGATGGCGAGGATGATGAGACGATTCCGAGTTTTGCGACGGAACTCGGTGTCGTCGCGCTCGTCGACTTTGCCGTAGCCTTTGAAGGACTTCACGGTGTCCATGGCTGAGTTTGTGTTTGCGTAAAAGGCGTGTTTTGGTGTTTGTGTTATTTTTCGAGTTGGGGTATTTATTGGAGTTGGAAAGGGTGTTTTTTGTGTTTGTTAATTTGTTTGAATTCTTCTTCTTCTTCTTCGATGCTTCTTTTGTTTTATTTAACCATTAGTTTTGTAGAGATAGTAATACAGTGTGCTCTGGCTGGATTAACGTGTGTGAGATAAGCGCTTTCACATTTGTTCCAGATGAGTACGCGCTTTTACAGTAGAGATAATTTGTTTCTCAATATTAAATTGAGACAACGTTATCTCAAAGATAGAATTAGCTAAGATTAATTTTGTCAAAAAAAAAATGATTCATAACTAATTCGACGAGACGAAAAAAGTTATTTTGATAGGTGTTCTATATTCTAAATTTTCAATTTAGAATTTTTTAAAAATAATTTATAAAGTTTTTTGCATAACAACTCATACTTATAAAATACTGAAAACTCTACAAAATTAAACGGAGTATGAATAAAAAATAAAGTTTTAACTTGGTTGTATCTCATATTAAGTTCTATAATGATGAATCCCACTGAACATCGAATAAGATTCAATTTATCTAAATTATTAAAGCAAACGACCCTTGCCGACAGTTTGAGAGCATAATGAATGAAATTTTAATGAGAAGGGCCCTCTATATATACTATTCATTTTGACCAAATCTCCAAATATATACAACAATGATATATTTTCTTACTTAAGCCTATCTTTCTTAATGCTCCTTTTTAGACTGTCAATGTTATTTCTCAGTTTCTCTCTCCTACAAATTCATCTCATTCTTATCTTTCAATCCCCAATAATGTCATGCCATTCCTATCTGCCAATCCACAATAACAGGAATCACTTGATAATAGTACTCCATATAATTTGAAATAAAGTTCAAAATTTTAAAACAGTAGCATTAAACATTAGAGAATAAGACATGTTATAGCCTTTAGTATTTGGAATGATATAGTGTAGGTTGGGGTGAAACATTCAAATATAGTATAATACTAAGATTAAATAAAATCAAACATATAAGTGTGAGTACAGAAAACTAAATCGCCAAATGGACCCCTGTCGATAACATTTGGGCCGGGTGGTAAGTATTTAATTTCTAGATCCAAAATAAATAATGACAAAAGATTTAAAACAAAAAAGGTGTAGGGTCAAAATACATACTACTTGTGATGTAAGAATTCGTCAAATAAATTATGTCATACATAAAAAAATGGAAAATCTTTTTTGATTGTTATGAAAAAAATGTACTATTATAAATTTCTCAAATCTTCGGTCTCCAAATGTCATAATGTGCTAAAAATACTCTTCATGTAACAACGTGCTAAAAACTTGCATTTTTTTTTTCATTTTTATAGAATAGTACATTATTACAATCCACAAGAAGACAAGATACAACTTATTCCCAATTTAGACACAAAGCCACTAAATCTAAATTGCACATTAAGGATTATTGAAGCAACTCAAATGGGCCTTAGCTATGGGCCTCAATTATGAAAACCAATCTCATCAACTAAAAATTACACACACAAGAATCACAACCCTAGTGAATAAGGGAAGCCGGTTGACGGCAACCAACTCCCACCGGCGACGAACTTCCCCGGCGTGTAACCCGCAGCCTCGGTCGAGCTCGTGATCACCTTGTACCCTTTCCATTTAACCCTTCCGGAAGTGGACGCCCCAGCCCCCGTGTTTTGATACTCTCCATAAGTCAGAGTATTAAGGGCGAAACTCCCGCTCCACTCATGCCACCCGGCCGGGTGTATCACGTCCGTTATGGACGACTGCATGATGATGGTCCTAGCATATTCCTTCCAAGGCCGTCCAAGATAAGTAGGAAAACTTTTTTGGACCGACTTCAAGTCAGAAGTCGCTCCAATCCTACTTTTTTGTATCACTATGCCCGTATTCTGGTTCGGGTCGGTTCGGCCATGGGCCGTGACCATGTTCTTTTGACCCGAATTAGGGCGACGGGCGTGGATGTCACAATCTTGGAGCACTGAGGCGGCGTTACCAAAGATGAAGTCGACAGTGCCAGCTATGTAGCAGTTTATGAAGAAATTTCGATTGGAGTGGACGTAAAGCGTGTCTTGATAGGCTAGAATGTCGCATTTGTAGAATGCGGAAAGATCCGACCCGACCCGAAGCGCGACGGCTTGGTGCTTGGAGGGCCCGGCTGTGTTTTGGAAAGTGATGTCTCGGGCCAAGAACTTTTCTCCTACTACAGCTGCAAACCAGCATTTGAGAATAAGTTAGATGCCATGTTATTTCATTAAAAAAAGTGGATGCAACTACTTTATAAAGCAATGGCATTAACGAAACCATCAAAAGGTGGTTGAAATGCGACAGTTTGACTAAATATTAGACTATATATATTGTTGTGATTTTATGTAACCTATTACAAATCTAGTGACTAAACAATTGTAACCAATATTTACCGATAGTGATTGCTATTTTTTTTTAAGAAAAATTAGTAAAAATACATAAGAAAGCAGTCAAATAATTTGTGTCGGTGAATTAGGTGTCGGTCCGGGTTTTAAGTGACAATTAAAGCGTAATTAAAGGAGGGAACGTGCTAACTTATGAATCATCACATCAATAAAATGAAACACCTTAATGTTATCAAATCATGCTTTAAGAGACGTAGAATTTATTTCCTGTATACTTAAATAGTGAAACAAGAATTTTTTTAATTTATTTCGATGATAGAAATTTTTATATTTAAATTATTTACATAAAAACATTAATCTCGTGACTTATGTGTCAGTCACAGCTGTATACGTATGCATATATGTGTATTACTTAATAAAGAAATAATTTGTATACATAACATAGTACTATGTATTTATAGTATTGCCAATAAAGCTAACAAAAATTAAATTAATAGATGTATACATTATTTATAATGGGAGTGTTATATTGTTAACTCAATACTTAATTGCTAACTATAATTAAATAATAGCCATTAGATATTCAAATCAAGGGCCTAGATCATCACTCCCGGAATGTCAATACGATCAAAAAAACGTCAATAAGGGTATTAAGGTCAATTTACAACAAATTAGTTATAACTAACTTTTGAAAAATATCCCATAACTTTAAAACGCATATAATTTTCTAGATTTAAATTATATTTATATCAAATTAAAGATAATTTCATAAGGATTATAATGAGAAAAATTCAAAAATTTTCAATTTTTTCTTACAACAACAAATGTCAACCTAGTATATAAAATGTCAATATAATACATGTAGAATGTCAATATAAGCAATGTGTTAACATTCTCAAAGCATTGTGTTGACATTCTCACAACATTGTGTTGATATTTTCGAAACACTATATTGACATTTTCATCCAAAACCCTAATTTGGTAGTTTTTTTATCTTTTTCGATTTAATTAATAAAAACGAAAATTAGTTATCGCAAATTTTAGACCACAAGATTTCTAAAATCATATGGTCTTAAATTAGTGTAGTTAGCAATTAAATGATGAATTACCAATTGATCACTCCCCTTATTTATCATATCTATATCTATTTTCTTTAGAGCATGCCCATCTGTGCTCTTGCGCAAGGACGGCGTCCGTGCCATCGGCAAGAGCAGACCCCTGCTCTCCGCTGTACTCTTGCCAACGGCACGGCCCTGCTCGATGCATAGAGCACGAGCAACCGACGTGGCATGCTCTGGTTGACTTAGTTTATCATTTTTTATTATTATTATTTTAAAAAAATTGAAAAATTCAGATTTAATAAAAACATATTTTCTCACTTCCTAATAAAATATATCCATTTTTTCCACACTTTTAATTTATTATTTTTATTGTTTTTACCCCAAAATTCATACTTTTATAATACTCTCATTTCAAACACAAAAAAATGACACTATACCAAACAAATCTCTCAATATCAATTTTTAGGATTTTTTTTAAATTTTTAGGATTTTAATTATGTAACTTTTAATTTTTTTAGTAATTTGTAATAGTATTTCGCGTATTATTAATGCATTTAATATTGTGGAAATGTTTTTAGTAATTGAAGTATTTAAATTAAATAATAGAATGGTGAGACCTTTGAGCATGCTTTTGCGGAAGAATATGAATGTTGGTGTTGTACTCTAGCCAAAATGCAAGAGGTAAAAAATTAATAAAAGTGGATCCGGACACACATCCAAACTTTTTGACAAGAGCATGGATTGAGTTGCTCTAATGCTCGACAGCCATATACGCATGCACACAGTTTTCCATAGATTGTAAAGAATTCAATATTTGTGGGCGCGTATAGTCAAATATTTGCATGCAAATATACCGTGAAAAATTATTATCTTATTTATATTCCTATTATATAGTCTATGTAGATGTAACATCCACGCCATGATTTATTTTATAGAAAAAGGTCAGTCACTCATTTGCATGACAATTGACAACTTGACTAATTATCTTTGTACTCATCAATAGCATAACTTTACAACTAGGCGATCGAAAAAATATCAGGGAATAAAAATTAATTCATTTAATTATTTGTATAGCTTTTTCAAATGGGAATAAGAATTAATCATATTTCGATTATAGTTATCAGAAAAATTATCTTCAACCCCTACCGAACTTATGCTTAGAGAATTATTAGTATTAAAATTCTACAAATATTTTTTGCCACTAATTTTAATTATAAAATTATTATTAGAGCATCTCCAAGGGGAGAGTTAAATAGACAGATAAAGTTATATAACTACCATATTTACCTTTTTTTTCATGGAAAATCATTATCCAATGGAAGAGGTATTTGAGAAGGTATTATATCTTTTTCCATTTTGAAGAGATATCTTTACCTCTCAATTGATGGAGAGGTAAAATTTTATAACTACTATATTTGCCTTCTTTTCATGAAAAATCATTCTTCAAGGGAGAATGTATTTGAGAAGGTATCACACTTTATGTTTTTTTAATGCATTTTGTACTATTATTTTATGTTTAAAAATTATTTACCTTTCTATATACCTTTTTCTTTTGGAGTATTTTTTTTTAAATGATATATTTCACTTTTTGAGTAGGTATATAGATGATATACCTTTTTTATTCACCCTTCTTTATTGGTAATAAAGATGCACTTACTAATATATTGGGACCCAATTCTAGAAATATGGAAGGCTTCTAAGAAACGTAATGATACCTTGTTTCTCTTCTTTGCTATTTTATCTAAAAGGACAGACACTAAAAACTAAAGAATTCATATGATTTTGTACTCAACGTTTTGTATGTATAGTAGATTCGTATATATCGAATTACAATAATCCACCCAATCCTAGTCTCTACTTTGTTCTACTCTAGTCACTTTCGACACCTAGTGACCACACACACACATTCGACTTTTGTCAATATATTCTTAAATCAAATCACTTAATTACATGCAACAATTTTGAAGTTGTATTATTAGTATTGCACAATGTGAAGATCATAATGTCCTACAATTGATTTAACTATTGATACGAGATCTAATTCTAGTATCTTCCACATTACCACATACCATAGAAAAATTCCATGTAGCTAGATATAAATTTTTGAAAATATATTAGTAGAAATTACGAAATTTATCGTATAATTATCGTAATTTTATTGTATTAAAGTGAGAATGACTACTATTTCTGTATTTTTGTTAAAATAGCTAGGAGTACATAATTTACTTATTTCTCTATTTTGAAAATTAGGCATAGTGTAGTAATTTTCATTTATTTACATAATGGTTATATTCTACGGAAATTGCAAACATAAAATATGAAAACTAAACCAAAATATGAAATAAACCGAATGATGCTTACCTAAGAAAATTGAAAAGGCAAGGTGCAAGAAAAATTCAATTTTAGTGGAAAAATGATTATGCATGCACGAACAAAACATTAAAAACAAAACACAAAACACGACTAATAGAGGAAAAAGCAAGAACCGTAACTCACCTACTGTAGCCGAGTTAAACGTAGTGCTTCCGTCGACAACGTTCTTGCTGGCGGTAATGATGGTGGTGGTCCGCCCATCTCCGATGAACATTATGTTCGTCTTCTTCTTCGGCACCTCCACGTTCTCCCTGTAAACCCCCGCCTTTATCCTAATCACGTACCTCTTGCTGCTCTTCTCCGGCGCCGCCGCCACCGCCGCCGCCACCGTCTTGTAGTTTCCGCTCCCGTCCGCCGCCACCACCACGTTCGGCGTCACGGAGGACGACTGCAGCAGCCTCCTGTCCCCTGCCGACAGCCACTCCGGCCAGCCCCCGTCCGCCGCCGCCGTGAGCTTCCTCCCGCCGTTGAGCTTCCTCTCCTCCTCCGCATCCTTCTTCGTCATGTTGGTGAGCATCGCGAGAGAGTTGCTGCAGAGCTGCTCGACTCGAACGACCTGCCCTCCTATGAAGACTTCTCGTACGTGCCTGTCGGCCTTATTGTACGAGAAGCCGTCAAGGCAGGTCTCCTTAAAAAAAATGTGAGATCGCCTCTTATATTAATAATCCTACAAATTAGCTTGAAATTGTAAATTTGCCTTGTTAATTAACTTCATTTTGTACATTTATTATTTAATTTCAATTTTTGTATGCTTTATCGCTTCAAATTAAGGTACTAAAATTATTTGAACATTATTAGTGTCAGAGTGGTTAATGACCGTGACAAAATATTTTACGTCCAATGTTGCAATTAAACAAAAAAAAACCTGATTGGTAATGGCGGAGGAGAGTAGGGTTTTGAGGTCGTCGGCGTGGGCCTCGATCGACTTCTTGAACGGGTACTCGTTGAGCTCGTCGACAGCGGTCTCGAGCTCATCCAGCGTCTCATCCAGCGTCTCGAGGCAGTCCTTTAGCGCCCCCTTCTCCCGCTTCGTGAAGTTGCCCTTGTCGTCGGCGAGCAGCTTTCCGATGGCGGCGTAGTTCCGCTTCACGGCGGTGATCGTCACGTTCAGCGACAAAGTGATGATGTCTTTGGGGGATTTCACCTTCTTGCCGCCGTCGAGAGGGCCGGCGATGGCGGAGTAGCAGAGCTCTGGGTACAATGTGCTGCTGCAGGATGATCGAGCGATGGCGTGGGAGCTGGAGATTTTGAGGGCGGCGCTGTCGCCGGCGCCGGAGGGGCTGTGGCGTCGGGATTTTACTCCGGCGGCGACGCCGATCACGGCGGCTACCAGGACGGTTGTGGCGAGGAGAGAGAGGAGGAGTTTTTTTCGGGTGGTTTTGTCGCCGGAAAATGATCTTCCGGCGAAGAATTGGCGGAGGCGGGACATATTTTTTAAAGAGAAAAGGGATTGGTTGATAATTTGCTGAGGGATAGAATGACTGATCTGGACCTTCCATTTATAATGTATTACTATGATTGCTATTTTTATATTAAAATATATTTTCAAAGTTTATATTCTAATGTATAAAAAATTATTATTTTTATATGCTTATAAATTTTAGATTTTATATATGAGTGTCATTTAAAAAATGAATTTCATGAGTAAATTTAATTTGGTTGATTTAGATTTTTTTTATTAAATACTCCAATGAGTATTTCTAAATATCATATTTAACGTATAAATATTACTTCCCTCGTCCCTCAGTAATTGTACACTTTCGACACGAATTTTAAAAAATGTAAAGAAAAGTGAGTGTAAAAAGTTAGTGGAATATGAATCTCACTTTTATATATTGATTTTATAATAAAATGTGGGTGAAATGAGTTAATAGAATGCATGGTGTCAGGGTCTATATACCATTTATATATGGTAAAAGTGAAAATTGATAATTAATAGGACTTATAAAAATGATAAAAGTGAATAATTAATGAAAGACGGGGATTAGTCCTAATACGTAGTATAATTTATATTTAAGGCGGGACAAAGCTCATCAGCTCATCAACTTTAACAATTGAGACACGCAATGTTGAATTGATTGGGGCTGCTATGGATTCTTTTCATTTTCCTTTTATTGAAAGAAAAAGAGAAAGAAAAATACTTTTCAACTTTTGTTAAAAATATCTAGTTTTCATTTAAATGTTTCAGAACTTTTTTTAATAATAATTTAGGTTTCGGGAGTATTATGCAAGTGTGCAGGGATTATTTGATGTAATTAGACTTGCATAGATTTAAGGTTTGCCTCTATCTATTATCAACCACATTTGATACTGAATATAAGTTTGAAATCAAATATTAATCTTCGACTGCATAAAAAGTTGTAGTTGTTTGTCAAGAAAGTTTAATTTATATGAGTACCATTTTTGAATTTTTTTTTCTTGAATTTATGAGCAAAATAACATGCTTAATTTGGATTTTCCTTGATAAATAATGAGTATTTCTATTTTCTAATGTATAAGAGTAACATGTTAATGTCTAAAATATTGATATAGTTTAAATTCTTTGAATATATGGACAAAGCTTATCATTTTAACAATGGCTACATGCATATTTGTATAATTCATTGGGGCTGCTAGGGATTCTTTAACTTTTTTCATAAATTAAAGAAAAAGAAAGAAATTAAAATACTTAACAAGTTCAACTTCGTCAAAATATCTCTCTCTGTCATCACAATATTTCATAACCCTTTCCATAATAATTTAGAATATTTTGGGAGTACTATGCAAGTGTGCAAAGATTATTTGACGGATTAGACTTACATATATTGATTAAGGTTCCTTTAAGTATTAAGCACAACTGATTTCCAATGGAGTATAATTAAGTTTGAATTCAAATAGTCTGAAATACCTATTAAAATCTCTTAAAAAATTGTGTTTACTATGGTAAATTGCTTACGTTTAATCTTTTAAATTATGTCAGTTTTCTTCATAATTTGATAATATAATTTTTATATATTCATCGTACAACTCATTCTTATATATCTGCATAGGATACTAAATAAAGCGTCTACATGCTTACATATCACAAATATACTTTTCTTAGGGAAGTGAGTTGCTAAAAGGTATATACCCATTTGAAAAGTATTGCCTTTGAAAAAAAAGGACTAATTTCATTTTTTAACTATTTAGGTTGCTATATTACGATTCTGATTGATTGATCGAATATAAATTGAGCAATATTTCACCCCCAATATGTTAGTATTGCCAATTTTGAAATTAATTTGCCCCAATTTGATAGGGAGTTCAAAGATGCCAACTTCTTCTCCATCTATTAGGTTGGAGGTTCGAATGATCATGATAGATGGATTGTTGGAAACGATTAAAATCTTAATGCCAATCTTATGCAAAAAAATTATAGATTATACAAAAGTGACAAACATATATAAAGTGTAATTGAATTAAATTTATAAAATTCATGTGCATGGTAAATAATTTCCTTTTACTTTTTATCCAAAAAGAGGGTGGGGTTTGCTTTTCACACAAAGGAATTGTGTTATTGCCCTAAATGTACAATTAAATTGGAGTTTTCAAACTTTTTTTATAAACAAATTCATAAAATTTGAATAAAGTTGATTCAAAAATATAAATTTCTTTGTTCATTATATCATCCAATCATATATATTCTTTCTTGATTTATATTATTAGGAAATAATAAATTGAAAGGTGGACACAAAGAGAAAAGTGTGAATAAAAAAAAATAAAGATTGCAATCATGCACTCTTTATTCAATTATTTATACTTTTCACCAGAAAATAGACAGTTTCATAGATAGTGATACTAGCTCTGATTTCTACTATAATATTACGATGTTTATCATCAATATAATTAATTAAGTAATTATTCCCTGTCTAAATTTATAAAATTTCCTTTTTAAGCTCGACCTGAAACGATATTAATACCAATCGTTTGAATCCCACCGACAATGGGATTAAAAAATATATAAATTAATTTGATGTTTTTAATAAGGTCAAAATCAATCACCTATTTTATAAAGTATGGATAATTTTGATTTCTTTCGCCCAAATTATTATAAATTATGGATAATTTTGAATTCTTTCCTTTGTTTAATACCTAGTTTTCGGCACTTTATATTTTTAACTACCGTATATTCTCACCTAGTTAGATTGGCGTATAAAAATGCGTATTGTTTTTATAATTATATATTCAAAAATGTGTTTGATTAGTGTACAGCTATGGTGTCTGCTGGAAAGAATATATGTTTTTATTATATTTTTATTTTAATTTTAATTTTATTTTTATTTTTATTTTATTTTATTTCTTTGAAAGCATTTTTAGTCAGACCCTCACATGCATATGATGATGCATTGGGTAGGTGTAGGTAGTACTGTACATATGTTATTTAATTATCAAACTATTTTTTTCATCTTCGTTAATGATTTTCTGTCTTATCTTGTGTCTCTTTGGTCATGATCAAGAAATAAATTTATATATGGTTTAAGTTAAGCAGATTCCAAGTACAAATTTAATTTACCAGTACTAGAAATGAGTCCTCTGCATTTTTAATGTTTAATATTGTAAAGCCCCACTTTGTACTTGTGTTAAATTGCTTTAAATTGAGATTGCTGTGTTTGGAAATTAAAATTTCATGGCCTTCATAAAAATTGTCAATGATGTCGATAGAAATTTTGTATTTAGCATAATAATTCAATAATATTTTTAATTTATTAAGAAAACTCAGTTATTTGTAACAATAGGGAACATTTATCCAGGATCATTCAGTAAATAATTAATACACGTATTTTTATTATTTAATGTGGCTTTTTTGAAGCACCAATCACGGCATATAATTAATTGGATTCGTTTGCCACTAGTAAAGCAAATTTCCTTTATTCGTCTTGTAGCTAGACTTTAATGATGATTATTCGACTTAAATAAATAAATATTGTGTCATATAGGAGTATTTATTAGTTAGACAATTTGGATTTTTAAATTTGATCCTTGGTGAAAAAATAGATTGAATTTATAACTCTTGCCACTTAAAAAATTACAATTGCATTCCAAAAAATATTTATCCAGTTGGTGAGAATGCAAATGTAAATTTTTTTATTATAGAAAAAAGTAATGTTTAATATTTTTAATGACTCACAAGCATTATGTTTCATTAATTGTAATATAATTTTTTCATCTGCGTTTTAATTTGTAGCATATCATATTCTGATATTCATATACGGATGTTGATAAGTGAACTTGTTTTAATTCGTGAGTGCTTTATTTTCAATATTTTATATAGACGTTAATAGTTAGCCCATTTTGAGCAGGCCTTTACTTCCTAGGCCGAGTTCTCATAGTCATAGAAGCATTTTTCCTAGTTTTGTTAAATTAAATTAATTATCCAAACTGAATTCTACTTGGAGTTGGAGACGAATTCTTAGCGCAGTTGGAGACGAATTCTTAGCGCAGTCTATAATTTTGTGTGTGTATATATATATATAGAAGTTCGTTCTTAACACTTAATAAAATTTTGAAAAATTGCAGATACATGTAGACGATACAACAGAAACATATATCGACAAAATACAACAAGATACAAATATGATGGCCAACGAAATACAACAATATTTCACATGTGAAATCTGTATAGAACCAACAATGTTGAGCCAGAAATTAAGCCACGACACCAATTGTGTTCATAATATTTGTTTCACGGTACGTTGTATGATTGCATCATGTTCTTCTCACATTATTAATTTTTCTACTTTTTTCATTTGCTTTCAATCTGTAAACCGTACACTAAAATTATATGATTAGGCTTTCATTGTTATATTTTACTACGTTTCTTTTCACTAAGGATGTGTTCGGTTTGCAAGATTGTATCCCGAATTAAATTTGTAGTGTGTTTGGTTCATGAGATTCAATCCCACAATTCAATCTTAGATAGATAATCATAGAATAATTAGTCATAACTATCCCCTATGACTAAAAAATCTCACAACTCAATTCTAAATTCTATCTTGGTACTATTATTTTATCTAGGAAACCAGACACCACCTAAGGTGGCGTTCGGTTGCCATGACTAATATCATGAGACTATCCATCTAGAATTAAGTTGTAGGATTATTTTAGTTGGAGGGGGAAGGCTATGACTAATTATCATGAGACTATCCATCTAGGATTAAGTTGAAGGGTTCAATCTTATGAACCAAACATGATACATATTTAATCATGAGATTTAATATTACCAACCGAACACCCCTAAGTAGATTATTTTTGTACCGTTTAAGATCAATTAGTGCATAGTTGGTGATATTCATAGAATATAAAATTAGAAATTTTCAATTTTATGTAATTGTCCCACAATAATAAAAATTTGAAAAATTGACGTGATACAAAATCATGCCTTTCTAATAAATTATCATCGTTTTATTTTCAATTTTTTACCATTGCAGGACAATTGCAGAAAAATGAAATTTTATTTTTTTATTCCATGAAATACTGGAAATCAACTACTAATAATTATGATTTAATTTACTAACTGTTCCTTAAATTAAAAATTCTTACAGTATGTAAAACCTATATAGTACTATTAATTACACTACTTGTGAATTATCCTATTTCCATTTATGATTTATGTGGATGTCAATTAGAACCTGTAAGAATACACATTTGTATAATAAAAAACATATAAGTAGACAAGTACTATAGGAGTATCACATTATAATACTACCACCGTCCCAAGATATTAGACTCATTTCTTTTACCACAAGAATTTAAGAGGTGCTGTTTAGTGGTGCAAGTGAAGTTGGTAATAAAGTATTTTTCTAATTTCTTTTTCTTTCCCGTGTCATGCAGGTGTGGGACCGTATATTGCCACGTATGTGGTTCAAAAAAATGTCGTCAAATACACAGGAGTCGAAATTTGCTGTGTGTATTTGCAACAATATCTTTGTTTTGTTTTATGTTAGTTGCTTCTATTTTGTGGCGATAATTTGGAGGAAATTGAAATTAAAATTCCATCTATTATTTTTGTTTATGGAAGACAGTGCTAAAGTCTAAAATTAGACATCTATCTTTGCTCCAAGCAAATTTGGTCCTACACGTAATTGCGATAACTTTTGGTCTTAAAAGTATGTTTTGGTTCACAATTAAAAAAAGAAATTTCTTAATTTTCATAATTAATAGTAGAGTGAACTACAAAACTAGTACCCAGAAAATAAGGTTTACTTTTGGTCTTAAAAGTATGTTTTGGTTCACATTTAAAAAAACTTGTTCATTTTCATAATTATTTTTCAGATAATTTATCTCAAAAAATTTCTTCATTTTCATAAATTCAAAAATCACAAGTTTGATCCTCAAATCAAACTAAATAGACAAATATACCCTCAAGAGTTAAAGAGTAAAATAGTGAATTTGAGATTTATGAAATTTTTTGACTAAAATTGTATTTTGTAAATGTTGAGTACTAAAAATGTGCAAATTCTATTTTTTGGGTACCAGTTTTGTAGTTCACTCATAATAGTACTATCATACCATATCAATTTTCATATTCTTCCATGGGGATTTTTTACAGATGTTCTAAGTTGTCAATTAATTATTAGTTGGTTCATTTATTTTATTAGGTTACAAATCCATCTATGTGATTTAAGTATTTATGTTGGTTAACGATTGATTAAATCCTCTAATGAGTCGTTACTATTGGGTTTAAATAATTGCAATCATTTTTTGGGTTGCTTAATCATGCTGTGTTATAATTGTAGCATATCATATACAGTTGTTAAAAATATTACTAGTATATGTCAACTAGGGAAGGCGCTTCTTTTTTTGTTTGTTTTAATCCATAAAATCATGACTGATTGATTTTCAATGAATATCATAATTCCTTTCAAATGGTTACATTTTATTATGTTTAGAACTGCCTTATTATGAGAATGTTTTTATGTATAAAACAATATTTTTTATTGCATGATATGATTTTGAAGTTGGTTTGGGCTTGGATTGGCCCTGTCCAATATTTTGTATATAGACCTTCGTGGGCAACCCGAAAGGTCTACTTTATAGCGGGCCTATACTTCCCAATGGCCCGATTCGATTTATCATGAATTCCCAAATTTTAGAATTTTTAGTGATCAGAGAGAAATACAATAAATAAATCCATAAAATTGGCTAAGTAAGCAAAAACTATTGGGATTAAGAGATTATATACAGAGCACACACTCCTCTGTAAATTCCAAGTAAACTGTATACATGCATTATATTCTTAATGAAAAATACATAAATAATAGATTTCCTTTATTGAATTTAAAATATAACACACAAAAGGTGGTACTGATACAATAAGAAAACCAATGCCAATCGAACCAAAAATCCAAACTCTGAAGGAAAGTAAATTGATCCAATCTGAAAATCCAAAAAAATACGAACCAATTAATACTTTGATTTAGTTCTCTTCAATTATTTGGAGTAGGAATATTCCTCTCACCCCTATATTTAGCCATTTTAAGGGCAATTGTGGAGGCAAATGAAGAAGTTGCATGATTCTGGATGACAAACATTGTTCAGTTATTTAGAGCACATATATTCTGCTCATCCCTGTATTTGACCATTTTTAGGGCAATTGTCAAAACAAATGAAGAAGTTGCATGATTCTTGATGACATACATTGTTCGATTATTTAGAGTACGGATATTCTGCTCACCCCTATATTTGACCATTTTAGGGCAATTGTCGAAACAAATGAAGAAGTTGCATGATTCTTGATGGCATACATTGTTCAATTATTTAGAGCACGGATATTCTGCTCACCCCTATACTCGACCATTTTTAGGGCAATTGTCGAGACAAATGAAGAAGTTGCATGATTCCCTAGCACAAACGCCGCAACACCCGTTTTGTGGCGAGAAGTTGATAGGTGAGAGTGTGCGGAATTCAAACATTCTTCCCCAATTTGATGTTTTCTATACTTGCCTTTCTATGGAAGCATAGATCGCATTGGCGACAATGATACATCCATCTCCTGGGATCTTGGATGGAAGTATACATAGACCGCATTGGTGACAATGATACATCTAGCTCTTGGGATTTTGGGTGCAAGTATAGATTGCATGTGCGACAGTGATACATCCAGCTCTTGGGATGCATTTCCATTCTGGTGGCGCTTGTCCCATCCGCGGCTGGTGGTTGGCGCTAAGGGGTTGTTGTGGGTGAGTTGCGTGTTGAAGGAAATTATTTCTATCATGACGAAGGCTCTATTTAGTTCCTCAACCACCTCATTTGTTGGAAGCCGGAACATGTCTTTCTCATTCCACCCATTTACTCTGTTGCAAACATACATCGTTATTGTATTTTCTCTCTCACAAACAAAATTGATCTTTAACTAACAAAAATTCTCTTAAATTGCATGAAAATAGTGACTCGGGCTATTAGCTACACAACAAAGACAAGTACTACATGCTATATTCGTAACATAGAAATAAGACATATATATACGTACCTAGTCGTGCGAGGCGGCTTGTTGAAGGCGCGCTCAAGATGCGTAACATAACTGCAAATCTCCTTCTCCTCCTCCTCCTCGTCAATCTCACTCATTTCTCTTTCAATTCAATTTGGAATGTTTATTCGTTGTGTGTGTTAGTATACAATTGGCAAGTACTTATATATATAATGACAAATCTTGGGGGGATTTTGGTGCTTTGAGTTTTTCAAATTAGGCAGACAATATAATAATACAAACTTGTAATGTTGGCAAAGGATATATGTATCACTAAATTACTCAAAGAATCTCCTTTTTCTTTTGTGTTTGTCGTGTACTTTTACCTTAGATCATTCAAAGATTGAGGAACTAATGAGTTGAGTCAAACCAGTAGTTTTTTTGGCATAGTTTTTTTAATTAAAAATTTAAATGCACTAATAAATATTTTATTCAAAGTAATCAGAAGAATGGCATCTTCTCTTTTTCCTTTTTCTTTTTATTTTTTATTTTTTTTTCCTTTTTTTTTGCTTTTGAGGAACTTATGCTCTCTTCTTTGTAGTACTCCTACTTTATATTTACCTGCCAATTCAAATTAGTGTGTTAGTAACCTTAGTTTGTAAATGACCAAAATTTATGTTAACGCCAATCTCAAAATGTTAAAAATATTTATACTGAAATGTGTTCCTCCAATCCACCACCGTATAATTTTAATTCCCTTGTTTATATTTTTTCAACATAAATAGCTTATTAAGATATTGATTTAGGTAGCGCTCTGCTTAGCATTTCATCGAACAACTGGAGCGCTTGGAAGAATTTCAAACAAAACAAATGAAATATGATCCTTCTAATTAGCAGATTTAATTCCTCTTATCTTGCATTTTAAAAATCATTCCGTTGTATAATCTTTCAATTGTTTAATGGAATTAAATATTAACACATAAGAAGAGTAACAGAAAAAAGATAGATATTAAATCTAAAAATGTCTTATAAATAATAGTACTTAATAGATTAAATTCATAAAGCTTTACAAATTATTGTCCAAAATGATACTGCTAGTAGTATTTCTTTTTTCTTTTTTGCTCAAATAACTATGTTGAAAGGCCCAAGTTATAATGGTAAAGCAGTGGGTTTGGATCGGCTCGATCCAATATTTTGGGTTTGGGTTGGCCCATATATACCTTAAGTTGGCCTATGCTGGAGAAGCATCGCAGAAATTTCTTGCGCAGAAAAATGGGTTTGATAAATTAAAAGTGAATCAATATTATTTTAAAGAGAATAAAAATTTACAAAAAATCTGAAAAATGTAAATAAATGGAGTTATTATTAAAAAAAAGAAGACAGAAAGTAAATTTGGAGGAAGAAAAATCTATGCACTTTCTCCGACTAGATTATTGTTTCTTTTGTTTATTTTTCAATACTTTAATTGAATAAATTGAAAAAAATAAAGTTATTATTAGACATGCGGTGAATGGGGCAATAGAAGGAAAAATGGCTACAGTTATGGATGCTCTAACCATTTCATATATTAGGCATATATGGGTAGTGATCAATTGCTAACTCATCATTTAATTGCTAACTACAACTAATTTAAGACCATAGGATTTTAGAAATCTTGTGGTCTACAATTTGTCATGTGTAATTTCATTTTTTATTTTTTAATATTAAAAAGATAATAGCAATTATCAAATTTAGAGTTTAGAAACACAATGTCAATACAGTGTATGAAATACATCAACACAAAGACATGACAATGTCAATACAATTTCATATTGACATTGTACAAGCATTGTATTGACATATTATTTGTCATGTATTGATATAAAACTGTTAACGAAATTTATGAAATTTTTTGAATTTTTTTTCAAATTTTGACATCAGAACATATGTAAGTGAGATCTCGTTAGAATCCTTATGAAATTATCTTTAATTTGATATATGTTGTGCAAAAAAATAATTTAAATCGAGAAAGTTATATACGTTTTAAAGTTATGGAATATTTTTCAAAAGTTAATTACAAATAATTTATTGTAAATTGACCTTAATATCCTTATTGACTTCTTCTAGGCCCTTGATTTGAATATATAATGACTATTATTTAATTATAGTTAGTAATTAAGTATTGAATTAGCAATATAACGCTTCACCAAAACATATATAAGTATATAAATAAACTGAATCGTTCACCATATCCACGTCAATATCTCTTCGTAAAAAACAAATATTTTGCAAAATATACTCGATAAGCCAAGAATATATTTGCTTGGGATATACAAAATGGTTTCTCAACCACTGATTTTATTTATCCAATAAAGAATCACTAATTCGTGTGACAAATACTAATTTATCAATACATCCCCCAAATCCCATCCAAATCATTTCCATTCGAATCACATATAAACCCTAAATTGGGAGAAAATATTCAGTAATATAGACGTGCAAAGTTGGTGTTCCATTTTTTTGACAAGTGATTTGATTCTAAATCAATTCATGATTCTAAAATATGAAAAAAATTCCCAAATATTTGTGACCCTCACATTAAAACATTTAAAAAAAAAGTTTATGGTGAAATATTATGCTAGCTTAATTCTAAAAAGATATTCTAAATCACCATCGGATTATGATAAGCTTTGATTTTCGGCTAGCCCGTCTCTAACTCTTCGATAAACCCTAATTATGAAAATTCCATTATAAAAATGGCATTATCAGTATCATTTTAGAAGGAATTGCACATGAATTCTCTACACATTCTAATGTTCCCATGGCTCGCCCACGCCCACATCTCCTCCTACCTCTCCCGCCGCAACTTCACCGTCCACCTCTGCTCCACCGCCGCCAACTTCAAGTCCATCGAGAACAATATCGGCACCTCCATCCGCATCGTCCAGCTCCACCTCCCCGAAACGCACCTCCCCCACCACCTCCACACCACCAACGGCCTCCCGCCCCGCCTCAAGCACACGCTCGACACGGCCGCGCCTGAGCTCCGCCGCGTCCTCGCCCAAATCCGCCCCGACCTCCTCGTCTACGATTTCTTCCAGCCATGGGCGGTCTCCCTCGGCGTCCCCGCCGTGGAGTTCATCGCCAGCAGCGCCACCATGATGGCCTACCTCTTCCACTGCTTCTCCAAGCCGGCCGCCTCCTTCCCCTTTCCCGAGATCTACTACCGGGATTATGAGCTCCCCGCGCTCGCGGCCGGCGAGAGAGTGAGGAGGGACGTCTTTGACGGGGTTGGCTTGTCAAACGGCGTCGTTTTTATCAAGGGTTTTAGGGAGATTGAGTCAAAGTATATTGACTATTTTGGCTGATTTGTTAGGGAAGAAAGTTGTTGGTGTTGGTGCCCTAGTCCAAGAAGCTACTAGCATTAATGGTAGCCATGAATTGATCCAATGGTTAGACAAAAAAGGAGAAAAGGTCTACTGTTTTTGTCTCTTTTGGGAGTGAGTATTTTCTTACTAAGGAAGATATTTTAGAGCTTGCTCATGGTTTGTAGCTTTCCAACTTCAACTTCATAGGTTTGGAGGATAACAAGATTGTTCTAGAAGATTCCTTGCCACTAGGGTTTCTTGAGAGGGTTGAGGGTAGGGGTTTGGTGGTGGAGGGGTGGGCTCCACAGGCTCAGATTTTAGGGCATGAGAGTGTGGTTGGTTTTGTGAGCCATTGTGGTTGTAGCTCAATGATGGAGAGCATGAAATTTGGTGTGCCTATTATAGCTATGCCTATGCATCTAGACCAACCGCTCAATGATAGGTTGGTGGAGCAAATTGGTGTGGGTGTGGAGGTGGTCCGTGGGATGCTTGAGAGGGAGGCGGTGGCCGCGGTCATACGCAGCGTGGTGGCCGATGAGGGCGTGAGGAGGAGTGCTGTGTCAATGAGTGAGAAGCTCCAAGTGAAAGTGGATCAAGAGATTGAGGAGGTTGTTCAAGTGCTTGTCAAGCTTTGCGAGAGCAACAAGAAGAACAAGACCAATGACTTACTGATTTTTGGTTACTTCTTTATTAGCAGGTTGTAAAATTTAATTTTGTAACGAACGTATAATTTGATTAAATTAATCATAACGATTATATTTTATGACCGATTTGAGGTACAAATCATTATTTTTCGCGTAATATTTAAGTTGAAAAATAGTTTATCCGTCCATTTTTTTATGTCTACCTGAAAATATTCATGTAAAAATGTACCACATCGATAAACTAAGGACACAAAAGGACACAAAGTATGAGAGCTAATTGTTCTAGAACAAAATCATAAAATAGATAACCGAATCAACTTATAATAATTTTCCCAGTATGTTTCATTTGTATATTGCGGTATCAAGAGTCACGAGTCGAAAAGATTGAAGATTTTAAATTATAATAATGAGATTAATAACACTGGTGATTATACTATTAATGTTGTTTACATAGGGGTGCATTATCGAGTATATCGAGATTAATAAGCCAAGAAGATTTTAAATCCTATGGTCTTAAATTAGTTATAGTTAGCAATTAAATGATGAGTTAGTAATTGATCACTCCCAATATGCCTTATATATGGAATGGTTAGAGCATCCTAGCCATTTTTCCTTCTTTTGCCCCATCCACCATTTTTCCTTCTTTTGCCCCATCCACCGCATGTCTAATAATATAAAGATGCGTGACTTTCTGTACATAGGAGATTAAGAAATGGAAGAAAATCAAAATAAAATCAAAGAAAATCAACCATGAAATACACGTCTACATGGAAGGGAGATAATCATGAGAAGTGTATAACCGTTGCATTGAGGATATTCCTAAACTAACCTTTTCGTTATTTATAAGTAATATTACTAATTACACATGGCATAAAAATCGGCCATCAGATTGAAATAATCAATGGTTTGGGATTTGTTTTATGTTTTACAAATATTTACCATAATGATATGACATCCTTACATTCATATATATATATATATAGGGATGTATTCATTTCCTTTTTGTATATTTTCTCTTTTTTCCTTCTTGATCTCAGCCCCACGATTTTGTCATCCGACGGTTAGATTAGTGCCACATGTCATTTAATAATGCAGAGTTTCTGTTGAATAATGCACACCGACTAATAATGCACCATTATAGTGTAATAATGCAGATTTTCAGTTGAATAATGCACACCGATTAATAATGCACCATTATAGTGTAATAATGCAGATCATCTGGACCGTTGATGAATGAGATCTAACGGCTCATATTAAGAAGAATAAAGGATCTAAGGGATGAATAGGAGAATAACGCTCCCATATATATATATATATATATATATATATATATATATATATATATATAGGGGAGCGTTATTCTCCTTTTCACATCTTAGATCCTTTTTCCTTCTTAATATTACGCGTTAGATCTAAGGCATCAACGGATCAGATTGATTCTATAAAACTGGTTCCGTGTTGCATTATAGAAGGTGGTTGTATGCATTACAGGGTTATTATTGACATTTGACGGAAAAGTAACTGCCACATTTTAGTATCTGCGAATAATGCACCACATGGTCACGAGTAATGCATATAATTGACTATATAATGCACAATATGTGAACTGCAATGCATACGAATAAGATGTACCATGTTATGATGTTTGGACACACGTTTCTTGTTTCCCCTAAGGGTTTAATAAGCTTAGGGGCTAGGGTATAGTACGTAGACACGTATGTAATCTTCACATGGTAACGAGTAATGGATATAATTGACTATATAATGCACAATTTGTGAACTGCAATGCATACGAACAAGATGTGCTGTGTTATGATGTTTGACACACGTTTCTTTTTTCCCCTAAGGGTTTAATAAGCTTAGGGGCTAGGGTATAGTACGTACGCATTAATAACAAATTATAAAACGATACGAATAATTCATCAAATTGTCACGAGTAATGGATGTTATTAACTATATAATGCACAATATGTGAACTGCAATGCATACGAATAAGATGTACCATGTTATGATGTTTGACACACGTTTCTTGTTTCCCCTAAGGGTTTAATAAGCTTAGGGGCTAGGGTATAGTACGTAGACATTACTAACAAATTGTTGTTATTGGAATATACGTCTGTGCATTATTTGGTTTAGGTAGTGCATTATGTAACTGTTAATTGTCATTATCTCAGTATATTATGCATTATTAGAGGTATTGTGTATATGGGTTAATCAACGGATTGAAGATTACATACGTGCATTTAGTAATGTCTACGTACTATACCCTAGCCCTAAGCTTATTAAACCCTTAGGGGAAACAAGAAACGTGTGTCAAACATCATAACATGGTACATCTTATTCGTATGCATTGCAGTTCACATATTGTGCATTATATAGTTAATAACATCCATTACTCGTGACAATTTGGTGAATTATTCGTATCGTTTTATAATTTGTTATTAATGCGTACGTACTATACCCTAGCCCCTAAGCTTATTAAACCCTTAGGGGAAACAAGAAACGTGTGTCAAACATCATAACACAACACATCTTGTTCGTATGCATTGCAGTTCACAAATTGTGCATTATATAGTCAATTATATCCATTACTCGTTACCATGTGAAGATTACATACGTGTCTACGTACTATACCCTAGCCCCTAAGCTTATTAAACCCTTAGGGGAAACAAGAAACGTGTGTCCAAACATCATAACATGGTACATCTTATTCGTATGCATTGCAGTTCACATATTGTGCATTATATAGTCAATTATATGCATTACTCGTGACCAAGTGGTGCATTATTCGTAGCGGTTTCCAGCCATTATTAGATTACTATTGTACCCTCATAATGCACAAAATAGGACAAATAATGCAACACGGGATTAATTACCCAATGTTGATCTTGACCGTCCATTTCTCTAATCTAATGGCTGATATTAAGAAGGAAAAAGGAGGAAATATAGGAAAAGGAAATGAATACATCCCTATATATATATATATATATATATATATATATATATATATATATATATGGGTTGCGTTAAAGATAGAACCATTCTTAAGTGTAGAACCTAGAACTCTACATATTTTATTCATTGGATGAGGAAAAAATGACGGTCAAGATTAAAAATCATACATATTAGACTATGTTTTCACGACATTCCGGACTCAACATGTGAAAAAGCTCACATGTTGATGGAAGAATGAATGAAACGAAGAAGAGTCCATGCATGCTTTATTTTTTCACTTCTCTGCATTCACCCATTAATAATAGTTTTGGTTGTAATGGGAAGTTGCTGTGCAAATCAACACCATTGGATTAAAAGATCTAACGACCTCCGTTTGACATTGGTTCTACGTTTAAGAATGGTTCTACGTTTAAGAATGGTTCTATCTTGATCACAATATATATATATATATATATACTCCCTCCGTTCCATAGTAGTGGAGACACTTCTTTTTGACACAGAGATTAAGAAAAATTATGTTAATTGGATTAAGTAAAAGAAGAATAAAGTAGGAAATGAAAAAGGTAGAGAGATGAAGATAGTAAAGTAAGAGAGTGTAAAGTAAGTGAAAAGAAATGTGTTGACTTTTACTAAAAAGAGAAATGACTCCACTACTATGAAACATACTAAAATGACAAAATGACACTCCACAACTATGAAACGGAGGGAGTACTTATTTTGTATTTCATCACATATAATTATTCTATGGCCATGAATTTGTCATTTGAACATTATAAGTTGAGTATTAATTTTTTATATTGATGATGTTTCGGTATAGAATTATTTCAGTTGTTAAAGTGTGATTGTCTATATGTAATCGAGATCCAAAGTGTTTTAATTGATATAAATTGGCCAATCCATTATTTTGGCTTTGGGTTTTGGCTGGCCCATTCCACAACAAAATAAAGATCATCAAGGCATTCTCATTCCAAAGATAATTGTTCACTCTCTTAATTAAATTCTATTCAAGTAACACACATACACACAAAAAAAGCCCTAGTTCTTAAAGAGAATAAAGTTACGGTAAATAGGGCACAAGGGAAAATGGTTACAGTTAAAAGTTACGGTTTGCTCTAAAAATTCCATATATAAGGCGTATATAACTCTATAAATAAGCTCTGATTCTTTGATCACCATACCCACATCAAGATCTCTTTGGATAAAACAAAGATTTTGCAAAACATACTCTATAAACCAAGAATATATTTTCTCGGAATATACACAATGGTCTCTCAACCTTGCATTGATTTTATTTATTCAATAATAAATCATAAATTCGTATGAAAAAAACTAATTCATCCATTTCGAATCACATATTAACCCTAAAAAAATCACATATTAGTATAAACCAGAGATGAATCGGTGCGTCAAATTTTGAATCTAATTCTATTCATAATTCTAAAATATCGAAAATTCCCCAAAACTTAAAAAAATCATCTCTGGTGAAATAATGAATCAAAAATTCGTTTTACCTAAACTAATTCATCCATTTCGAATCACATATAAACCCTAAATTAGGAGGAAATATTCACTACTCCTACTATAGACTTACCATATGACAATACGAATTGGTGTGTCATTTTCTAAATCCATTCACGATTCTAAAAAATTTTCTCCAAAATTTGTGATCCTCACATAGAAACATAAAAAAGTGAAATATTGTGCTATCTTAATCGAATAATGAAACAAACGAATTCTTGGTAAGAAATATTCACACAAAAATGTGACACTCGATCTATAAAAATGGCACGATCTCAAGAACTTCATCACACACTAGAAAATTTCTTCTCTAAAAAAATTCTCATGGATTCTCCATTAAACATCCTAATGTTCCCATGGCTTGCACACGGCCACATCTCCCCCTACCTCGAGCTCGCCAAGCGCCTCTCCCGCCGCAACTTCACCGTCCACCTCTGCTCCACCGCCGCCAACTTCAAATCCATCGAGGCAAACATCAGCGGCGGCAAGGAATATTCCATCCGCCGCGTCGTTCTCCACCTCCCTGAAACGCACCTCCCCCGCCGCCTCCACACCACCAACGGCCTCCCCCCCGAGCACATGGACGGCCTCAAGGAGACGCTGGACATGGCTGCCCCCGAGCTCCGCCGCGTCCTCGCCGAACTCCGCCCTGACCTCCTCGTCTACGACTTCCTCCAGCCGTGGGCCCCGCTCGTCGCGTCGGAGCACGGCGTCCCCGCGGTGGAGTTCATCACCAGCAGCGCCACCATGAACGCCTACCTCTTCCACTTCTTCTCATCCGCGGTGGACGACTTCCCCTTCCCGGAGATCTACTACCGGGAGTATGAGCTCGTCCACCGCGACCGCCTGCTCGCGGCGGACGAGGGGGTAAGGAGGAACGCCTTTGCCGGGGTCCGCCGCTCAAACGGCGCCGTTTTGATCAAGGGCTTTAGGGAGATTGAGGCCAAGTATAGTGACTATTTGGCTGAATTGCTTGGGAAAAAGGTTGTGGCTGTTGGTGCCCTAGTCCAAGAAGCTAATACCATTAGTGGCAGCCTTGAATTGATCAATTGGTTGGACAAAAAGGAGAAAAGGTCTACTGTTTTTGTCTCTTTTGGGAGTGAGTATTTTCTTACCAAGGAAGATATTTTAGAGCTTGCTCATGGCTTGGTGCTTTCCAACTTTAACTTTATATGGGTGATTAGGTTTCCCAAAAGGGAGGATAACAAGATAGTTCTAGAAGATTCCTTGCCACTAGGGTTTCTTGAGAGGGTTAAGGGGAGGGGTTTGGTGGTGGAGGGGTGGGCCCCACAGGCACAGATTCTAGAGCATGAGAGTGTGGGTGGCTTTGTGAGCCATTGTGGTTGTAGCTCAATGATGGAGAGCATGAAATTTGGTGTGCCTATCATAGCAATGCCTATGCATATTGACCAGCCGCTCAATGCTAGGTTGGTGGAGCTGATTGGTGTGGGTGTGGAGGTGGTCAGGGACGGCCGGGGGAGGCTCGAGAAGGAGGTCGTGGCCGAGGTCATACGACGTGTGGTGGGCGATGAGGGCATCAGGAGGAGTGCTATTTCCTTGAGGGAGAAGCTCCGACTCAAGGGAGATGAAGAGATTGACGAGGTTGTGGCCGTGTTTGTTAAGCTTATTTGGGAGAACAAGATGAAGAAGAGGAACAAGAAGAGCAAATGGCTAGCTAGCTTTCATTGAAATACTCTGTAGGAGTATTTTTTTAGTTTCTGAGTTCTTGTTATTTACTACTAGTACTAATTTCTTTTTCATGTTAGTTACTAGTATAGTAGTACTAGTTTTTTTTTCAGTCCGCTGCATATAGTTTTTTAAATGCAGTTGGTTTTTATTCGGACGCCATAATCTGTAATTTTTTTAAATGCAGTTGGTGAATTTGAATTGTTTTTGAGTGAATTATGAGACTTGTCTTTTTTAATATTAGTGACATGATGCAATGCCTTTATAACTTTGACTGTGTTTTTTAACTTAAACCAAAAATTTAAATATTTAATAATGGTTGTAAACATTGATTTAATTTACGATGACAGAATATATAAAAAAAATTGATTGAATTAGTTTTGTAATAAACATGTAATTTGGTCAAGTTAATCACAATGGTTATATTATAAGCTATTTGTGGTACAAAATCTTTATCTTTTTGTGGAGAAATAGTTAAGTTAAATAATAGTTGATCGTCAATTTTTGAAATCTCCATGATATCCTGGTGTCTAGGATCAAAATCAAAATCAAAATCATTAAGTAAACATATATTTAGGACCAAATTAAAATGGACTTTAGTTTGTACGAAAATTAAAGAATTCGGAATTTAACTAAGTAAATAAATGCTAGTACTAAATTTCTACAAAAATTACTAAGTAGAGGCATAAAATATTCTGAATTTTATCCTCTATACATGGATAAAAACCTACCACAGTGCTAGTGGAAAAGCAGTGGGTTTAGGTTGGCCGATCCAATTTTTGGGTTGGCCCATTTTCTGAGTGGGCCTATTCGTCCCAAAACGATTCTGGTCGATTTTTTACTAGCGCAGTCAAACTATAATCTATGATTGAGTTCTGAGATAAAATATATAGGTGATGTTCGGTTTCCTAGATAAAATAATACTATCAAGATATAATTTAGGATTGAGTTATGAGATTAATTTAGTCATAGGGGATTAGCTATGATTAATTATCCAATGATTATCCATCTAGAATTAGGTTGTGTGATTGAATCTCATGAACCAAACACACTACATATTTAATCACGGGATACAATCTTGCAACCAAACACCCACATACAATACTACTTAATTCTCATCAAATTATATTAAAATTAATTCATAATTATAATAAAATAAATAAATGTATAGATCCGTATCATGGGTCCACATTTCACTAACTTTTTTTCCTTATTTTTTCTTTACAAAGTCAAACAACCTCTTAAAATAAGTGTCATGGCGGACATGAGGAGCATATCACAACCACTTGTTCTCTCTTCCCTTTATACTTGGAACTCATTTCACCATATTTTAGATTAATCCTTTGAGAGTTGCTTCTTCCATCCCATCCCCTTTAGGGATCACATCTTTAACAACATTCGGGAATCATAGGCCCGCACTCGTTGATCCAACAACAAGTGCGGGCCGAGGGTATCCATCATCTTCTACAATAATGCATCCACCTCTTGGGATTCGTTTCCCTTTCACAGCAGAATTCATCAGGATGGAATTGATCAAGCACGACCGCGCTGCTGCAGGTGGCGCTGGTCTCATCCGTGCCTTGAGGTGAGCTGTGGAAGCCGGATCATGTCTTTCTCATTCCACCCATTTATTCTGTTTAAAACATATATACTAGCTTACTACATGCTTATTCTTAAACTTATTAGCTTCAACTTACACACGTTAACTAACAAAATTTAATATATATATATATATATATATATATATATATATATATATATATATATATATATATATATATATATAGGGTTTTGATCCATGCAAAACCATTCTTAATACAAAAATGCAGAACCAAGCATACAAAAGTCATTTTTAGGTCATTGTAAGCTTATTTTTACGTCATTATAGTAAGGATGACATGAAATGATCTTAACATGACCTCAAACCCAAAGTTTATAATATGACCTAAAACTGTTTTACAATGACTCTCTGTGTTTTTGTTTAATTATTGACCATTAGATTGTCAAATCTCATGGTCAAGATTTGGTCTGGATTTTGTATTGAGATCAAGTTTTGTATTGATCATTTTCCTATATATATATATATATATATATATAGGGAGATGATCAAAATAAGTATGTGTTTAAATCCAGAAATGCAGACCAAATCTTGGCCCTAGGATTAGATGATCTAATGGTCAATAATTAACCAAAAACACGGAAGGTCATAATTAAGCAATTTTAGGTCATATTATAATATTTGGGTTTAATGTCATGCTAAGATCGTTTTATGTCATGCTTTGTTAGCATGACCTAAAAATTACCTAATTATGACCTAAAAGTGACTTAATTATGATATTGTTCTGCGTTTCTGTATTTAAATCTAGTTTTGCATAGATCAAAACCCTATATATATATATATATAGGCATAGCCTATACTTATATTTGTACTTCACTTAATACTCAAATTGAAAATATCAAATAAGTGCATGCTATATTTGTAGTATTTTTGAAAGTAACCGTGAGATCGAGATTCGAGCTATAGTTTAAGAATAACACGAATATTTATTGATTTAGATAAGTAATGAGATTGATTCCGGTAGAATTAAATGATAGACGTACATACCTAGTTGAAGGTGCACTTGACTCACGATGGCATGCATCGAATTTATAACCATATTTCACACATTGACGTGGGTCATGAAAATATATTGAGAGAGGATGATGGCAAATTGGCAATCATCAACCATCTCTTTCTTACTCATTTTTTGTTCCTTTTATTTTCTCATCTCTCAATTAATCACTTTGGAAAGTTGATTCTTTGTGTGTGTTTAGTTAGATATTTGAGTACCTATATATAAGCAAATTTTGGAAGACTTTTTGAAACTTTATTTAACTCATAATAGTAGAATAATACAACACTTGTAATATTATTGTTAGCAAATAATATTGTGTCACTAAGATATATACTCAAGAATCTGCTTTCTCTTATGTCTCTGACTCTGTCTGCGATCATTCAAAATTTGAGGAACTAAACTAACTTTGAGTAGGGTCAATTCAACCAAGTTTTTATGACAGTTTTTAAATTAAAAGATGTTTCGATATTCGTTATGCTACTAAATATATTAATCAGAAAAATCGGTGTCTTCTCTTTTTCCTTTTCCTTTTTTTTTGTTTTTGTAAAATATCCCTTCTTAGGTAAATAAAAAACTTCTGTACAACAGCAATTAGTTTCTTAACAAACATGTAATTTGAATAAATTATAGCGATATTTTATGAGCGACTTGTTATAAACTGGGGTACAAGTTGGATTAGATATGCTACACATGACTTCTTCATTTTTCTAACAAAATAGAATGATTATCCCCACTAATTTTCCAGTTGATGTAACAAGTTTAACCTCTATAATTAAAAAAATGGGCCTTAAACGAATAATAGATTAATAGTGGTGCACTTACATTTTAACAAGGCTCATAGAAAAGTCTTGTAACCGACGACTCTAGCATATAGTACTATTGATTTCAATGATGCTTGCTGCATATGATCATGACCTACTCATCTCTATCAGCCTAATTAAACTTTTATGAATCTTAGAGATGTAATTGCAAATGAAATCAAAGGATGTATCAAGAATGGATAATTTATTTGCTTAAATATTACTCAAAAAAGTATACACATGAAAGGTTCCGGTCTAGAGTTGCTAAGTGGGTTGAGTTGGGCTATAAACTGATCCAACTAGCTCAGAGGCGGAGCCAGGATTTCATTGTAAGAGGGGCAAAATTATAATATAGGATATTTTTAATATATTTTAAGAGGGGCGATTGGTATAATTTTATATATATATTCAAAAATTTGCAATAAATGTATAGAGGTGAAGAAGGAGTAAGGAGGGGCATTTGCCCCACCTTCAACCATGCTAGATCCGCCCCTGAACTAGCTTGAGGCACGGTCCAACCGAAACCAACGACAATCTGATTTGACTGAGTTGGTTTCTTTTTAAAATTGTGGACCCAGTGTAACTTAATTAGGTCCACTTTGTGAGAGTATATATTTATATCGAGTTGCAATGACTAAATATTAATTATAAGTATCGAGTAATTGTAAGATCTGCTTTTCAAACTGTAGTTCAATATATAAGCATTTGATGATATTAGAACTTTAAGGGGATTGATAATGCCACATACATTATATTTTAAATTAAAAAAAATTATTAATTAAACTAAAAAGGTATTAATGTCAATTCTCTCTCATCAAAATCATCTTAAAACTTTAAATTTACGTAACTCTCTCGATTTAAAAAAAATCACAAAAAATATACCAAATTAAAGATAACTTTATAAGGATTCCAACGAGATCTCAATTGCATATGTTCCGACGATATTAGGGTGATGAAATTTTATAAATTTTATTTCAATTTTCGTATAAGTTGATAAGCAGATTTTATCAACAAATGTAAAAAAATCTCAATATAGTCTATGCAAAATCTCAATATAATATAGGTAAAATATCAATAAAATTGTGTTGATGTTTTCTTGTACTTGTGTTGATATTCTCATGTCATATTGTTGATATTTGTAATACACTATGTTGATATAAAAACACCCACGAAAATTACCATATGATAACATAATGGCGATATTACCCTTTTGTTGATATTTTGTCTACTATTTATTGAAATTTGTGAGCTTTAATCTCATCCACTCATTTCAAAATCTAAGGGTGTAGATTTAGTCTTAGTTTTGGATTATGATGTTATAAGCATTAGAAAAGGACCCTAGAACTATATGTAATGATATATTAGTTTATTACCCTATTAAATAAATATATATGCTCACATTTATCTTATATGTAATTATTTTTAAGAAATTGAATTAAAAGACGGATTTGGAAAAGGTATAAATGAATAGAAATAATTATGATTAATATAATGTTAAAATTAAGATCACAAGGTGACGGATAAATGGGTCTTATATTATATGGGGCGATTTCAAGATCTACTAAGAGGCCTGGCCAAGCCTGGGCTTAAAAAAGTCCAGTTAGAGCGAGCCTGCATTTAAAAAGTCAAATTAAAAATTAATTTGACATTTAAACGATGTCGATTCCAATGTAGGTTTGAGACCCATGTTTTGAAATTTGTCGTTATTATATAGTACTACATCCGTTGCATAATAGATGTCACACTTTCCTTTTTAGTTTGTCCCACAAAAGATGTCTCATTTTTCTTTTAAAAAAAGCTCCCTATCACATTAATATATATTATTAGGAGTCGAATAATCATGACAACTAGGCTGTCAAACTTGAGTTCTTGTGGTGTAGCAAATCATATCCCACATCGGAGAATGAACAAGAGTTGCAAGCATATAAATGAGCTACCCCAACTCCATTAGTATGAGGCCTTTTGGGGAGTACCCCAAGAGCAAAACCGTGAGGGCTTTGCCTAAAGCGGACAATATCATACTAATGTGGAGTTCGGGTGTGCACCACCGGGACCCAACAGTGGTATCAGAGCCTTGGTTCAGGGGCTGGGCCTGTGTGGCTCGGGGTTCGGTGGGTTGCGCTTGCAAGTTCTCCGATGTCTCTGCGTGAGCTCGACTAAGACCTGGGGTGACCTGTGGACCTGTAACATGGGGCAGACATGTGGTCTTGGTTTGAGGGGAGGTTTGTGGTGTAGCAAACCATATCCCACATCGGAGAATGAACAAGAGTTGCAAGCATATAAATGAGCTACCCCAACTCCATTAGTATGAGGCCTTTTGGGGAGTACCCCAAGAGCAAAACCGTGAGAGCTTTGCCTAAAGCGGACAGTATCATACTAATGTGGAGTTCGGGTGTGCACCACCGATACCCAACAGTTCTCAATTGAATCTCTTATAGAATTGGCGACAAGAGAATAGTTGGAGAGTATAGATCATGATTTTAAGTTCAATTGTCATTAACAATATAGCTGATGAATTTTACTTGAAAATATTGAGGATGAGCTATATCTACCTCCCAAACTATTTGAAGCAAAATTTTTTGTATATAAGTATTTTCGAGGAAGATAGTCATATCTGTGTGTCAACGCTTGAAAAACTACGCGTTTTCGAAGGATTTTTAAAACCAAAGGGATAAATGTTCGGAAACAATTGCACAAGAGTACGTGAAAGAGTTGATTGATAGAAATCTCATTTTAGTTGATAAGTTGGAGTCTATTGAAAATGTTAAGTATTGGAGTACAATAAATTCATGATTTGTTTCGAGATTTGTGTTTGAAAGAAGTAGACAATCGTGTCATGAAGGATGATGATCCAATTAATGATAGGGAACACTGAGTTGTTCTTAAAACTCCACTGTTATTAAAAAGTGAAGTTTTGGGATCTTCGGCACGTGCTTGTTCCATTATAGCCTCATTTTTAGTCATTTAAATAATTAAATTTTAGTAAAAAATATGAAATAAAAAAATAAATATCCATAAATTTATTTATTAAATTATGATTAATTGATCATGAATTACTCTCCAAGAGAGATGGTGAACATAAGAATTTAACTTAACTTAACTTAACTTAACTTAACTTAGGGGTTTCATAATTAATAAAATTATTTTTACCTCAACATTCAAGTAGGGTTATAAGTTATAACCATCTTTTAATTCCCAAAAAGAAATTAGGAGTAACAATTTAAGCTCAAAAATATATCCTCTGCCCAAATTCAACGCGTTGGATTTTGTTGAGTGGTTAGAATTAATTATCCAAGATTAAAAAATCGCTGAAAGCTGAACTCTGCTAAAGACTTTTCGATCAATTGTTCGTTTGATTTTGGGTTCTCTAACTCCGGTAAGGACTCAGTTTATACTACTGTTTTTTTGGCTCTTTTGATTTTCGGATTTATGTTTAATTTTCTAATTAGATTGAGATTCAAAAATGTGAGAGAGATTACCGATTTGTTTAATTTTCTGATTTTGATTGATAATCGATTACGCTTGTATATGCGCAATTGGGGTTAGATCAATTTGGGAAATGAAATTATCGAAAGTTAGAAGTTCCTAAATTTGCCTCTGGGGATGTTGGGGTATAAGGGCTATGAGTTTGACTGCATTCTTGGAAAATTTTGGATTATTCGTTGATGATTGACCAATAGGTAATTATTTCTAGGATTTGTAGCAATGGTGATTGTTGAGCAGAAGATGCTGTTAATGTTTCCGCATTCATTAGTCAGTCGCCGCCTTAGTTAACACCATTCTGTGCATCTATTGGTCAATCTGTTGTGATTCCTAATATCACGTAGAGATTACTTTTGCTGAATACTGATGAAGATGGCAAGGAGCTGAGTTTCTATTGAATTTGTAAAGTTTGTAGGAAGTTAGCACTTTAGTAATTTTTTCTTCGATAAGAAGTGGCAATCACGACCGGGGCCTAATTTAACATCTGAACCGTGGCCCTGTTTAGTGGGGGCTTATTTAATTGATTTAAAGAGATGGGAGCATGTTGGTTAAAAATAATGGATGGTAGCTTAAATAGGTGTTTGGTGTGATTACGGATATTGCCTAATTTACGAGGATTTAGAGAATAGGAGCAGGTTGGTTAAAAATAATAGATGTTTGGAGTTATTACGATATTGCCAAATACTCCATTGCACTAAAAGTTTTTCACAACTGATTTGATATTCTTCCAATTTGGGAATTGTTATTTGATCATGTCTGAATGATCTCCTCTTGCATCTCTCATCTGAAAATGGGAAAATGTACTGTCTGATTATGTTCTTCTGTTTTGATGTGTGTACTATTGAATTGCTTCAGTGGAACTTCGGTCATTGAAATTTCAGTGTAAGTCGTATTGTGTATTGCCTGTTGGCAATTTAAAGAAAAGAAGGGGAAAAAGTTTTTTAAAGTTAAAGACAAACTTTCGCTTAGCAGGGAACATCCTATTCGATACTGTGGACAAGATCAATATCCCCTGTAAGCAACATTCAAATGGCCGAAAAAGCATGTTTAAAGCGCCTCCAAAAGGAATATAGAGCCCTATGTAAAGTAAGTCGTTTTCAACTTCTGGAAATGCTTGAAATTTCATGCATGGGGCTATGGATATCCTTTCTGGTGAACTTCATTTAACGTTATATACTGATGATGTCACATACAGGAACCTGTCTCCAATGTCGTGGCACGCCCTCTGCCAAATGACATCCTTGAGTGGCGTGAGTCTTCCTTGCCTATTATTAAAACTTACTTCTATAGTTATTTTATTATTATTTTACAGTAGCATGTGGTTCCCCACCTCTTTCTGAACATGTTCTTAAGCATAGTTTGCTTTCATTTTTTCCCGGGAATATAAATAGTTTCTTTCTCATTCATTTGACAAATATGTTTGTCCACAAGTAAATGATTGGTTATACTTTGGAACCAGCTAATAATGGTAGTTCATCACTTCATCTACATTTTCCTGCAGCATATTAGTTGATGGGAGGTTAGTTCCCATCTTTTGTTGTTGTCTAAGATACTCTCCATAGTATTGATTGTGGAAATTGCGTTAAAGATGAGACAGCTAATTTTCTTTGTGATGGGGTTCTTCTTTCCAGTTATATTCTCATTGAAGTCAAGATCTTTGATAGTGTATCTGAAGAGCTAAATGGTGTCACTGGTGTTGATTATTTTGTTTAAATCATGATATCTAATGGTTGTTTCAGATTAATTATGTAATGATATGACTCTTTTTCCTAATTCTGTGTTCAGATTATGTTTTGGAGGGAAGTCAAGGAACACCCTTTGCAGGTTTTTGGCTCTTTTATTTTCCATCTATAACATGTCTGATTCAGGAGGATAGTTATAAATGGGTTGCATGCGTACTGTGTTTATCTGCAGATGAACTACTAATGCTTTTAACCCTGGACTGTTTTGTGTCTTTGTACTAAATAATTGTCTTTGATTTTCTTTTACAATCTCTGATCATTCAAGGTGGATATTACTATGGAAAGATAAAGTTTCCACCAGAGTACCCATTTAAACCTCCGGGAATCACGTAAGTTTTCATCTCTTATGCCATGTCTCCTCCTTTAAGCATGATGTTGCAATCTACTGTTCATTTAAAATGTTCTCCATATGCTGTGTAGCATGACTACTCCAAATGGACGCTTTATGACACAAAAGAAGTTATGCCTGTCCATGAGTGATTGTAAGTTATTTGTTGTTGCTCTAGCATATTATTTCCTCGTGTTATCTGTACTCATTCTCTTGTGTCACACTATTTATTTGATTCCTTTTCCAGTCCATCCTGAGAGTTGGAACCCCATGTGGTCTGTCTCAAGGTAAAGGATTGTCTAGAAAAATATCGCTCTTCATTTTCTCTACCAATTATATAAGTTTATTGTGCTGATTTTTCCCATTTCTATGCAGCATACTGAATGGCCTCCTTTCATTCATGGTGGGTTCCATGCTAATGGGGAATTTGATCATTTTAAACTAGTAAACTAGTTTCCACAGTCGAAATATACAACCAGGTGCTATTTGTTTTCTATTTTGTTTCAGATGGACAATAGTCCTACCACTGGCAGTGTCTCAAGTACAGACGCAGAGAAAAAGAGGCTTGCAAGTACTTCCCTGGCTTTTAATTGTAAAATGTAAGTCTTACTTAAGGATATGCATTCTCTTTTATCTTCATTTCTTGGTCTGCGTAAGATGAATTAAAAGTGCCTTTTATTTTGTTTATTGTTACCAAATCATCAGTTAATTTATTCACCAATATATTGCTGTTGAATGATGAACATTAGTTACTTGTTTTAACATCTGGGAGTTATGATTGATCTCAAAGCTCTCTTTTTTTGTTCCAAACAGCCCAACTTTTAAGAAACTATTTCCAGAGTACCTGGAGAAATACGAACAACAGTTAGCGACCGAGCAATCTGCTGATCAGGCAGCACAAGAATCCGTCAGGGATGAAAGTTCCCGCCCCACATTAAAGAAACGTGGATCCCAGGTGGATGCGAATAACGTAGACGTCCCAAAAGAGGTAAATAACCAGCAGAAACGCGGGTCTTTCCCTACCTGGTTGTCAGTGATGCTCGTTTGCATTTTCGCTGCTGTAATGGCTCTACCCCTGCTTCAACTGTGATGATATATGGCCATCTTGAAAGGGATATTTTGAGTGTGATTTAGGTGTAATATTAGCATTCTCTAAAGCTGTGGCAATTACTTGATATCTTATAAGTCTTAAATGTACCGAAACAGGACCTGTACAGTGGTCGTGCAAATGAAGGAAATATGATTTGAATCCATGTATTGTGTATTACTCCTTTCCTTCACTCGTGGTTTGTGTCTAAAGTAGCTTAACCCACTTTTTTTGTGCTTTAAAAGAGTAATTTTTTTGGAATGACCCCTTAATAGTGGGATGACTCATTACATAATTAATCAACACATTAAATTCAAGTGCATTCATTAGCTGAGGTTTCAATTCCAATGCCTGAAATCCTCTGTTTGTCTTTTCCTCCTTTTCTGGTCTTTTGTCTTCTACTTGAGCTTCCACTTCCTCCACTGAAGTGGAATATTTATCCTAGTTATATGTTTAGTTGATGAACTATTAAATATATTAACTTTAAAATTTGAAAGTTCAGTTTTTTAAACTTTTGCCAAGTTGTTATTTTGCATATCAACTTTAAAATTCGCCCATATATTATTGAAGTGTCATTTGTTTTGATATTGCAACTAATAAAGTTTTTGAGGCTAACATGACTTGAAAAATTATTTAAGTGGCACTGTAGAAAGTCAACCAAAATAACCTCACAAGACATAGTAAACATCAAAATGACATCAACTAAATTAAAGAATAAATTGCTTGCTGAATTTCTGTACACTTTTCTTCTTCAAGACCATCGACTCACATTATTTGTCAAAAGTTCACATGTTCATGTCACATTGTGAATAAGTCCCAAGTTCTAACTCCTAAATACATCTAAGAGGAATGATATGCTACATACCTTATGTGAGCATCACTCTCGTTTGACACGCATTTAACGTTGTTCGTTTCGATTTATCTGTTTAGTTTGATTCTAATACATTAAAAAATGTTATTGCAATTTTTAATTTCAAAAAATTCATAAAAATCAAAGCTCGATTTGCTCGTTTTCTCTATAATTTCAAATAAAATAATAAATAAAGCTTTGGTTTTTATGAATTTTGTGAAATTAAAAATTGCAATAACATTTTTTAATGTATTAGAATCAAACTAAATAAATAAATTGAAATAAACGAACAACGTTAAACGTGTGTCAAACGAGAGTGATGCTCACATAGGGTAGGTAGCATATCATTCCTCCTACATCTAAATTCATTTGAGTTATGCAATGAAATATTTTGATTTGGTAAATTTCATTTCTCAAGAAAAGGATAAGATATCATATATCATGGGATCCTCCTAAACATGCGGCGTGAAGAATTGAGAATGATGAAATAGACAAACCCTATGATGACAAATATTATTAGGTTGTGGCATTCCACTACTTCTTGCTTTACAAAACATCCTTTTCACCACTAATCTTTAAACCAAACTTTATGCTTAATTTAAGTTTGAGTTTATTTACACCAAACTTCACTTCATTTCTCCATGATTTCATGTCTGAAGACCTACTAAGCCAGCAAAATGAAGGACCATATTTTGTAAGCAATCTTCCCTTTTATGAGATATATTCTCTATTTTCATATTGATATTTCGGTAAAATGTCAAATAATCACGAAAGATAGTCAGATATATACTCCATATCCCAAGATTTTTAAAAATGTAATTATAAATCACGAAGTTTACAATTTAAACCAAACTTCACATCTTAGCTTATTTTTGCCAAAAATGAGACGGATGAGATAATTGCGAAAATTGTAAACTTTGTGAATTGATAATTCAATTTTGAAAAGTGTCCAAAAGAACAAGAATTTGACCATCCTTCATGATTTATCAAGCAATTTGCCCTACTTTAATTAAAATATTTAGTTAGTCGTTTTAGTGGACTATTATAACTTAGAGTAAACGTGACACACATCATAATACGGTTGAAATAGGATATGATCTACTTTGGTAACATTGATTCACGTTTTGATTTTGCAAAAAACTTACCTTTTCTTGAAGATATGCTCTCTCTCTTTCTCTGGAATTTTACAAACGTTAGAAGTAAGTAGCTTTCACTGCCATTCCAACTGCTACAGTTTTCCAAAATTTCCAAAATTTTCATGTGGCCTTGCATACATATTAGCTGGCCTTAACGTTTTCACACATTTTGCAAAGTGAATAAAAAATCACTATAAAATAAAAAACAGAGATATAGTCCATATCTTTAGCTAGATAATTTCATTGTGTTGTTTGCTCTCTCTGCAAATTCAAGATCATTTCCAAGGTACGAAATAGTTCTGTGTGTTTTTTCACTTACTGAAAATCTTCCAAGAATTTTTATTAATCTCTTTTTTTTTTTTTTTTATGTATATACATTGATGGTTATTCTCTTAATCTTCAGGCAAAGATGAATGAATCTGCAGATGATTATTATAGCCATGAATTTGATTATCAGTCAGATTTCACACAGGTTTGTTTGATCCCATGTAATGTCAGTAGTATTCATATATTTTATTTATTTATTTATTCTTGAAGTTTAAAATCTTAATATTACTTCCAATTTTCAGTTCTTGCATCTTTTTGGTTTCAAAATCTTTTTTTTACTACAGTATTATTTTCTTTTCATGTTTCAGTTCTTGAAAGAAGCCAAAAACAGCACCTTCCAAGTGAATCTAAATGGAGTAGAGAAAAAGGAGACAAAACAGTTGGATTGGGAAAAAAAGCACAGGAAATCATGGAAAAAATCCCTATTTTCTTGGTTGAAGAATGGCACTAGAAGTAAAAGTAAAACACTCAACCAACCATCTCACTCTCACACCACTTGCCCGCCCTCGAGGGCGAAGCGCGCCAACATGTCAGGCCCAATCAGACGATCTACTGGTGTTGTCAGCGCATCGTCTGAAAGGACCCGTCGTGCGGCGTCTGGGCCCCTGGCCGGGCTTTTTGGTTCGACCGGGAGCCCGAAAGGAGCATACATGTGCCTTGGAGAGATTAAGGAGCAGAAGATTCAAGCTTATGGGCCTATATATATGGTCACATAGATGTTTTTTTGGGAGATATATAATTTATTGAATTTTGGATGAGTTGAGACAACAATTGGATAATTGTTTGGTGCCATCTTGTTGTAGACCACATATTTTGCTTGCAGTTGGGTCAACATGGCATATTGGCAATGGCACCACCCCTAATAAAAGTTTATGTTTTTATTACCCTACAAAATATTAATAATTACACATTGTCAAAAGGTTGAAAACAAGTAAATTCTAGTCTTATATCATCATTTCAAAAATGGTAAATTCCATTTTGGTGAGTCCCACAATTTTAAAAATCAGTTGGAAAAATCAGTTTAGATTTTGTTCGCAATTATCTCATAACAAAATATTAGTTAAATTATAGCTGATGAATTATACATAAACGTCATTGGCAGTGAATTAAATGATATCCTCTATTCATAAAGAAAATGACGTTGTTTAATTGAAAAACATAGTGTCGCACATAACAAACATGATTTTTTTGTCATGTGATAATTAAAAACAAAACAAACTTTATGAGTTTTCTGACTAATTTTTAAAGTTGGAAAATAAGCCAGAATTTTACTTACTTCATGCTTTTACCAAATGTTGGCCCTTTTAAAAAAACAACATATGCAAAATTGTGCATACTTCTCATTTCTCAATATCTAATTCACATCAACAAACATTACTCTAACTTCCATTTCATTTCAATCTCTCATCATCTCACAAAATCAATAGTATCCTAAAAAGAGATGTGGATCACAAAGGATAAGACAAAGAATCAAACTTCAAAAATCTTGATATATACTAGTAGTATATAATAACCTCTTGAATACATAGCTATTACATTGACACTATGCAAGATTTCTATATAGAGAATCTAACCTATATCTTTATACAACAAATTAAGCATATCCCAATTCATATATGCTGCAAGAAAACAACTAACTCATCTCCATCAAGAATCAAAGAACATCTAACAAATAATCCATCTCACAACCTCTCAATCATCTCTAAGCAAATCACAGCTCAAACTTGTTGAACCATAACCATAGTGAAAAAGTCTATATGCCTAATGTGAATATAAAACCAAATCAAAATCAATCAACTCAACCCTCTTACTCCTTGTTCAAGATCAAGATTTCTCGGGGTTGAGGGATTCACTCTTCTGTTGCCACTAAGCAGCCTCTTCAACGACCTCAGCCTCGTTGGGACCGTGGATTTCTGCTCTTCCTCCTCAGCCCCTTCGCACGAAGGGGCTGAGGACGAGGACGAGGAAGAGGATGAGCTCGAAGACTCCCCATTGCCTTGATGGCCCTCTTCCACACAAGGGGCAAAGGTGCTTACTTGAGTCTCATTCCCCCAAATCAACACATTGGTTGGGAAATTAGGTATCACAATTGCAACTGAATTCTCCACCACTGGATCATGAATCACACCCTCCCCATCTGTGGCGAAATCCGAGGATTTCGCCACAGGGTTTCTGCAGAGAGGGCAAGTGGAGTGAGATTGAAACCACATGTCAATGCAATCAACATGGAATCCATGGTTGCATTTGGGCAAAAGTCTTGCCTTTTCACCCTCAGAGACTTCACACAGACACACAGCGCATTCCAAACCCTCTTTGAACTCTTTCGGATCGAACACCGTGATGGGTATGGTTTTGAGCAGCGAAGGGTCCAATCCGCGGCGGATGGCGGAGGCCGCCGCGGCCTCGTGGTGCCCCGCCGCGAATTCGAGGTGGCGCCGCCTCGTGGCGGTGGCTGTGGTGCTTTCTTGGCGGCGGTACCAGTACCTCCTGGCGTAGAGGTGGAGGCAGAAGACGAACACCACCACGAAGAAGAGGAAGACTATCGCCACCACCATTATCTTCCCCGTCAGCTCTATCACTCCCGCGTCCCCGATCTTGCCGCTGCTTAGCTCCGCCGCGTCGGCCATTTTTCGAGGATGGAGGAAAGATTGAGTCTTTTTTGTGAAGTGACCCGAGATTTCGAAAGGGTTTCTTCAAAGATTCGATCTTTTTGTCAAGCAATCCAAGAACTCAAAAGGGTTTCATCAATTAGCTGAGCAGAATTGAGATTTCGAGGGATTGGGTTCTTGAAACTGAGAAAAAATGTAAAGAGGGGAGAGGGGAAGAGAAAATGAGGATAAAGTTTGAAAATTGAACTGATCAAATTGTGATCTTTTGAAGAATGTGATGGGTTTCTATATGTAATAGCAGAAGCAAAAGGGAAGCTGCAAGAGAGGTCGTGGAAGTGAAGAGGGTGTCAAGAAATGGAGAGAGAGAGATCAGTCAACCGAGAGATGTAAGAAGGGAAAGAGGCCTACACGGCGGCGTCTAGAATGGGTGCAAAAGCAAAGAGACCAACTGCAATTTGATGGAGGCTTTTAAATTTCTAATTGACTTGTATTTTTTATTTTATTTTTTATTGTTATTACTGATAATTTTTAGTACTAGAATTTTAGATGGAGGAGACGAGGATTTTAGATCATTGACTTCTGTTGATTTTGCGTTTGACCATGAAAAGAATTTCAAAGTCTTCTAACTTCTTTTTTCAATCTTGTATTTTAACATGGTTTATATGGTTTTTAATACTTAAATGTAGTTTATAATAGCTTACTTTCTAAAGTAGTTTCTACTCGTAAGAAATTTACACACACACATAGTTTACATGTTGTTTGGTTTAATAGATATGATCAATATGGTCTATGGACCAAGTTATCTATCACAGGTATAATTATGCAAACAAAGCATTTAATTAAGTTATACTCCTTATTTTATCAATCATACTTTATTACTCAAACACACATTAAATTATAGTTGTACAAGTATATATTAGGTATAGTGTGTTCCACTAACTTTATTAGTGCCCTAAATACCTCATCAATATGAATTTATACTATAGGCTAGGCGTACATGTTACTAAGACATGAATTTTGACCACAATATAATATCAAGAAATTAAAATCGTTTTTTGAAATAAGGTAATAATAACTCCAAATGAATTATGACAATAACTGAAATGGACACAAGTAATTGAAAAATCATTTGTGAAGATGTTGACTAGTGTGCTTTTTATTTAAAGATAATAAATTTGAAATTAATTTATTTTCATCAAAATAGAAAATTTCCAATTAGGATAAGGAGTCTTGTCTTATGCATTATTCATTAGACATAAACTGTGATTAATTATCTTGTCATAGGGGAAGAACAAGAGGGTGGTTGATAATTAATCTATAGCCAAATTTGACCACGATATGCACTTTCTTTTGACCCATGTTTAATTCTAAAACTCAATTTTGAATTTGCCAAAATGTTGACTGTTTATTTTCTTTCAAGTAGACTTGTTTTGATCAAATATTGCAGCTGAAATCATTTTCAAACCACATAAGAGTATATAAAAAATTCAATTTTCAGTACTAGTACTCATATACAAGCACAAGAGTCTTAATTATCAAAATAAATTTAACTAAATAAACTTAAAGTTTGAGTGTGTGTGTATGTATGTGTGTGTGAGAGAGAGAGGGGAGGCATCATGATACGTTCATGAAATTCATTGACATGGTTTCAACTTTACCTCAAATGAAAGACTTTATCTATTTTAATATTTTGCTTACATGTTACCATACATTACACTATATGTTAATTGTAAGAAATGAATAGTGTGCAAAATGGGCCCTAAATTATTTATTGCAAAGGTGTAGAGTCAAGTTTACAAATGCCCTTTTGCATTTGGCATGTGGTAGAAAGTGACAACAATCTAATTCCCATAAAGATCAGTCTTTTTCTTATGAAATTTAGTTAATTCTCACAAGGTGTCAAAATTTACTTGAAAAAATACACATTTCTTCACATATATTTTTAGGTTAGAAACAAATATCCAATTTTGCTAAATCGTATGATTGTCATAAAAAGAAGTACTACTCCATAAAGAAGTATTATAATAAAAACAAATATTGTTTGTATATGTATAAAATCATAATTATGTTTCCATGTAGAAACAAGCCAATTGCCCAAAACAGGTTCAAAAATAGTATAAACATTTAATTTTAATCATATATAGTTCAAGCAAGTAATGCTTTACATAACGCCTTCTTTAAAATTTTAAATTGAGGAAAATAATTATTGATACTGCTTCTGTGACTGAAAAAATAAAATATTTTAATTTTTATATTTGTCTCAACGCTTTAAGCCATTTACCTATTATTTCCCCATAATTATTGGGATTTGAGGTCAACAACTTTCCAAAAGTTTCATTTTATTTTCTCCCACCGAAAGAAATACTATTACTCCCTAAATTTTGGCAGGGCAGACAAAAAATGTCCCCAGTGGTGCGTATACATGAATTCTTGCAAAAATTTAAGCCATATTTAGGGCAAAATGATGAATATGAAATAATTGCCCCCTATTTTAGATATAATCATATAATTTTTCTTGCCCTTTACTTGATTACGATTGTTAATAATTTAAATTTGAATGGGAACACGCGACAAGATGTATGATTAATTAAGGGACTAAATTATGTGGCTAGGATTATAATAGTATAGATTTCAAATTTGGAAACATGGCTAGGGATGGCTGTATCCTATCTAATTTAATTTCCCTTTTATTATTTTTGTTATATCATGTATATTGCTATTATTTGATTTTACATTTTTTAATTAAAAGGTCACACTCTCCATTTATTAGACCATCTTAAAAATGGTCATACTTTAGGTTAAGATGGAAAGTTAAATCCCAAAAAAAAAGGTAATTGTGCTCAAAAGAGGACGTTAACTATAAATTGTACTCTATATTAGTATGTTTTAAAATATACTACTAGTATATCGTGATATTTGCATATATTTTGAAGTTATATTTTGTACTCCTACTAATGTAGGAGTTGATAGTGACATCACAAATATAAATTTAAATAGTAGTAGCCCCCAACAATTTAATGATGGTATGTTAGACAAAATTAATATATATGTGTGCTATTTGTACTCGACTAGTGACAACCAACGACAATCGATTGAATTGTTGTAAAGTTTTTTTGGCAATAATACATTTTTGAGTCGTATTATTGTCTCCCTCCTCTCAATTCGAACGTAAATAATCGATATTATAGTTTCTCCATTGTTATAAAATAGAAACTAATTAATATTGTTATTTCTTATAGTTTAAGAAAATGATAATTCTGCTCCAAAATTAAATCGATGATATTAAAAATAGCAATAAGAGGCATAACGTGAAATACACGATCATAGACTAAATGAAATTATTCCCACCAACACAAAAAGCAAAAACGATAATTCGACGACTTAGTCAATCATCTCACTATTATTTAGTCCGAGAGAACACGGATATATTTTTACTATTTATTTTTAAAAATAATAAATAAGACAGAATATTTAAAATATAAAGATTTGTTTCATAAAAAGTGTAGTAGTATCTTTAAGTATTGGGTCATTGGGTGAACTCTTTTGATTATCAAATGAATATGGACTTAGGAAGCTAAATTTCATTCTAATTAGGACCTTGAGAATCCTCATGCATATCATAAAAGTAGTGTTTAAAGCTTACACCATCCAAATATAAAATAATGTGATCTTGTTTGATTATTGATTTTATAAAATTTATTAGTAATATTTTAGTTAAAATTATACGCCAGATAGGCGCACACTAGGCCCAATAACTATGCGTTTCAATTTAATATCAAGGCCCATTTAAAGCATTAAGCCCAAGGTTAACCAGGAGAATATATTAATATTATTAATTTTATATAAATTTTATTAGATTATAACTTATTGTTATTAATATTATTAATTATATGAACACATAAATAAAGATTTCTATTTATTCATTTATTCAAAGTTTTGCGAAAAATGATAAATAAAACTTTGACTTTTAAGTGATTTATAAAACTAATTATGTTAATAATAATTTCAAAGTATTAAAATCGAATAAATATATTTTTAAAATTTAAAATTAAAATGAAAATGAAAACAAATATATGAACAAAAGCTATGCAGATAATACTAACACGACGTATCTAAATATTTATTATACTTACAAACAAATTGCATAAATTTGCAAATATCAACCAATTAAAGGGGAAAATAAATAAGTACTCCGTGAAAGATATTCTCATTATCCACCGCCGGTTTCCCACACCAAAACAATCTGTGTCAGTGTGTGGCTCTCGCTCCGTTTTTTTTTTCTTTTTTTATCATAATTGAATTCATTTTCTATGAATTCACCAACCCTTTTGTTTAGTTCAATCTGATTTCACTTCGCTCTATCCAATTTTGAAGTCATTGCATGGAATTCCCCCAAACGACGGCGATTTGTGGTTGTACTTAAACAGTGTGCTTTGGATTCCTGACTTGATGAGATTCCCATGCCTTTATTAGGTAAATTTGGCCGGAAAAACCCTAATTTAGGTTTCATTGTTGGGGGTTTCTTATATTTACTCTATATACATTGTGCTTCTGCTGCTGTGTTGGTTTTGGAAATTGTAAAGCTTTTGTTTTTATGAATTATAACTGAGATGTTGTTGCTACTAGAAATGTGGGATTTTCTAGCTGAGGCTGTGAGAATTGATGTGTTTGTGTTGCAGATATTGCTATTTCACAACCTTGCTCTTGTTTCCTCAACAATATAGGAGTATCATTTAAGTCAGTAATCGATCTTCCTAAGAGAATAGTAGTTGGCAATGATAGGAGGTTGGTATTGGGATCCACATTTTCAGGGAGGAACTTTTGTAATGGAGGAAGGGTGGGTGGAGACTTTACCTCAGGGAGAGCCGGGGTGTGGCAGGGTAGGCTGATGATAAAGGCTGTTGGTACGCTCGAAATTTCTAGTGTACCTTGCAAAAGTGGAGGGGTGAAGAGGCTTCAAAATGCATTGATGATGAATGTTGATTCTGTGAGGTCGAGTTCCACTGAAATTGAACCGGCACAATCTTCAGGTGAAGACTCAATGGACATGGATGAGAGGGAGTGGTTGAGACGGATGAGGATTTCCAAGGCGAATAAAGGGAATACGCCGTGGAACAAAGGAAAGAAGCACAGCCCAGGTGATGCAACACGTGCTTTTATTAAGTGCTTGTGAATGAACTGATTCTATTGAATCTAGCAATGTTTTAAATGTCTTCTTTTTGTGCAGAAACTTTGAGGCGGATAAAAGAAAGAACAAGGCTGGCAATGCAAAATCCTAAGGTAATAGGATAACCAATTTGTCTTATTTGTTTCTGATAGTTCATAGTTAAATAAACCTTCTAACTAAATTTTATCTGATCGGTATAATCTAAAGGCCTAGCTGCATAGTAGCAGTTTCAAAATATTATGTCAATCATTTTCCCTGTTTGGTCACTTTGTTTAATTGTTGTCCACATACCAATCTTTGGAAACGTGTATGCATAGTATCCGTTTTTCTTGATTCTGTCGCATAATATTGGCAAGGCTTTCTCTTTCATTGCTAACTTCATTTAGTTTTTTTTTTGCTATTCCATTTATCAGTTCTATTATCAATTGATTACACACATATAGAAATTCCAGCTTGAGAATATGAAGTATGAACTTACTATATTTGATTTGAGGAGGCATTGTAATGATTTATGGCAATGTAGGTCAAAGCCAAGCTGATTAATTTTGGGCATGCTCAAAGGTAGATTCACTTTCCTGTATATTTCGCATTTTTATATTGGTTCTGGCATTTTAGCCATTACTTTTATTCGTTTTCATTTGGGCTATGAAAATGATGCTGGAGGTGCTTATGTTGATTACACCTTTATAGTAGCTAGTGGGCTTGTGTTTGATAGATTTAAGGAAACTGATCTCCGTTTTGTATTGACTTCATTGGCTTTGGAAATTATTGAACAGTTTTACAATATGCTGTCTCCTCTCTGTTTTTCTACATCTTCGCAGTGAAGAGACAAGGTTGAAAATTGGAGCTGGTGTTCGACTTGGATGGGAGAAACGCCGTGAGAAATTGATGGTCCAGGATACTTGCTACTATGACTGGCAAAATCTAATTGCGGAGATTGCCCGGAAGGGTCTTCAAGGCGAGGAACAATTGCAGTGGGACTCATACCAGATCTTGGATAAAGAGCTCCAGCAGCAATGGCAACAGAGTGTCGAAAAAAGAAAAAGCATGCCTAGACCTAAGGGAAGCAAGAGAGCACCCAAATCAGCCGAGCAGAAGAGGAAGATCTCAGAGGCCATAGCTGCAAAATGGGCTGATCCTGTAAGATCGGACTTGGGTTTACTCAGGGTCCTTCTCTCAAAAATCTATTTTCTCAGTTTTCATTCTCATGCTTACATTTCTCATATAATTTAGGATTACCGGACTCGGGTCTACTCTGGTCTAGCTAAATATCATGGCAAACCTGAGGGGAAAGAATGGAAGCCTAAGAGAAAGCCTGCTGGTGACGGACAGGCTCAAAGTAGAGGTCGTAAAGACAAGGATGAGAATGATGATGCTGCAAGACGCAGGACGAAAAACCTAAATCAACCAATTAGAGCAAAGAGAAGAAAAGCACCATCATACAAGGACCCGTTGGCCAGCACCAAACTGGAGATGTTGAAAAACATTCGAGCCAAAAGAGCTGTTGCTGTCAACAACCCGAAAACTGAAGCAATCACTAATGCCAAGTAAGTTCTTATATCCATAGCTGATTGCTTCAATTTGGTTGATTTTTCTCCGTCAACAGAATAATGCGTTAGAGGAAAAAAGAAAACAAGGAAACTATAATCTTGGTTTCTTATTATATTGTAGACAGATGAGTATCTCCAATACTGATTTCTGGAAATTGATGTATAGTTCGTATTTGTGGCTGTGCATGTGTTACATTTATTTGTTCATCTTGGATTAATGGATTTCATGTGTTTGTGCATATATTCTCATTTCTCACATAAAACCCCATTCTCATTTGATCTTTTCTCTCTATATCTGCAGGTCGTTGATTGCAGAAGCCGAGAAGGCGGCCAAGGCGCTTGAAATAGCTGCTAAGACTAGCCCTCTTGCTCATGCTTCGTTGATGGAAAGCAGGATGCTGATCGCGGAAGCACATAAGCTCATCGAATCCATAGAGCTCGAAGATGCAACAACATCTATTGAAGAAGATAATAGGGGAACTCCAAATCTTGAAAACGAGGCGTATGCAGACGAGAAAAATATGGAACTCATAAAGCCCGTGATAGTAAACGGAGTCCACAGCATCTCTGACGATCCTGAAGAAACCTATAGCTTCAGTTTCGATGAGTTCATTTTTGCAGATTTCATCAATGGCAACAGCTCAAGTCCTTACCCTCTTGAAATGGAAGAAAACGGGCCTAATGGCTCTGTCTCATCAGTTTTAGATAGCATGATGAACAGCTCTGATTCGACCAAGAATCGTGTCGATCATAAACCAAACCCTAATGGGAGATCAGTTCATACACAAACTTCGGTCGTGAAGGGACCGGAGCTCCGACATGAGAATGTAGAGGCAGAGAAGAAAGGGGCGAACGTGGTCAAGAAATGGGTTCGTGGGAGGCTCGTTGAAGTTGAAGAAGAAGAAACATCTTAGGTTAGCTCTAGCATTTTTGGAATTAATGCATTAGTTTCTATATATCCATATTGATAGGAAGTATAGAGTGTTCAATACTAGCTTATATCCAGGTTTTGATGTCCAAGAATTATTCAAATTTTTACTTAAATCTTAGCAAAAGCCATGCATATAATTCATGCCTTCTTCATTTAAGGAAACCTAATATTACATACGCAATGGTCGCCCTGGTCACCACCCTCGTTGCAACGTCGAGCCAAGTTTGTTTCCCCGAGAGATCCTTGAGAAGAAGCGATCTGTTTGCAAAGATTTTAAGAGTGTCTCCAATAGGGGAGCCGCGGCTCGTGGCCCGCGTGTGGCTCTGCCGCGGCTCCCTATTACGAGAGCCACGGAAGGCCACGGCGGGGGGCGCGCCCATGGGAGAGCCACGACTGCGGCTCGGCCGCGGCTCCCTATTGTGGCGGCCGAGAGCCGCGGCTCAGCCCAATTTTGAATTTTTTATTTTTTAATAATTTCAAAAATTATTTATAAATACCTCATTTCACACCCATTTTTAATATTTTTGAAAATTGTTTATAAATTTTTAATTTTTTTTATTAAATTATGCATTTTTTTTATAATTATTATAGTCCGATAATTTTTATTCTAGTTAAATTAAAATATATAAAAAATGAAAAAAATAATTAATTTGTGGCTTGGGCTTGTCCACTATTAGGGAGGACAAGTTTTTTGGTGGTCCGGCCAAGTTTTTGTGGCTTGGGCTGAGCCACGGGCTTAACTATTGGAGACACCCTAAGTTCTCCGAAGAACTCAGAAGCTCTCGAGCGTGCAGATCCTGGCGCCACTGATACTATATTTATTCACTTACCATGAACACCATTAATAATCATAGGTGTTCTGGTTTCATGAGAAACTGCGTAGAAAGAAATATAAGGATTAATACAAATGTAGTTATACTGCAATCCATGACCGTGGAGTGGATTAATACTTATAGTCAAGTAACTCATTTTCTTTGTTTACTTACTTGTAAACATCTTTGAAGAAAATTAGGTGACCGACCATCCGCCTCCATAAGGCATTAAGCACCCTTACATACTAGTATAATTTAATAAGGGATAATAATTTCATTTATGGTGCTTATTAGTTATTACACAATCACAGATAGTGCTCTAAATTACACATCATCACTCCAAGTCATGCAGTACTAGCTAGTACTATTAATGAGTGAAGCATGTACTTGCAGGCAAAGGTCGTTTAACAATGGGAACCAAATGCAAAGGCTGTTTCCTTCTAACAGTGGCGCCAAAGGCCTCCTTCATATCCAAATCTTCATGTTTCGGCATTTTCCAATCAAAATGATACAGAAGCATAGCAAGCGGAAGCTCTACGTTTGCCAGTCCAAATGACATACCAGGACACATTCTTCTTCCTGAACCAAAAGGTATATATTCTAGATTGTTCCCTTTGAAATCAACGCAGCTCCCCTCGAATCTCTCTGGTATAAACTTCTCCGCATCGTTCCAATACTCGGGATCCCTTCCCAGTGCCCATGCATTCACTATCACTCTGGTTTTTGCTGGGATTTCGTATCCATCAATTTCACATCTTTCGACGTTCATTCTGGGGATTAAAAGTGGAAGTGGAGGGTGCAACCTCAATGTCTCTTTGATGATTAATCTCATGTATTTCAGCTCGTCAAACTTGGCTTCATCTACGTATCCCTTGTCGTCAAAAACCTTCCTTACTTCTTCTTGTGCCTTGCTGAGTATGCTTGGGTTTCTCATCATCTCTGACATTGCCCATTCCACGTTGATGGTTGACGTGTCGGTTCCAGCTACGAACATATTCTAAACCAGTAATATAAGTAATGCATTACAAGGTAAAACACACCTTTTATTTAGAAACAAAGTTTCATTTTAGATTTTTCCAACTTAAAAATGTGAATCTGCTTACTCTCACATTTCCAAATAAAATTAATAAGCTTTGCCATTTTTTTAATACTGAAATACACATTTAAGTAATATCTTAATTGAGAATGAAGGAAGCACAAACCAGAACCACAGCTTTGATATTTTGAGTAGTAAGAGGGAATTCAGTTTCATCTTGTTGAATCTTGAGCAGAACATCCACCAGATCTTCCACCTCGCCACCATCACCAGCGGCTTTATGCTGCTCGATGATGCTATCGAACAGCTTGTCTAATTTTCGATACATCCGTTGGGTCTTAAACTTGGCTCCGGTGATCAACGGAAGCAAGTTGATGGACGGATAGAGATCGGCCAACATGAATCCCGTCGCCAACTGGATGCTTTCTTGGATTATAGAAGTCACCGTTCCGCGCTCATTCGTCTTGCCCCCGACCACCACCCTCGTTGTAACATCGAACGACGTCAAGTAGAGTATTCCTGAAATATCAACCGGAGATCCTATCCTTTCACAAGAAGCGATCTGTTTGCAGAGACTCAAAGTCTCCTCCTCTCTTATGCGGCGGAAGGACTGCACGCGCCTCGCGCTCAGGAGCTCGAGCGTGCAGATCTTCCGCAGCTGGCGCCACTGATCCCCGTAGGGGGCTAGGACGATGTCGGAGTAATTGTAGGTGAGCTTCTCCGTCATCAGCCCCGGGGGCCGATTGGCGAAGTTGATATCGTGAGTTCTCACCACCTGTTTGGCGAGGTCGACGGAGGAGATGATGACGGAGTGGATTTCGCCGAGCTGGAGATGCATCAAGGGGCCGTGTTTGGCGGCGAGCTGTCGGAAGATGTGGTGGGGCGGGGCGGGGCGGGGCGGGGCGGAGCATGAGGTGGAGGTTTCCGATGAGGGGGAGGGTTTTGGGGCCGGGAATGTGTGAGTAAGTCTTTGCATGTTTTGAGATTGTTTGAGATTTGAGAAACATCCACACAATGAGGAGAAAGGAAAGTAGAGGTATTAGTATATTGTTAAAAAGCTCCATAATGTTTAATTTGTTTTGTGTGAAGTTATTCATTTATATGTATATTGAGTAGCTAACAAATGTTGACTATCATGGTGAAGTGGAGTTGCATCAATATCAATTCATATATACTGATGGTGAAGTAGAGTTGCATCAATATCAATTCATTGAAAGACACCGCATAGTATATACTTTTATATATATATATATATATATATATATATATATATATATATAGAGGTGTGTGATCTAATACTAACTTTTTTATAGTAATAACTATATCAAATACAATTTTGATCTGAAAATATTTTATTTTATTTTATTTTATATTGACTCTATTAATTTTATATCGAATAAACGATCATCACTGTAAATAGAAAGAGTAATCCTTAAGGGTGTCCACTATAAGGTGGACACGCCCAATAGCCCCGCCCCAATTTTTTGTCCATAGCCCCAGTTTATTGTCCACAGCCCCAAAATTCTATTTCCGCTACTATAGTGGACACCTCCAATAGCCCCAAATTTTATAATCAACTTTCATTTTAAAATGTTTCAAGTAATTACGAACAAATTTATCGGGCTATACGTACGTAGAAGAAGTCGACTATACGAATTAAAAATAAAAATAAAATTTAAATTGAAATTTAAATACAAATTAAAGTGTAAAAAAAAAATTTCAAAATGAAACCGCCGCGGCGGTTGTCCGCTGCTATAGGAGCCGCGCCTATAGCCCCGCCCGCCGCGTCCTCGCCCCGCACGCGGCGAAGCCTCGTCCGCCGCCCTCCCCCCCACCAGCCGCGTCCGCCCTCGCGGCGGACACCCCCCCACTATGACCGCCGCGTCGACCGCCCCCCACCGCCCCCTTCGCGGCGACCGCCGCGTCCACCTTATAGTGGACGCTCTAATAGTCTGTTTGGTCAAATGTTTGAAATTAATTAATAAGCGCTGATAATTCCACACACGCATTTTGAATTTAAAGTTTATATATATATACGAACAAATCAATAGTAGTTATGCAATCTTGAATTATTGGAACTTAATGGTGTGTAATTAATCATCAAAGTCGCCTCACCATCTTGAATGGATATGTTCGAAATTTCACTGGAATTGATATGTTAAAGTCTCTGCAATTAATAATAGTTGACTTTATATCAGCTAGAATAATTAAAAAAGTAATTAGCTGAATAAATTAGTTTTCGTCATTTTTCAATCCTATAATTGGAAAAAGAAAACAATTTTATGTGTATATAATTGGAAAAAAAAGTAATTAGCTGAATAAGCACTAGCTTTGTTAATAACATATAACCATGCATTAACTTGTAAATATGTATTCTTCATTTAAAAATATAAAATTATTGTAATAAATTCAAAATCATTGTAGATATTATATTACAAAAGTGATATAAGCAGAGTAGTAAATATTTAGATTTCAAAAATATTTAAAATGTTTATTTTGTTACATAGAGAATAAGATGCATGGATCACAAATTATAAGTACTTTAGGACAAAAAAATATTAACACAAGATTAAAAATGATTTTAAGTAAAGAACAAATATAACAATATGACATATGCAAATTAGTAAAAGTTTAAATTTCATAAAGTATATAAATGTTTTACTTTGATAATAAGAAGAAATATGAATTGATAAAATAAAAAAAGTAAAGAATGGAAAAAATACGTTCTTGTTGAGGGTTAAGCCCTAAACTTCTTAGTTAAAAACTCAACACTAAACCATTAGACTACTACATTTTATATGACATTTATTGAAAACAAATACATTTCTACACTTCACAGATGGGGCGGATATGCTATTTTCGGCTCGATTCAAGAGAAAGTATAGGCTCTCCGAACGGCTGGGAGGGGGCGAGATCCACCAGTGCTACTAGGTTTTTGCTGAAACTCACCGCCAAAAAAGAAAACCGAACTCCACAACCCCAATATATAGGCTGGAGTATCTCTACATACGGTAAACCTAATTTACAATAATTGTTATTCTATATAAGGCACAATATTCTCCCATATCAACTGCATATAATCTTTCTGATTTTATGTGATATTTCTTCTAACACTCCCCCTCAAGCTAAGTAATTGGATTCTCAATACTTAGCTTGCATAATACTTCTTGAAATGACTTCGAATTCACTGCCTTTGTCAAGATATACGCCAACTGATCTTTAGACTTGACATGAGACATTACCACCACTTTTGCTTCAATGTTCTCCTTGATGAAGTGTCTGTCTACCTCCACATGTTTGGTTCTATCGTGTTGCACCGGGTTTTCCGAGATACTAATGGTCGCCTTGTTGTCACAAAACAATATACAAGGAAGGGTAGGTCGAAGGTCTAATTCCATCATCAGTCTTCGCAGCCATAATATCTCTGTTAGTCCACTCTTAATTCCTCTAAACTCTGCCTCTGCGCTAGAAAACGCTACTACCTTCTGCTTCTTGCTTTTCCACGTTACAAGGTTCATTCCTACAAATCTAAAATACCCGGCAGTTGATTTTCTATCATTTGGGTTCCCTGCCCAGTCAGCATCGGGGAAACCATGTATCTCCATGTATCCATGCTTCTCAAACATAAGTCCATGTTCAGCTGTTCCTTTCAGATACCGAACGATTCTCAAAACCGCTTCCCAATGTGCTTCTTGCGGTGCAAGCATAAACTGACTCATTACTCCAACTGCGTACGCAATATCTGGTCTAGTGTGAGATAAATAGATAAGTTTCCCGACTAACCTCTGATATCTCCCCCTGTCGGTCGGCTTTGCTCCTTCCACTATCTGCAATCCATGATTTTGCACCATAGGAGTATCTGCTTGTTTACAATCGATCATCCCTATCTCAGCCAACAACTCAAGTATATACTTCCTCTGATTTATGAAGATTCCCTTATTTGACCTTAGCACCTCTATCCCCAAGAAGTACTTAAGGAGACCAAGATCCTTCATCTCAAACTCATGGAATAAGTTCTTCCTTAGTTCGACCATCTCCTCTTCACCATCTCTAGTAATGATTATGTCGTCTACATATATGATCAGACATGTGATCTTTCCTCCTATTTTCTTGATAAACAAAGTATGATCTGCATTACTCTGTTCGTATTCGTACTGTTTCATTACTTTTGTAAATCTCTCAAACCATGCTCGAGGTGACTGTTTCAACCTGTATAGTGTCTTCTTGAGCTGACACACTTCCCCATCTACAAAATCTCCCGTGAAACCAGGCGGTGGTTCCATGAATACTGTCTTAGGTAACTCTCCGTGCTGGAATGCATCTGTCACATCAAACTGGTGGAGCGGCCAATCCTTATTAGCAGCAATCGAGAATAACACCCGCACGTTATTAATCATAGCAACCAGGGAGAACGTTTCAACATAGTCCACACCATACGTCTGGGTGTATCCTTTCGCCACGAGTCGTGCCTTGTATCTCTCTATTGTCCCATCTGGTCTTCTTTTTATAGTGATTACCCATCTGCACTCGACAGTTCTAGCTCCTTCAGGCAATTTGCTTGTGATCCACATATTATTCTTCATCAGGGCTTTCATTTCAGTAAGCATTGCTTCCCTCCACTTCTTATACTTCATTGCCTCCTCGGCTGTCTGTGGGATTTCTTGTTCTTCGTACAGTGCTGCCTCAAATGCCCGAGCCATTTTAGTTAGATTTCCTTGTACGAAGTTTGCCACCCCATAGCAGCTCTTCTTCCCTATCTTTTCAGGTGAATATCGTTTTTCCGGAATCCCCCTTGTACTTCGGAAAGGAAGCACATATCTCCCGGTGTCTTCATCCACGGTGTTATCCTCCTCTTGGGGTTCTGTATCAACCGGGTCAGTAATAACTAGACTCTCAACAACATTCAGTTCAGTAATTACCTCAGATATCGTCGGAGGAGGATCGCTTGGGAGCGGATGAGAAGGTTCTTGTGGCGAGACGTGCTCGGCGGCAGTGACCACCACTGGATCTGTTGAATCCCCAATCGAGGAGTTTGGCAATGACACAACCCAACTTAGATAGTCCTCGGAATTACTTGGACCACTCTCCCCCTGAATACTAAGGTGAGTATGATAGAAAATTTCGGTTTCCAGGAAATTGCAGTTCATGGTGGTGGTGATTTTTCGAGTGAAAGGGTCATAGCATCTGTAACCTTTTGATTCACTCCATACCCCACAAAGACACATTTGGTTAGACAAGGTTGATAGTTTGGTTCTCTCGTATTTTGGGATATGAGTGTAGACGGTACAACCAAAGACTTTTGACTGAAGGTTCAAGTGTTCGGGTATTTTGGCCTGTTTGGATAGTGAATGAATGGGGATTTTCATGTTCAGGATTTTTGTAGGACGACGATTGATGAGGTAGATGGATATAGCAACTGCTTCTGGCCAAAAATATTTGGGGACTTTGGATTCAATCATTATAGCTCGGGTCATTTCTAGGATTGTTCTATTTTTTCCGCTCGGCAACCTCATTTTGTTCTGGTGTATAGGCACACGAGGTTTGGTGGATCACTCATTTTTCTTTGCAAAATTGGGTAATAGCACTGTTAACGAATTCCCTCCCATTATCTGACCTAAGGGTTTTGATAGTGGTATGAAATTGTGTTTTAATCAATTTAAAGAACAAGGTAAATTTATCAAACACATCAGATTTGTTTTTCAAAAAATAAACTCACCTCATTCTAGTGCAGTCATCAATAAAAATCACAAAGTATCGAAAACCATTCTCGCCCACCACTAGTGCGGGACCCCAAACGTCAGAGTGTACTAAAGAAAACATGGATTTCACACGAGTATTTGTAGGCTTAAAAGACTGTCTATGGCTCTTGGCCAAAACACAAGTTTCACATGAAAAAACATAAGAAATTGGAAGGTTCGGATAAAACAATTTAAAGTAACCAGGAGAAGGGTGTCCTAGTCTTCAGTGCCAGAGCCAAGTTTCCTATTTCGTGGATCCGTGAGCCAGCATTGCACTGCCATGTTGAGCTATCTCGTCCACGTAATAGAGTCCTTGCTTCTCAGTGCCACGCCCAAGAATCCTCCTCGTCTGAATATCCTGCAAAATACAAAAGTCGGGGTGCATTAGGAGCGTGCAATTCAATTCCTTAGTCACATGACTAATTGACATCAGTCTCTGAGATAAAGTAGGGACATATAGACAGTTCATGAGTCTGAGTGTAGGTGAAATTTCAATTGTGCCTGATCCTTCAACAGTAATCAATTCCCCACTCGCAGTTCTAATATATGACTCTGTGCCATTATCAAAAGTAATAAAATCATTCCTTTCTGGAGTCATAGTATCAGTTGCCCCACAATTAAATATCCAACCCTTGAAGTGTTTATCAATTACATTATGAACATGAAATGCAACGGAAGTTTCTCGTAGGGGTTAAAAACTATTTTTAGACACATAATCGGGGCAAATATGATATTCTCGACCAGTCTGGGGTTCAATTGCAATTTTTGGGCAGTCATGGGGGCGAATATTAACATGGGGTATTTTCTGAAATTTCCAGTTCTTATGGGGTAGCAACTGTAAATAAGTGTGATTTAAATTAGGGAAATTAGGGTTTGGGATTAACCCAAACCCGTTACCTCCTTGCGTCGTTCCGTCAAGGATTCCAGTCATCTCCGTGAAATTCCCGGTGCCTCTCACGTTGTCGCCGACGGGTTGGTCCTCATGACACACCCCAGCCCCTAGTCCACCTGATTCCCCATGATTTTCTCCGTCAATTCACCGTGGTGTTCCATCGTTGTTTACCCCGACGGCGAGCTTCGCCTGCGCCGCCCCTGCTCTCGATTTCTGTCGCTCTTCCCACCATTCCGGGTACCCCAATCGTTTGAAGCATGTCTCCCATGTGTGCTTCTGTTTTCCATAGTGGGAACACCATAATTTTGAGTTGTCGGGGCGTTGATTTCCTGATCGGCTGGTGGCGGAGGGGCGCGGTGGAGCGCCGCAGTACTGTGGTCGCTGGTTCTGGGTGGCGGAGCCCTGTCCGATCGCCGCGAGCCCATGTCCGATTTCACCCCCAAATGACGTATCGGCGTTGCTGCCGTTGGCTTCTCCGGTGGGTGAGGGCGATGCCAGTGGCATGATTCGACGTTGAGCCGCCTCCGTCTTCACCCATCCGTAGGCTGCCTCCACTGATGGGGTCGGCTCCTCCTTCAAGATATCCCTCCGAATTGAATCGTACTCCTGATTCAATCTGGTCAGAAATTTAATCAATTGTTTCTCATTCAAGTGTGTTCGAAACTGATCGATTCCCTTATCACAACAACTAATCGGCTGCTTCTGGCTTCTGTCGATGTTGATCTACATCCCGTGGATCCTCCGGTAATAAGTCTCCGGATCGAGGTTTCCTTGTTTGATTTTATTGTCTTCTCTTCCAGGTCGTAGATGTGGTATTTGTCGGCCTTGTTCTCGAAGGTCACGACAAGACTGTCCCACAACGCTTTGGCGGTTAGATGGTGCGCGAAGTCGGCAACGATACCGTTCTCGATGTTGTCGACGATCCACGAGAACACCACCAAGTCGTTTTCCTCCCACACATTGAGCCCTTTGCTTCTTGGTTCCGGGGGCTCGTTCCTGATGTATGAGTAGGCTCATCGGCCTCCAATTTTCACTTTGATCAATCGAGACCAAAGGGGGTAGTTTCTTCCATTCAACTTGAATGCAACTGTGATACTTTTGCTATTCCTCAGACTTGTTACCTGTTCTGGATCGGTTTTTGTGTCCTCTGTCTCTGACATTTTTGGTTATAGGATATGTTATCTTATCTGGGTTTGATCTGGTTTGAAAAGGGTCGAGAAAAAGGTATTATCGGCTATGATGAAAATTTTCTGAGCCAAGATCGATCTGCTCTGAGGCCATGTAGAAAATCAGTGGAGAGAATCGGTCGTTTATTCAATAATGAATATGATACAGAAATTATAAGAATATATAGGCTAGAGTATCTTTACATTTGGTAAACCTAATTTACAATAATTACTATTCTATAAAAGTAACAATAGTTTCACATATCAACGGCATATAATCTTCTTGATTTTATGTGATATTTCTTCTAACATTCCCAAATCCCAATGAAAATATGCAAGGATACGCTGCACGGCCACCACATGTTTTCTGAAATTCCCATAGCGGTCAAATCCCACCATGCCTAATTGCCTATTGTGGGCAAGTACGAGGCTACACTCATTACAACCAAGTGTTTCTTCACCAGGGAAGCAAATTAGAGTAAGTTTTGTGGGATTCTTGTCTTTGATGCATATATCCAATAAATTAAATATTACTAGTACAATAGCCCTCTTTAGAGGTTTGTCTTGGGCCACTTTATAGTTTTCTAACTTTGAGTTAAGTTCGACTCTTTTCTTCTTTTTCACTTTGTTCTTGTTAGTTTTGTTTACTCCGTATCAACTCGGCTCTTGTCAAATGGAGTTGTGATACAGATATCACACTGCAACAATCCAAAGATGCACCGGATGTAACGGAGGAGCCACCGGTGGACAGCAGCGAGGAAGAAGGAAGCGCAAGGGAGGAACCACGAAGGACTTCAAGGCAATCAAAGAAGCCAGATTGGTTCAAGGATTATGTTTCCCGTTAGTTATAGCAATTTTTGCCTTTTATTATTTTTATTTTTATTGTTGGATTATCTATTTTTGGAACTTTTGAGTCGAACATATTATAAGCTCCGTTTCGGGTTTTCTTATTGGTTCTTTCCCGAAATGATCCAGTCGAACCAAACCTAGGGTCCTTAGTATTATAAATAGAGGTTCTGTGCATTGAAACACCAAGAATCAATATATAAGAATTTACCTAAATTTCCGTTCTTTATTTTTCCGCAATTTTTCTCTCGTCCAAACCCTAGTCGGACAAAAACCTAGGCTGCTCGACGGGAAGATCCCGCGAACGAACATACCTTTTATCCGACAATCCCTCGTCGCCACAAACCGATACGAGTAACGTCGTATCAAGTTGTCATTAATCCTTTAACCATACAACTTCACTTTTGATTAGTCTAAACTCAGCCACCACATTTGATAGGATCATATGAATTTTAGGCATAATAATTTCATTTATTGTGCTTACTACATAATCGGACATAGTTTTATTAATTATACATCATCAGTCGAGAATAAAAGAAGCCAAAGATAATAACCAGTCAAACATGGGTTGGAAAAGGTCGTTTAACAATGGGAACCAAACGCAAAGGGTTTTTCCTTCTAACAGTTCCACCAAAGGACTCCGTCATATCCAAATCTTCATGTTTCATCCCGTTTGGCATTTTCCAATCGAAGTGATACAGAAACATAGCAAGCAGAAACTCTACGTTTGCTAGTCCGAACAACATGCCAGGGCACATTCTCCTTCCTGAACCAAAAGGTATATATTCTAGATTGTTCCCTTTGAAATCGACGGAGCTCCCCTCGAATCTCTCTGGTATAAACTTCTCTGCATCGTTCCAATACTCGGGATCCCTTCCCAGTGCCCATGCATTCACTATCACTCTGGTTTTTGCCGGGATTTCGTATCCATCAATTTCACATCTTTCGACGTTCATTCTCGGGATTAAAAGCGGAAGCGCAGGGTGCAATCTCAGTGTCTCTTTGATGACTAATCTCATGTATTTTAGCTCATCAAACTTGGCTTCATCTACGTATCCCTTGTCGTCAAAAACCTTCCTCACTTCTTCTTGTGCCTTGCTGAGTATGCTTGGGTTTCTCATCATCTCTGACATTGCCCATTCCACACTGATGGTTCCCGTGTCGGTTCCAGCTATGAACATATTCTAATCCAGATAAAAAAAAAAGTATTCAAGCATGAGATTTTCAACCTCACAATTTTTGCGAAACAAAGTTTTATCTTTGGAGTAATTAAACACAAATGGGAGAATGTACACGTTGTGAAAAGTAGCTCCATAATAAACTAATTATCAAATTAATATAAAAGAATATCGTCATCAAATCTTAAATGATTTACTACAATCTTCAATCTAAAATAACTGGTATGTCCTTTATTTTGAAAAATCTCAATCCACTTTTATTATTTTTAAATAACTCGCATTTTTTCTCCATAAAGTAGAAAATTGAAAAATTGAGAGCACAAACCAGAACCACAGCTTTGATATTGTGAGTGGTGAGAGGGAATTCAGTTCCATCTTGCTGAATCCTGAGCAGAACATCCAACAGATCATCCACCTCGCCACCATCCCCGGCGGCTTTGTCGGCTTTATGCTCCTCGATGATGCTATCCAGCAGTCTGTCTACTTTCCGATACATCCGTTGGATCTTCATCTGGTCTCCGGTGATCAACGGCAGCAACTTCACGGAAGGATACAGATCCGCCAGCATGAACCCCGTCGCCAGATGAGTGATCTCCAGGATTATCGAAGTCATCACGCCGCGCTCCTTCGTCTTGTTCCCGACCACCGCCCTCGTCGTCACGTCGTACGCCATCAGGTAGAGATCGTCCGACAGGTTCACCGGAGAGCCTTCGAAGGAAGCCATCTGTTTGCAGAAATTTAGACTCTCCTGCTCTCGGATGGGGCGGAAGGACTGCACGCGCGCGGCGTTGAGGAGCTCGAGCGTGCAGATCTTCCGGAGATGGCGCCACTGGTCGCCGTAGGGGGCGGCGACGATCTCGGAGTAGTTGTAGGAGAGCGTCTCCCCGACGAGGGTCGAGGAGCGGTTGGCGAAGTTGATGTCGTGAGTCCTCATCATCTGTTTGGCGAAGGCGACGGAGGAGATGATGAGGAAGTGGATTTCGCCGAGCTGGAGGTGCATAAGGGGGCCGTGTTCCGCCGCGAGGCGGCGGAACATGTGCGGGGGGGAGTCGGTGCGGAGAAGGAGGTGGAGGTTGCCGATGAGAGGGAGGGTTTTGGGGCCGGGGATGTGTGAGTAAATTTTTGATGATTTTGAGATTTTTTGAGATTTGAGAAATAACAACACAAAGAGGAGAAAGGGGAGTATCAGTATAGGTATAGCTATGAGTGTGGATGCCATGTTTAACTCCATGATTAGTGTTTAAACTTGGTGAACTAGTCTTGTGTTAGTCATCTATATATACAGAGAGAATGGGATGTTGAGTAGCACATCAATTAATCCCTTCTTCGCTTCCGACTTAAGTGATACTACTAGTATTTTATTTTGGCAATAAAATTAAGAAAGTGATGTTTAGTAGCTAAACAAAGAAATGAAGGATTAATTAAGCCTTAATTTGTGGTTTAACTTCAACCACGTACTTAATTTAATTTTACAACTTTGATCACAAAAATATTAATTTTAGTAAGCAGTCAGCACACGCATTGTGACTCTGATCATTATTTTATGGATTGTAAAAGTAAATTCAACAATAGAAATTTTGTCTACTTGAAAAATTTTACAATTCAAAATTATTTAGCAGTCCTACCGTACGACAGCTACGCCCTTTTTGGACCGGGAAAAAAAAGGTATTTCAACTATTTGGTGTTTATATGGATATATTCATTTACATATTCATATTACTACTGCTATTTAATTATATTTCATTATTTGTTTCTGTAGGATTTGATTTGTTTTATTTTCTTAATATAAAATTTGTATTCAAATATGTTAAATGAAGAAACATAATTATTTCTCTTTCCCAATTCTCATTATCTCTTCTTCAACTCTCAATTACATCAGTATGTTAATAAATATTACTTGTATCTCAGGTCGTGCATTTTTCTTCTAATTTATTTGTAAATTGAAAGTGATGTTGTAACTGTGATTTGGATCGCAATGGTTGTTTTATTTGAAATTAAGCATCAAATTGTCATCAGTCATTGAACGATGCAGATTATAATGTCATAGGTAGGAAAGACTCAGTGCAATTAATAATCATTTTTTAAGTTAATTGACTTTTTCTGCATATCTCGCTTTGAATATAATAAGTAATCAATAACTGCCCAAGAAAGGAGTAGGTTTTTTTAATCTTTTTCAATGCCTGCATTGCTCAGCCATTTAAGTTAAAAAAATCAAGAAGTAGAGAAGATAGAAGCCATAAGACATAATTTTAGTTCTAGTTGGAAAATAATTTTATACAACAGTGACAAGAAAATGTATCAAGGTAGAAAAGCAAAGGGAACTTAGCTTTGAATTTTTACAAGAGGAGTAACCCCATCAAATCTACTCATTAAATTTTGGAAGTGATGTTTTATTCTTGAATTAGAATTGATATGTTGGGAAAATTCACTGCAATTGATATGTTAAAGCCTCTGCAATCGATAACGAGTTTTAGAGAAAGAAAAAGAAAATGGTAACGTTTATATAAATAGCAGCATTCATCTAAAATTTCAAGTCATACTTAATCTGGTTGAAATGTGTACCAAAAAAAGGTTATGCATACTTTTAACATAAAACAGCGCAATAGATTCAATTTCAACCCAAAAGTGTAGAATTTCAGAATAAGCTGAATCATGAAGGTCTAGGAAGGTGCTTTTAGTACAAAATCCACAAAATAAATTCATTTTCATTCTGATAATATTACATGGAAATTAATCAAGAAGAGTTCAGTACAGAATGAGCAAAGTTACCAAATGCCAAATAAAGCCAGAGTTTGCAACTGCGTACCGTTTCAGATTGGCGTCCAAGATCAAAAGCATCTCTACCTCCAGCTGTGCATCTGGCACCATAAAGAAAAGCGTAATACGACGCAGTGTTTAATTGTAAACCATATACTTGGGTGTTGCACTGAATTTCTGATATCCTTTGATGACTTTGTTGACAGCATCAAGAAAATCTTTCTCAGTCACCGTCTTCCTTCTTGCACGGATAGCGTACATTCCTGCTTCTGTGCACACACTTCTTATGTCGGCGCCTGATTTTGGACAGAAAAGACGATTTAGTATATCCATGCCATACCATCAAGTTGATTTTTTGTACAATATGCAAGCATTGGTTAACAGTTTAACAGTGGAATTTGGGCACAGCCGAGCAAGAAGTTCAAACCGGATGTCCCTCTCACAGTTCATTGTGCGTGTGTGAATCTTGAAGATCTGGGTCCTGCTCTCGAGATCTGGCAGTCCAAATTCGACTTTGCGATCTAGTCTTCCAGGACGTAAAAGCGCCGGATCAAGGGTATCAGGTCTGCATAAAACGAACACATTAGTTGAAGAGGTGCAACAAATTTATGTAAGCTCGATGATAAAAGACAAGCATATTATGTTCAAATTACAAGTTTTATCAAAGATTCAATCAACAATGCATTAAACTGTAGCTCTGTCCTTCTTTAAAAAAATGGTCAGCTTCAGCTTCAATAATAGTACTCCACATAACTAAGGCAGAACTTGTTATAACTCATCAAATGGATAAGGGAAAATGAATAAGTGCAGGCACATCTACAAATTTGAAAGTTGTGGTCCCAGTGCACATGCCAAAAGTAATACCCACAGTGAAAAAGCTAAAAATGGGGCAAAATAGACTACCGACCGGTTAGTTGCCATCAGAACTTTAATATTTCCACGAGCATCAAATCCATCTAGCTGATTCACGATTTCAAGCATGGTGCGTTGAACCTCATTGTCTCCACCCACCCCATCATCAAAACGTGCACCTCCAATAGCATCTACTTCATCAAAAAATACAATACAAGCTTTTTTCGAGCGAGCCATCTGCACAGAGGCAAAGCGAAAAGGTACATTAAGTAAATTCCAAGTTTAGATGAAAACTTTGAGAGAAAATTGGTAAATTTTAGGGTATGGAACCTGAAATAGTTCACGAACCATCCGAGCTCCCTCACCAACATATTTCTGAACAAGCTCACTACCAATAACACGGATAAAGCACGCATCGGTTCGATTAGCCACTGCTCTCGCTAGCAGAGTTTTGCCAGTTCCAGGGGGACCATAGCAAAGAACACCCTTGGGAGGATCAATCCCCAGCTTTACAAACTTTTCAGGGTGAAGCATAGGCAGCTCAACCACCTGAGGATAACCATTATTATTCACAAATCCAATTAATATTCCAGTTGATAATTTTAACCTATAACTATAGGTATGAAGACAACATTCCAGCATTACTATACAACTACCTCTCTCATCTTTTCAATCTGCTCCTTGCATCCTCCAACATCATTATATGTAACATCTGGCTTTTCCTCCACCGTCATCATTGTAACACTTGGATCAATCTTTGGAGGCAAAGGAATCTGAATTTGATATTTATTCCTGTCCACGCTGCAAGAAAAACAGACTTAAACTTCACATCACGGCAGAAAAACAAACATAAGTAAAAGCCCGCACAACCAACAATCAGAATCTCAGGCCTACAACTTTGACTCCAGAAAGATAATTTATAGTATCGATTATCTTCAAATCAATTTATTAATGAAAAGTAACAACTGCAGTTTGGTGAATTGAATGAGGAAGTCCAAATCCATCTTGCATCTTTAACATGCAACATATCACTTATGCAATGAACAAGATAAGAGGAGAAGATAAATATATCCAGGTCCTAAAGAACAGGAATTCACAGATTACACAATGTTCAGAGTCTATGAATAGTTCTTGAGTTTTTAACTGATAAACCCATTCTTAGTGTTAGTTTACATCACACATGCAGTTCAGCAAAGAGGCATATAAACCACGCAAGATATGCGATGCATCTAGGAAATTTGGGACCAGAAAAACAAATTATAGAAAATAAAGATGGAAAAGCTCACCCAACACGCATGCCTTCTTCAATATCAGTAGGTGAAACTTTATCACCAAGTCCCACAACAAACTGCAACGAGAAAAATAACACATGATGAACAAAAGTTAGACCACACAACATTACCAAAAAAAAGAGGCATAACTGTCCATCAAGTACTGGTGTAAGCTACGATACAAGAGAGGTGAGATATAGATATGGTGGTGTTAACCTATCTCTTAATTTTCCAAGGATGACAATAAAAGAAATTATTGGGGAAAACCTACGAAAAAGGCAGGTGAAATACCTTGGCAATCTGCTTGACATTTATAACATACTTGGCATCCTCTGTGTTTGGATTGATTATCTTTGTGCATCGTGCAACCTATTCAAGGAAAAACACTATATATCATAAGATATGAGTCTAGAGGGATGTATAGTAGACTTCGAAATCCAGAAACAAAACCTGAAGAGGCTGTTCCTCCTGCATCATTTGCTTATCAGATACAAGATCCCACTGACTTGGTGCAGCTAAACCAGTGTCCGATTCCTTAATACCTATTATGAATTTAAAAGAGCATATTAGCATCAAAATAAATGTTAACTAGACAAATTAACCAATTGATCAGGCAACCATTGCAGTTCAGTGGTAGCATTCATGGTGTTCATTAATGAATTCTCCACTCCACTCCCACCCCAGCCAAAAGAAGGGAGGGAAATAAGAAAAAGAAGCAACTACTAAAGATCAGATCAGTTTCGAATATAGTAAATTTACATACCACATAAATCATTAATCTTCTTCGCCATCTCCTTGATTTCCTTCTCAGCTTTCTTTATGCTGTTCGAGTAAGGTCCCAAACCCTGCGTATACCAACATACAAAAACAATAAATAGCAACACCAAAGCATACCATGAGTACCATATAAATTTTAATTGCATGTCACAACTCCTTACACATTCCAACAAAATATTGCCCATATGCAAAATATAGCCCCCATAAATATAACAAGTTTAAATAATAAGAGCAGGTGAATACAGAAATTAAGTTTGCACGACGGAGCATCATCAAAACTACTCCTAGCCCAACTAATTGTTTCGCCTATGGATCCAATTGCACATGGTGGTTCATCATATTTATGTGACAATGGTTTGTGCAGTTAATCCTTTTATACTAAGTTTGTTGTTTAGAGCTTAGTCAACCTCTAAAGAGTTCCCATCCCTTTATACTAATTACTAAGTTCGTTATTTAGTCAGGAACACTTAACTGTAAGTTTGGTACAATAATATGCAGATATCTTGTGGTGCTAAGCATTGGTGAGTCGAGAATGAGCAAATGTTCTAAATTATATACTATTGAACAAAAGGATTACATATTCAATGTAGTATTAATTTTGCAGGACGGTTTCCAATAAAACATTGCAAGACAAAAAAAAATGTGAGCGAAATATTTATCAGCTAGGTGAAACCAGTCCGACCAGCAGCTAACTAAATTCATGGAAAACTATATGAATCCTCGTTTCCACCAAAAAACATTCATCAGCTAGATCCTATTGCCTCTCAGTCAACAAAAACAAATCATAAGTCACGGATAGATTGCGTAACATTAGGGTTTATGACAAAATTAAAAAAGAAAGGAAAAAATTACATAGGTTTTGAGGAGGGCGATATCATCTTCATCGAGAGGCTTAGGATTCTTCTCGTCCTTGATCTCATCCTCTGGATCGTGCGCCATTTCCCCAAACTCTAATCGAATTTTCCTCCTTCCAGACTTGTTGGTTTATGTTTTGGTGAAACTTTTCTTGCAGAAGGAGCTGAGTATTTTTATTTTTAAGATAAAGTGAAAAACAAGTTATTTATACTCGAATTAATTCACGTGGTTTTGTGGGCTGCCTTTTGAAATTAGATAATAGGCCATATTAAACTTAAAAGCCCAATATACTTATTGGGCTTATATGATAATACGCAGCTAAATTGGTAATTGCTTCCACAATTGCAATAAGATAGTTACAATAATCACTGATCATCTCCAAAAAAATAGTATTAGTAAGTTTGGTAAACATTTCACTTTTAAGCAAAGATTTGAATCGTCACGACGAAAAAAGAACGGGATTTTATGTAGCTTTATTTTATGTGTTAAGCGGAGAGAGTAAAGTAGTAAGAGAAAGGAATAAAGTAGAGATAAAAGTATTTCTATTTTTAGTAATGAATCACCTTGGTTGGGACAAATCAAAAGGGAAAGTGAGTCATCGTGGAGATGAGGGAGTAGTAAATAAGAAAACAGCAAATGTGAAGTTACATTTCTTAAGTTAAGTACTTAACAATGTACTGGTAAATCACAATTCTGCATCTGTCCCAAAATTAAGCATTCATGATCCCAGATTCTAGTCTCTTGCATCATTTGCCTTAATGGGCAATTTTTATTGCTTTTTTCCACGATAAACATATACAGATTTGCTCGGATTCTAGCCAATAAAAGGTTAACTAGCCAAAAAAAATCCCCATGAATGAATGATGGAATTCACTAAACTGGAAAAGAAGCTGAAGAAGCTAACTAAAACTGATGACTAAACTGAATCGCTGTATTTCTTCACATCTGCAACATTAAGATGGTATTTCTGGCAAATCTTTGATATCGCAAACTCGCTCAGACAACAGTCATCATCCTTGTTTTGGATAAGCTTTTCCAGTTCCTCTGAAGGCTGAAAAACCTAAGCATGATAAAGAAATATCCCGAGGCAATTAGATAGTAAAACCTAATAAGACGTTATGAACTTGCACATCTTAGTTATAGAGTCAATAATGAAACAGATCAATTCATTGGCTGGCATAAATATTTATTCCAAGATGTGGAGGTAAGTTGGAAAAGAAGCTTACGAATAGAGAGGTCGTCGAATTTTCATTATTTTTATCCTGTGAGGAACTATCTTCGCTTTTGGCTGTCTGATCAGAAGGATTGGGCCGATAGGAGGCGTCAGTGACTAAGTGCATCAGCTTTTCACTTCCCTGGAAGGGGAATAAAAGTTGTAAGCTAAAAGGTGCGTACCGATGCTTTTAAAGAGCATCAGAAAGTTGTGATTTTGACAAAATGTTTTCTGATGATTCCATGCCTGTGATGCTCTCCAGTGAGAATAGGCGCGGAATGAGATCCAAAAGAATGGGATGTTAGGCAAAGGAAGAACCTGCATATGATTACCACATATTTAATCAAAAGGATTGACTTTATATTGAGCAGAGGAAATAGAGCACAAGAAAAAAACAATTTTATTTTGGTGCAGTGACATACCATGAAAACTGATGTCAAAGGCACCATTATGGCTGAGCAGTAGAAGTATTTCGTATGAATAACAGATCCCCTGGTAAGCATGTTACACATTTGATTCGAAATTATGAATGTTTATGGGGTTGATGTTTACCAGAAAGACTCACTGCCTAATCAAATGATAACACATGGGGAAGCAAGAAAAATGATGATGAAACCTATATGTTATGGCATGCTACACATTCATGATATTCATGCCTTGGAACTAAAGACAGAGAACAATATGAGATATAATGCTACTCTTTTATTAAAAATAGATAATAATATTCAAGATTGCACAAAGTATCACATAAGATTCAATAAGGTTACCTGTACGCTAGATGTCGGAGTCTTCGGCGAACAAGTCTTGGATTCAAACTGTCACAAGTAGAAACAGATTGTATAGAAAATAAATCTCCACGTAAACAAATCATATAACACCTGCATAGCATATTAACCTTCTAATATAGTAGTACTAATTTTTTTTCCCATAATTCTTATGGTTGCTTTAATTTTTAAATTTTAAAAATTGCTAGATAGCATTCTTCTATCATTTTATGAAGCGGGTAGCAGTATGCACTAAAGAAAATGTGCTTTGGAGTATGTAGTTATGCACCAATATTAAGTAAAGGTGGATTGTACAAGATTAACATTTATTATTCTCCTGCAATATAAATTTGCACTTTCTTTTTATCTTAGTTTTAGGCTGGCATCAGAATAGGTAAAGTATTGGGGGATATTGACTATAGATGTCATGATTATACATGGAATGGAATCAGATTACCTCGATGGATACACGATATCCACTCTATTAATCTCCTTTGGAATAGATTTAAAGAAGATTTCTGATGGCTTCACACGTGACAACAACTTCACTCCAAGCCTACATGTTAGAACAATCAGGTAAAATTATAAATGGTAATGAGAACATGTTTTCCCCGTTCCACAGACTATAGATTAAAGAACTAGTGAACTACACAAAAACCCCCTCCATCCCATTAATAATGTCTCAAAAGGCTCCAAAAACAGAGATTAAGGAATGCAGCATTTGTGGCTATAAATTAAAGACCCTCACTTGTAAGACAATTTTAAGGATTTTTTGGGTTGGAGACATAAATTGGACAACCCAAAAATGATACAGGGACAGAACAGTTCATAACAAAACAAAAACTCAAAAAAAAAGACCAGGAACAATATCATGTTCATCTATATATACCCATGAATTTTATTCTTCAAAGTTCCTTGGGGCGCCTTCTCCAGCTTACTCCAGGCTCCATTCATCTATATATTATCAATGCTAACAGTTAGATGAACACACTCAAAATATTAATTAATCCATTCACACTTATAAATTTTACAACAAATATTGGCTCTAGTTAGTGATGTCTAACCAACAAATCCTGCATCTACGATTTGATGTAGGTTGACAAATTTTTTACACTTTACTCAATGAAAACAACACTATCCAGTGGAGAAGATGGCATATATCCTAGTCAAAATACAGGAACAAAGTAGAAAGACATCCATTTAATCAGTAACATAACAAAACAAAGCCAATCAATCACAACTCAGACACCCACAAGCACAATGCTTTAATCACATTACTCACTAAAAACCACGCATGATCACATTTAATCAAAGACGAGCCCTATAAACACCAATTGCGCAATAAACTACGCAGCACCAAGTAACAAAATCCGCTTAAACTAGTGTAAATCAGCGCAAATAACTAATTCCAAACAAAACAAAATCCAAATGCCTTCAGCTAGCTGCACATTTACGACAAAACCGTTCGGCACAAATCAAAATCAAACACAATCATTTTAGCAACAGACAAAAGCTAATGAGGAGACCTTGTTTGCGAAGAAATCAACGGCGAGCTCAACTTTCGAGTCCTCGGAGGGCTTACTGCTGGAGAGCTTGTTCCAGAGCTCCGTCACCGTCGAAGGAGCGGTGGATGACTGAGCGGCGGCCGCCGACGGGTCAATCGATCGGCTGAAACACCAATTCCTTCCTCTGATCGGAAACACCACAACTTTAGCCCTCATTTTGAAATTCTACGATAAATAAATAGAATGAATCGTAGAATCTGGAGCTGTTTGCTGTTTGAGAAGGAACTCGAGAAGATAAATGGAATCTGAAAACGAAAATGTATGGAAATTACAACATAGAGTGGCGGCGTTGTTTAGAAATTGTGTTTCAGTACTATTAAAAACTAAATGAGTGCTTAAATTATCAGAAATAGAAGTAGTAAAAAAATACTAAATGAGTGCTATATCCACTTGGACTCCATTTATACCTTTTTACAACTACATAATTTTTTTAATTTTCATTATACATTATTTTTCAACTATGAAATTGTTGGTTGAGATTTGAGAACTTATTTGAGTTCAATTTAATTCATTACAAACAATGATGCATATAACTTTTCAAGTTAGATTTAAAACTCAATTGATGTTTTAGTACAATGAATAAATCTTTGACTCTTATTTTATTTCGATTTGTCCTAAAATAAATCTATGCTTAATCTTTAAATATCAATTTATTAAGTCATCCTGCCAAGAAGAAGCATCACAACACAAGGCTATGCATTTTGTATTTCGATTTGTCCTAAAATAAATCTCTGCTTAATCTTTAAATATTAATTTATTAAGTCATCCCGCCAAGAAATCCTGCCAAGAAGAAGCGCCACAAATCAAGGCTATGCATTTTGGGGACGGCCCGTGTCCATCAAAACACACCAAACTATCGAATTAGACCAACTGACCAAGCTTGATATCTCTAGTTAATCTTTACGCATCCAAACGATAAACGTAGATAGTCGATAAACGCATCATCTAACAAAAGTCACCAAATATTTTTATAACATCGACAAAAACCTTGTTCACGAGGGATATTCAACATCGCCAGTATTGCACATAAGCTGAACTACTGTATACAACTCAACACAACACAACAAACAGACACCAACTAAGCTAACTTTCTCAAGAAACTATGGAAAACAAAACTACAAGTCAAAATTTCTGGCTGAAGCTCTTATTACATATGGAACAAGATAAATCAGGTATGATCTAATTTACACCATCAATTCACATGTCCAAACAAATATGTGGCAGGATCCAGGGGTCGTTAGCCATCTCCTTCAGTTTCCCCATGGCAGTGGATTCCACGAAAAAAAATAAAGATTAAGCAGTTTAAGCAAGTAGATAGTAGGGTGAGACTCAACTTCATAAGGAGCACCAGTATCTTCATGAGGAGAGGTGAATGTACAAGATTCAAGGTCACTCATCTTCTGCGATGAAGTTTGGAAGTTCACCCTGGCACAAGTACTCGTCACATTGTGATGCTGAGCCCCAGTCCTTGCGGAGACGTAGAATATCATCAGTGAAAGTGGATCCAGAGGATCCAATGAAGACTGATGAAAGAGCGCAAATAGTCTTGTCCAGCATTGCCTCAACCTTCACACAATGAAAATTTCTAGTTTTAGATATATTTATTCAGACAGTAGTATTTCAAAGATTCTGTGATATCTCAGTTATAAATCGAAAGTTGGTTTGATTATTTAACCATCCTTCAAACCTATCAATTCAATCTCATCCACCACACAAAAGCCCTAAATGGTATTCCACCCTCTAGACGATGTCATGCATAACCACGCGGTGGAGAGGTTGATGCGTTGACCCAACAAAAAAGTGTATAGCTAGTTCTAACAATCTATGAAATGTTCTTGTCATGTATAGATTCAAGATCAAGTGCCTATTTATGATTCTTAAGAGATAACCAATTGCTAAGAGCTACTAATGGAATGAGATAAGATTCAAGAACCAACAAGAAACGTATGCCCACCTGAGAGTCTCCCTCAAGTCCGTGTCTGTATAATAAAGCATCCCATTTTTCAGCTGAATTGCGAGCTGGTCTCTGAACAAGCGGTACAGTCTTCCTGTTCAAGACAACAAGTGATTGAAGTAAACCAGTTTCACTTTCTGCAGCATCTGTAGAGAGATATATCACTGGACTACTAGCCCTCTCAACAACTCGATTGATGCACTCTGCAGCTTGCGGAACAGGATAGAAGCAGCTTGGTTGTTTGGCATTGCTGAGAAACCATTAAGAAATTCATGTTACACGTCACATAGAATCACAGGATAACATGTAGCAAGGCCTGAAAAGATAAGGTAAATAAGTACCAGAATTTTAAGAAGCCGTGGCGCCGGAAATGAAGAGCCACAAAGTCTTTACCCAAGAATGTCTGTATGAAACGTTGAGCAGTGAGCAAAATAAGCCTACTCGGCTCAATCAAAGTCTTACATTTATGTGCAATCGGACCTCCTGGCTGCATCACCCAATCTCTCTCGACATCAGCAAAGAACACATCTCCGATTGCAATGACATCACTGTCCGAAGAAAACTTTGCCAAAACATCCTGTACTGTCCTCTGTTTTGGCTTCTTAACATCCTCCTTCCAGACAGCTTCAACCTTACTCAAAGAGACCCCCGACCCCTTCAACTTCTTCACACGCTCATCATCCATAAAACATGGCTGTGGCAACGAGAAATAACACATAAACTTGTCTACATGCAAATGGTTCTTCTTGCTCTCTGCAAACTCCTCAAATGTCACCACGACTTTCCTCCCCAAGCACTTATTAATGTGATCAATATCCAACAGGCGGTGGAACTCATAATCAACCTTTGAACTCGGGATCACCAAAAACCGGTTCAACAAAGCCGCAAAGAACATATGCTTCTCCAAACAGATCAAATGATTCGACATTTGGCCAGATACACAAATAGCAAACAAATACTTGTTTGATTTCGGGTTCCACTCTATTGTCTTCCTATCTCCCAACCTCTGATCCACCTTCTTGCACCTAGCCCAATCAGACAAACTCGAATCCGTGTAATTTGCAGACAAATCCACAGAACCCTCATCCTCGTGAGCTGACAACAGAGTCCCCTGAACTTGCTTATTCAACGAAATTTGGCCAAAAACTCGGGACTTCAAGTCTTCCAACACCCCAATATCCTTACCAGAGTTCAAATCCACCGAATTACTATTATTTACCAAGCTAAAATTCGATCCACCAATCAATGTAGTATAATTCCACATCTTAACAAGCTCAATTTCCTGCTGCTTAAGCAAATACAAAGCACGTAACTCAGACTCACGCATTCGATCAGCCAACAAACCATTACCCCCAATACCCCTAATCGACGGCACACGCATCCGGAACACATTCTTCAAATCGGTGGTAAAAAAAACTATCAAAATCACCACCGGCAGAGAAATCGCGAGAATGTACCTCTTATTGAATCTGCGCGCGGCGCCGGAGACTCTGCTCCTCAATTCGCCGTCGATTCCGAAAGCCGAGCGGTGGTTGCGGTGATCGGGCGACTTCACGGCGTCGTTCGGCCTCGCATTTTGCAAAATCAGATTCTCGCGATCCTCCTCTTCGTCCGATAGCTCCCTCTCCATCATTTTTGGCGTGAAATCGAGTAAATGGGGCTGGAGAAGCAGCAATTAGGAGGATTGTGTGTTTATTTCTCAGTGAGCTCCGCCTGTGTGGATCTCTTCTGCAATCGTGGGAGGGTTTTGAAGAGAGAGAAATGGGTGTTTGGTTGGGAGGGAAGAGTGAGAAGGAAGGGAAGAAGCCACAACTAATTCTGCATCATTGGTTGTTGATCGGAAAAGAACATCGTCGGTGGAAAGTGACCTGTGACCGGATCTGCCAGCTGCAACATGACCCGCTTTATATGGGCTTTATTTTCCTATCTTGGCCCAAATTTGGGGTTTGGTCGGCCCATTTATATAGCTGAATGCCCGTGAGGATTATAGTGTAGATTTAATTTCTAATGACCAGCTTGTCAAATAATCTGGGATTGAATTAGTCTGGTGATACATGTGCCTCACCACCGTAGATCAATTCCTATCACATATGCCCCAAATTAGAATCTATATATGCAATTATGAAATCTAATACATAATCCCTCTGTCCACAAACAATTAATAAAGTTGTAAATGGTACGAATTTTAATGTATAATTGATAAAGTATAAGAAAGTGAGTCAAAATGTGGTGAAAGTAGTGTTAGTGGATTGTTGGGTCCACATTTAGAATAATGTGTATGGTTAGTATTTGGTTTAAAACTTTCTATTTTCAGAATTAGTCTAATTTTGGTGGACGGCCCAAAATGGTAAAACTTGTAAATTTTTTTGTGGACGGAGGTAGTATAAGTATATGGACTTACAAATATTACTCCATAAATAAAATTTGTACTTACAACCCGAGTCACAATTTCCAACAATTTAAGAGAATTTTCGTTGATATTTTTTATTAAAAAATAAATTAGAAGTTGTTTTTAGGTATGTAATTGATTGTGATGCCCATTTCATGAAATCATATCAATTTTATTCGACAAAAAATTATAACGCCTACACTCGTCCATGCAAAATAGTCTTCCTTGGTAGTGGACATTAATAAAAGAGAGATTGAGTAAAGAGGGGAATGAAGTAAGTGGAAAATAGAACTCACATCCTAAGAGAATAATCTTACCATAAATACATATAGAGTAATTTAATGGACGGATAAAAATATATACTATAAAAAAACATGTCCATATTACATATAGACATGTTGCATGTATATGTATAGAGTAATTTGGTAAAACAAATTGCATGCTTTGCCAAATACTGCATGTCTATAGCACGCTTGCAGTTGATTGAAACAAATTGCATTTGTCACGAATTCACAAAGATAAAAAGGACCGTATATAGCAGTGTGTTGTATGTTTGAAGGGTCGATATCTTTGTGCTATTTAGAGAGTCAAAAGATTAGAATAAGAGGGATTCTAGTGTTAGTATCCTATTTTACAAAGTTAATCTATTGGATAATATTTCAGTTTAATTGCAGTGGATTTATTATTTGCAACAAATTTAAGCAAATAAACAAGCCAACTGGTAGCAACAAAAATAAGAGTTACACATTCAATGGATTGAAGTAGCAAACATGCTAAACAGTACTACTTGCAAAGAAATACGCTCAAAACAGAACACAGTGAAAACAGTTGGTGTCAATCCGCACATCCCCAAGAACTACTTCCGACATAAGCGGCCTCATCAGTCCATGAACAGACAGACAGACAGAGATTACATGTGCAGAGCATAACTAGATGAGGAATATGCAAGTGACACTAATGAGCTATAACCAGCATATTTGCAATATTTTCTGTCTATATAAGTTTACCTAGAAACTGAAAATGGAAACCAATGTACCATCTAATGCATTATTGTAACAGCCTCATTATCTCAACTTGAAAGTTGGGGCCTGCGAGGCTCTTCCGTAATGCTTGGTTTGGTTGTTGCTGTTGTTGAATTCATCTTGCTGCTATCGTCTTGTCTTGGCAGACTCCACCACTGATTCGCTGCAATATTCCAAGTGAATTGATTGCATTGTTGCTATTTCACCAATTTCACAAGGGATCTCCTCCAATTCCTTTGTTGCGTAAAGGCGAAGTTTCTCAAGTAGGAAAATGTTATGATGATAATTATGAGCCAAGTTGTGGTTTGCATGTACGAGAAGATGTCAAACGACGTACATAAGAGAGCACATTTCCGCCCCCTCGGAAAAACATTTCTGGATCCGTATTCTTGCATTTTTTGGCTGGGAATATCAGCAAACACCAAGTGGGCGTGGATGAGTTTATTCTTGCCATATTATGGCAAACGTCTGCTGGGTGTAGAGTTACTACGTTTCTCTTCCTTACTTTCTTCTTTGGAGAATTCTACCAACAAATTAATTTTTTTATGGACTTTTAAAGGTCAAAACTTTTATAATATTTTAAATAACGAGAGTATAATTTTTAAACATGTTGTTGGTAAATAACCATAAACAATAAAGATGTAAAAGTAAACCATAATTTAATCAAGTATATGATGAAAATATGAATACATCGATGATTGAAGTTATCTCCCAATCTAACTAGAATCGTTTTCTTTTTCCAATTATAGGATTGAAAAATGACGAAAACTAATTTCTTCAGCTAATTACTTTTTTAATTATTCAAGCTGATATAAAGTCAACTATTATTAATTGCAGAGACTTTAACATATCAACTGCATTGAAATTTCAAACATATCAATTCTAGATGGTGAGGCGACTTTGATGATTAATTACACGCCATTAAGTTCCAATAATTCAAGATTGCATAACTACTATTGATTTGTTCGTATAAATATATAAACTTTAAATTCAAAATGCGTGTGTGGAATTATTGGCGCTTATTAATTAATTTCAAACATTTGACCAAACAGACTATGAAGGATTACTCTTTCTATTTATAGTGATGATCGTTTATTCGATATAGTCAATATAAAATAAAATAAAATATTTTCAGATCACAATTGTACTATTTGGAGAAAGTTAGTACTCCTATTTTTTTATGATACCTATAAAGTTATTTTTTTATGATACCTATCTAGTTACAAGACTAATTGTATATTAATCAAATTAATTAGTAATGGCATGCAAAGTAAGATAGTTAGTATAGGGTGGCAAATGGCAACCCCATATATATATAGTCCCTCCGTCCCGAATATTTCGTCCCAGTATTCCATTTCGGTCCGTCCCACATAATTTGTCCCACTTCACTTTTACCATTTTTGGTAGTGGACCTCATATTCCACTAACTCATTCCTACTCACATTTTATTATAAAACTAATATATAAAAGTGGGTCCCACAATCCACTAACTTTTTCAACTTACTTTCCATTACATTTCTTAAAACTCGTGCCCGGTCAAAGTGTCCCAAATTATCTGGGACGGAGGGAGTACTATATACTACGTGGTATCTTGCAATGAATTGATGCAACTCTACTTCACCATCTTAGTAAACATTTGTTAGCTACTCAACAGAATTCAAATTAGAATCACAACATTCTCCAACCAATGCTGCCATGCGCAATTCTACTTCACCATCTTAGGCAACATTTGTTAGCTACTCAATATAATTCAAATTACAATCACCCCATTCTTCCAACCATAAGTTGTCACAAGGCAAATATATATATATATATATATATATATATATATATATATATATATATAGGGTTTTGATCTATGCAAAACTAGATTTAAATACAGAAACGCAGAACAATATCATAATTAGTTCACTTTTAGGTCATAATTAGGTAATTTTTAGGTCATGCTAACAAAGCATGATCTAAAACGATCTTAGCATGACATTAAACCCAAATATTATAATATGACCTAAAATTGCTTAATTATGACCTTCCGTGTTTTTGGTTAATTATTGACCATTAGATCATCTAATCCTAGGGCCAAGATTTGGTCTGCATTTCTGGATTTAAACACATACTTATTTTGATCATCTCCCTATATATATATATATATATATATATATATATATAGCATTATTCTTCTTTTCATACCTTAGATCCTTTATTCTTCTTAATATGGGCCGTTAGATCTCATTCATCAACGGTTCAGATGATCTGCATTATTACACAATAATGGTGCATTATTAGTCGGTGTGCATTATTCAACTGAAAATCTGCATTATTAAATGACACGTGGCATCAATCTAACCGTCGGATGACAAAATCGTGGGGCTGAGATCAAGAAGAAAATATGAGAAAATATGGAAAAAGGAAATGAATACATACATCCCTATATATATATATATATATATATATATATATAGAGGTGTGATCAAATACAAACTCTCTAAAATACAAACTATACAAACTATGTCAACGGAGTGTACAAATTCTGTCACCGGAGTGTACAAATTATATCAACAGGGGTCGATGTCAATATGTCACCGGGGGTCGATGTCAACGGAATGTACAAATTCTGTCACCGGGGGATGTACGGAGTGTACAAATTCTGTCGATAGGAGTGTCCAAATTCTGATTTTTCGATGTCAAAATGTTGACATTAGAAAAATCTCTTATATTAACCGTTGATTAATTGTATTAAGTGAGTAGGATTAAAGTTTGTATAGTTTGTATTTTAGAGGGTTTGTAGTTTATCACACCCCTATATATATATATATATATATTATAGCATATACTATGCGGTGTCTTTGCAATGAATTGATGCAACTCTATTTCACCATCTTAGTCAACATTTGTTAGCTACTCCATATGCATATAAATGAATAACTTGACACAAAATAAATTAAACATTATGGAGCTTTTTAACAATATACTAATACCTCTACTTTGCTTTCTCCTCATTGCGTGGATGTTTCTCAAATCTCAAACAATCTCAAAACATGCAAAGACTTACTCACACATCCCAGGCCCCAAAACCCTCCCCCTCATCGGAAACCTCCACCTCATGCTCCGCCCCGCCCCGCCCCACCACATCTTCCGACAGCTCGCCGCCAAACACGGCCCCCTGATGCATCTCCAGCTCGGCGAAATCCACTCCGTCATCATCTCCTCCGTCGACTTCGCCAAACAGGTGGTGAGAACTCACGATATCAACTTCGCCAATCGCCCCCCGGGCCTGATTACGGAGAAGCTCACCTACAATTACTCCGACATCGTCCTAGCCCCCTACGGGGATCTGTGGCGCCAGCTGCGGAAGATCTGCACGCTCGAGCTCCTGAGCGCGAGGCGCGTGCAGTCCTTCCGCCGCATAAGGGAGGAGGAGACTTTGGGTCTCTGCAAACAGATCGCTTCTTGTGAAAGAATAGGATCTCCGGTTGATATTTCAGGAATACTCTACTTGACGTCGTTCGATGTTACAACGAGGGTGGTGGTCGGGGGCAAGACGAAAGAGCGCGGAACGGTGACTTCTATAATCCAAGAAAGCATCCAGTTGGCAACGGGATTCATGTTGGCCGATCTCTATCCGTCCATCAACTTGCTTCCGTTGATCACCGGAGTTAAGTTTAAGACCCAACGGATGTATCGAAAATTAGACAAGCTGTTCGATAGCATTATCGAGCAGCATAAAGCCGCTGGTGATGGTGGCGAGGTGGAAGATCTGGTGGATGTTCTGCTCAAGATTCAACAAGATGAAACTGAATTCCCTCTTACTACTCAAAATATCAAAGCTGTGGTTCTGGTTTGTGCTTCCTTCATTCTCAATTCAGAAATTACTTAAATGTGTAATACGAGGAATATGTATTTCAGTACAAAAAAAATGGCAACGCTTATTAATTTTATTTGGAAATGTGAGAGTAAGCATATTGACATTTATAAGTTGGAAAGATCTAAAATGAAACTTTGTTTCTAAATAAAAGGTGTCATATATGTGTTTAACCTTGTAATGCATTATTACTGGTTTAGGATATGTTCGTAGCTGGAACCGACACGTCAACCATCAACGTGGAATGGGCAATGTCAGAGATGATGAGAAACCCAAGCATACTCAGCAAGGCACAAGAAGAAGTGAGGAAGGTTTTTGACGACAAGGGATACGTAGATGAAGCCAAGTTTGATGAGCTAAAATACATGAGATTAGTCATCAAAGAGACACTGAGATTGCACCCTGCGCTTCCGCTTTTAATCCCGAGAATGAACGTCGAAAGATGTGAAATTGATGGATATGAAATCCCAGCAAAAACCAGAGTGATAGTGAATGCATGGGCACTGGGAAGGGATCCCGAGTATTGGAACGATGCAGAGAAGTTTATACCAGAGAGATTCGAGGGGAGCTGCGTTGATTTCAAAGGGAACAATCTAGAATATATACCTTTTGGTTCAGGAAGAAGAATGTGTCCTGGTATGTCATTTGGACTGGCAAACGTAGAGCTTCCGCTTGCTATGCTTCTGTATCATTTTGATTGGAAAATGCCAAACGGGATGAGACGTGAAGATTTGGATATGAAGGAGGCCTTTGGCGCCACTGTTAGAAGGAAACACCCTTTGTGTTTGGTTCCCATTGTTAAACGACCTTTGCCTGCAAGTGCTTGACTGATCATTTATATGTGGCTTATGTGTCCTCGTGTTATTGGAGTGATGATAGGTAGTTTAGAGCAGTATCTATGATTGTGTAATAAGCACGATAAATGAAATTATTATCCCTTTTAAATTAAATTACTACTAGTACTAGTGCCTACAATTACTCCATAACAAACTGCAATTGAACTTGTCAGCCAAATTTGGATAAGCTATGGCTGAAGTTTGAGTGGCCATAACTTTCTCAACTGAAGCAGCTTTGCCAAATACTGCATGCATGTCTATAGCATGCTTGCAGTTGATCAAGCTTCAAGACCTCAACAAATTGCATTTGTCACGAATTCACAAAGAAAAAGGACCATCTATAGCAGTGTGTTGTTGGGGCGTTTGAGTGAGAGACTAGTGAACTCTTATGTTTGAAGGGTCGATACAAGTGTTGGGTGGGCCGCTATTAGTCCACCTGGCTCGATTGAATCTAATATCTTTGTGCTATTTAGAGAGTCAATAGATTAGAATAACAGGGATTCTTAGTGTTACTATCCTATTTTACAAAGTTAATCTAATGAATAATACTTCAGATTCTTACGTACGTACTTCAAATATTTCCACTGTGTTTACAATTTACTTTCCAGATAGCAATAAAATGCAAACATCTCTCCTACAAACTCCAAACTGTGATCCGGACCATTATATTTCAAGATTTAATGTTAACAGAATATTGATATTGTGTTAGCATTTTCTGTAATCTATTGACATCAAATCTTGAAATCTAACATAGTTTACAATTTCGTGAACTTTCACACACATACATACATACTGATACGAAGGTAGTCGTATCGAGTTTGGTAGCGCGAAGACGCCGGAGAACTGATAGGTTCGTTCGCGGGAGCCTCCCGTCGAGCAGCCTAGGGTTCCGTCCAACTAGGGTTTGGACGAGAGAAACTTGCGAAAATATAAAGTGCGGGAAGTAGGAAAATTCTGTATATTGATTTCGTGATATTTCAATCATACATGGCCTCCTATTTATAATGCTAAGGACTTAACTAATTCGATTCAGGAAAGGACCAACAAGAAACCCCGAATCGGACTCAACTTAGAAATTCCCAAAAATAAAAGATATGCTAAAAAATAAAATAATAAAAATTACTAAACGTCTAAAATAATTCTAACTTAACGCGAAACGTAATCTTTGAACCATGCGGGTTTCACCGCGCGTCTCGTCGACCGTCGCGGTTCCTTCGTTGCGACTTCTTCCTCGTCGCTGTTGTCCCCTTCGTGCTCGCTGATCGCTTCTGGAAGCTCCATGTCGGGTTGCGGCAATGCGGTCAGAGTATCCGTATCAACCCCCTCCCCGATAAAATCGTCCTTGTCCTCAAGGAGCGTCGGAAAACGGGCAGCAATTGTAGCAAGCGGCTCCCATGTCGCCAACGACTCATCATCGCCAGACCACTGAACCAGCAACTGCTCAACTGCCCTTCCCCCGTGAAGGGCTGTCCGCCGGTCCAAAATCCTCGTCGGTAACGTCACCGAACCACCCCCTACAAATTCCTTCGGAAGATTCCCAAGTGCGACGGGAAAACCACCCTCCACAAACGGCCGAAGTAAACTCACATGGAACACATCATGAATCCGCGCCCCATCGAGTAATTGAAGACGATAAGCCACGGGGCCGACTTTTTCCAAGATCGTGAAAGGGCCATAATATCGTTGAGCCAGCTTTGCAGAGAGTGGACGTGCCACAGAGTGCTGTCTATATTGTCGCAGCTTAAGGAGGACCTTATCACCGACCTCGAACTGGACACCACGCCTATGCTTATTGGCGGTCGCGCGCATCCTCTGTTGAGCGCGTTCCAGATTTTTTCTCAACTCCACCAGCAGCCTCGCCCGCTGCTCAATCAATTCAGCCACTTCTGGTTCATCCCGTATTCTACCTGCCGTAGGCTGTACCGCGACGAGGGCTGGAGGCTCGCGGCCATAAAGGGCACGAAAGGGAGAGGTGCCGATGCTCTCATTGTGGAAACAGTTAAAAGCGAGCTCCGCCCAAGGAAGAAAATTTTCCCATTTCGTCGGATGATCTTCCGTGAAGGCACGCAAGTATTGCTCTCTAACCCCCTGTTGCGGACCTCCGTTTGACCATCTGACTGCGGATGATAAGCGGTCGAGAAATGAAGTTTAGTACCGCTAAGACGGAGCAATTCCCGCCAAATATCCCCCAATAAAATCGGATCACGGTCAGAAACAAGAGTCTTAGGAAAACCGTGATGCTTCACCACTGTATCAATGAATAGACGAGCAACTCGCACCGCATCATACCGGGCTGGCAGCGTGGCAAAGTGGGCATATTTCGACAGACGATCCACCACCACCATAATTGTCGTATATCCTTTCGAGGGTGGTAATCCCACAATAAAGTCCATCGAAACATCCTCCCAGACCTGTGTCGGGATGGGAAGCGGCTGGAGCAGACCCGCTGGCTTTTGCGTGGAGTACTTAGTCGTCTGGCAAGTCACACACGCGGCCACAAAAGCCTTCACATCTCGCGCGCATATTCGGCCAGTGGAAGAAGGCATTCAACCTGCGTAGAGTCCGCTCGAACCCGGAATGTCCTGCCTGCGGTGTGCTATGGGGCTCAAATAACAAGGCATCGCGCAAGGTCGAATCCTTGCTCACCATCACACGCCTGCCCTGAAAAATCAAGCCATCGCTCACGGAAAACTTAGGATCCGACGTGCCATCCTCAATCTGACGTCGCAGCTCGCACAAATCGGGTGTAACTGCCGTTTCCTCTTTCAAAAGACGTACTAAGTCGGGCATGGGATGGGCCAGAGCCGCGAAGAGGGCCGCGTCGACATCCGCCTCATCGTCCCTACGTGACAGTGCATCGACGACCCAATTTGCGGCTCCCGCTTTATACTCGATCGTGAACTTGTAACCCATCAACTTGCGAACATAGAGATGTTGCTCCGGTGTTTGGACGACCTGTTGCAGGAGTTCTCGCAAGCTCTTCTGATCACTTCGAATCACAAACTCCCGACCCAACAGATACTGTCTCCATTTTTGGACAGCCTCCACAATAGCATATAACTCCTTGTGATAGGTGGAGGCACTTCTGCGACGTGGACCCAACTTCTTACTGAAAAAAGACAAGGGGTGACCCTTTTGCATAAGTAATGCCCCAATGCCGAAGTTGCAGGCGTCGGTCTCCAGATAAAAGGTCTGTGAGAAATCTGGTAGGTGGAGAACCGGTGCCTCCGTCATGGCCTTCTTAAGTGCCTCGAAGATGTCTGCTGCCGCGGGCGACCAAGTGAAGGAGTCCTTCTTGAGCAGGTCAGTGAGAGGGGCAGCGATCACTGCATAGTGGGCGATGAATCGACGATAATACCCTGTAAGCCCCAAAAAAACCCTTAGTTGTTTTACTGTTGACGGCGAGGGCCAGGCGAGCATTGCCTCAATCTTGGCGGGGTCGGCTTTGAGTTGCCCGTCGGAGACGAGTTGACCTAAATAATACACTGACGTGCTACAGAATGTGCATTTGGATAGCTTGACAAAGAATCGGTGGGTTGCCAAAATGGTCAAAACCTGATCGATGTGGGATCCGTGGGTTTCCAACGTCGGACTGTACACCAAAATGTAATCAAAGAACACAATTACCGACTTCCGCAAGAGGGGCTAAAATATGCAGTTCATGGCAGATTGAAATGTTGACGGGGCATTCGTCAAGCCGAAGGGCATAACGAGAAACTCAAAATGACCGTCGTGAGTGCGGAAGGCCGTTTTGTACGTGTCTGGCTCATGCATCCGGATTTGATGATAGCCCGAGCGGAGATCCAGTTTCGTGAAGAAGCGAGCGGCTCCTAATTCATCAAACAGCTCGTCTGCTGTAGGAATTGGAAAGTGATCCGGCACTGTTGTTTTATTTAAGGCTCTATAATCGATGCAGAACCGAAAAGTACCATCCTTCTTGCGAACCAGCAGGACTGGGGAAGAGAAGGGACTCTGGCTACGCTGAATTAGACCTTGTTCCAACATATCCTTAACTTGTTTCTCAATTTCGTTTTTCTGGAAGTAAGGGTATCTGTAGGGGCGAACGTTCACCGGTTTAGAGTTGGGAAAAAGGTGTATCCGGTGGTCAAACTGTCGCATAGGTGGAAGGCCAATAGGTATGTCAAACACCGCTACATGCTTGGTGAGGACCCCTGCGATTGTCGGAGGTAAATCTGCGGGAAACTCGACCCCTGGACGCGGTGGGGTAGAATCAGCCTGGGGTGATGTCTCGAACAGTTCATACAACTCAAACACGGATGAATGCGCCATTAAGGATGCGAACGATGATAGCGACAAATGAGATGGGACAGTTGCCATGCCGGAGAGGACGATCAGTTCATTGTCCCGAACAAACTCCATAGACTTTGCAACAAAGCCGGTGGTGACCCGGCCTAAGGATTCCAACCACTCCATTCCCAAAATGACGTCCGGGCCGTGAACTGAGAGGACATGCGGGTCAATTGAAAAATGCGTCCCCTGCATTGTTAAACGAGTGCCCATGCACCTATGGGAGCACAACAGGGATTCACCGTTTCCAACATAAACCCGGAATGGTTTGATGGCGGTTAGGGGGAGACGTAGTTTCTCCACAATCCGAGGGTGTAGGAAATCGTGAGAGCTCCCAGTGTCCACCAAAACTGATACGCGTTCTGATCCAATAACACCCGAGAGAGTGAGAGACTTGGAGCGACGGCGGCCATCAATCGCCAATAAGTGGGACAAGTCTGCTGTTATCACCTCGTCCTGAGGGGTCTCTGCTGGGAATTCAGCTGGGTCATCTTCATCTTCGTTGACACCCATATAAGCCAGAAATCGGTGGCTGCAAACGTGGCCAATCACCCATTTATCCGGACAATAGAAGCATAATCTCTGCCTTCTGCGCTCGGCCTTTTCTGCCGCAGACAGGCGAATGACGGGGTTCCCGTGTCCCGTGTGCACGGAGCCGGTTGCGCGGACCTGCTGACCTGACTTGTTGATGCGTGCCCTAGGGGGCCCGCCGCCGGTAACGCCGCGGGTTGGCGGTTGTCCCGCGGAGGCCATTGCCGTCGGGAAAAGGGAGCCGGCGGTTGAGTTAACTCGGGTCTGCAAGCGGCAAGCTGTACTGCCAGCGCGAATGCCGCGGCTAGCGATGCCGGCCGGTGAAGTAAGACCTCTTCTTGGATTGGTTGTTTCAGGCCGGCCACATATAAGTTGAGTAAAATATGATCAGGGACACCAACGGCTTTGTTTTGGAGCTTCTCAAAAGCTAGTTGATATTCCGATACAGTTCCTGTCTGCTGCAGCTTTTTGAGGAGGCCTACGTGCCTGACGTAGCACTGGGGGTCAAAGCGACAACGCACGTCATCCAAGAAGTCGGGCCATGTCACAAATTCGTGGCTGTCGCAGTAATTCCATATCCAGTCCGCGACAACAGGTTCAAATAGCATAATCACGTAGTGTAAACCCTGGGCTTCCGGTGTTCCTAAGTGATCGAAATAAAACTGGATTCCGATAGTTGACCGGCCATGTTATATTTCCATGTCTGAGGAACAGATTGCGGCTGTCGAGAGTAGCCCGCCGCAGAGCCTCCCGAATCTGGAAACGCAAACTCCGTTGATGATGTCGTCGTGGGTATGCCTAGGGTTTGGGAAATCCCGGAGGAGGCAGGTGGAGGCCTATGGGCTATCGTCGAGACGCCGATCGATGGAGTCTGTATGTGAGGGAATCATTGCGCTGGAAAGGACGTGGGGAAAGGCGGCGCCGGATCGGGCAGAACGACAATCGTCGACGCGGCGGAAGAAGAGAGGGCGATGTCAATCGCGTTGTTAATTCTGCAATAACCGCCGTCAGTTGCACCATCTGCGCGGCCAGGTCGTTCGCTGGCTGTTCCGGCACCGAGCTTGACGTCGGCGATGCAATGGTTACACCGATCGCTTCGGTGCGGCCCACGCCTGATTTGTTTGATGACATGATCGTGGTGATGAAACGTGGGAGGAAGAGAATCAGATGAAAGCACCAGATGATACGAAGGTAGTCGTATCGAGTTTGGTAGCGCGAAGACGCCGAAGAAATGATAGGTTCGTTCGCGGGAGCCTCCCGTCGAGCAGTCTAGGGTTCCGTCCAACTAGGGTTTGGACGAGAGAAAACTTGCGAAAATATAAAGTGCGGGAAGTAGGAAAATTTTGTATATTGATTTCGTGATCTTTCAATCGTACAGAGCCTCCTATTTATAATGCTAAGGACTTAACTAATTCGATTCGGGAAAGGACCAACAAGAAACCCCGAATCAGACTCAACTTAGAAATTCCCAAAAATAAAAGATACGCTAAAAAATAAAATAATAAAAATTACTAAACGTCTAAAATAATTCTAACTTAACGCGAAACGTAATCTTTGAACCATGCGGGTTTCACCGCGCGTCTCGTCGACCGTCGCGGTTCCTTCGTTGCGATGTCTTCCTCGTCGCTGCTGTCCCCTTCGTGCTCGCTGATCGCTTCTGGCAGCTCCATGTCGAGTTGCAGCAATACGGTCAGAGTATCCGTATCAACCCCCTCCCCTATAAAATCGTCTGAACCAGTACTAGCTTCATAAACCAGTACTAGCTTCATAATTATCAACACTGTACTTTGCGGCAATGCGGTTCAGACTTTGCAGTTAGTTGAACAGTGTTGATAATTATGACAACTGCAAAGTCTGAACCAGTAATAGCTTCATAAACCTTAAAGTCTGAACATTGATTAAAAATGGTGTGAGCTTGTTCTATATGAAAATTCATAAACCTGTTTTTATAAATCACAGCCATTTGCAAACAGCCTGAGTGGGGAATCACAAAATAAACAAACCAATAATTTACCATCAAGTTGCTGCCGTTGATAACCGGAGCCCAGTTCAAGATCCAACGGATGCATCAAAAATTAGGCAAGTTGTTCGATAGCATCATCGAGCAGCATAGAGCTGCCGGTGATGGTGGCGAGTTGGAAGATCTGGTGGATGTTATGCTCAAGATTCAGCAAGAGATGGAACTGAGTTCCCTCTTACAACTGAGAATATTAAAGCAGTGGTTCTGGTTTGTGCTTCTTCATTCTCAATTTTCAAATTTTCCTCCCTCCTATTCACTTTTAACTTGACTTGAGTTTAAGGAATTAATTAAAATGTGTAATATGTATTAAGTAAAAAAATTACTAGCTTTTATATAGTTTGCACAAGTTAATGGAATATTATAGAGTTTCTTAAAAGTAGTATTGAGATTTTTGAGTTGGAAAAATGTAAGATGAAACATAATTTCAAAATAAAAAGGTCTCCTATGCTCTATTCTTCAATTCATCTCTTGTGTTTTTTTTTTGCATTATTTTGACTCGGTCGCTTATTTCATAATGAGATTTAATTAGTATGATTTTAATTGAAGTTTTTTTGTCCCTAAAATAGCTCTAAAGCAAAATAAGCTAGTATCGAATACGAAAGACCAAAATTGTGGGGTTGAAAATCTCATCCTTAAGTACTTCTTAGGATATATTCATCAACCATCAGTGTGGAATGGGCAATGTCAGAGAAACCCAAGCATACTCATCAAGGCACAAGAAGAAAGGTTTTTGACGACACGGGATACATTATGCATGGGCGCTGGGAAGGGATCCCGAGTATTGGAACGATGCAGAGAAGTTTATACCAGAGAGATTCGAGGGGAGCTGCGTTGATTTCAAAGGGAACAATCTAGAATATATACCTTTTGGTTCAGGAAGAAGAATGTGTCATTTGGAGTGGCAAACGTAGAGCTTCCGCTTACTATGCTTCTGTATCATTTTGATTGGAAAATGCCGAAACATGAAGATTTGGATATAAAGGAGGCCTTTGGCGCCACTGTTAGAAAGAAACACCCTTTGCATTTGGTTCCCATTGTTAAACGACCTTTGCCTACAACTGCTTGACTGATTAGTTGTTACTCCCATATGGCTTTTGTAATCTTGTGTGATGGTGTGTAATAAACTTAAAACTTATTATTCCTATAAATTAGCGAGCAGTGCCTTCTCAAACAGAACCCAAAATATATATTTAAAAAACAAGTAAAAGTCGATCCATAAACACCAAGAATGAACAAATTTTGGTCACCTATTCTTCTTCACTATGATACACATTTTGCTTAAACCAATATTATATCACATAACATTGGCACCACAAAAGCATTTTCTGGAAGCATAAACAATCATCACAGATTGAATCATAAATATTCAATTTCTAGTGATTGGGGGAACTTATGGAGTGTAGTCATCAGCATCTCCAGATCCAGCCCTCGCCGCACCGTCATTTCCGAAAGTTCGCTTGCTCATGTTCGCTCGCTGCACCAACCGCACCAACGCTTGAACCACTTCCGACATCGGTGGCCTGAACTCCGGCTCCGGCTGATCATAAAACAAGAATCATGTAATGTAAACTGAAGGAGATGAGAGAGGGGGGACGGGGAGAGACGAGTTTTAAGCATACCTGGACGCAGAGAGCGATGACATCTGCGAATCGAGAGAGGGATTTGACGGGATAGAGGCTTTTAAGAGCGGGATCGACCATCTTTGATAAGGCGTCGATGTCATGGAGCTGTGGCGTCGCCCATCGGACTAGAGATTGCTCGGATCTTGGCCTTGAGCTACATTAGGAAATGAGTCACTAGAGAAGAGGTGTGTGTGTGGAATTCCGTTGTTCATTTTGTGGGAGGACCCGGAGTTTACCTATCGAATGGTGTGCGTCCGGTGAGAAGTTCCAACATCACGACACCAAAGCTGTAGACGTCGCTCTTGATGGTATACACACCTGACATAGCGACCTCGGGCGCGCTATACCCGGATGCCTGCAAATGCTTCATGTAAACATTAAGAAATCGACAAGAGAACCACCGTAGCTCGTAAGATTGAATGCATTATATTTCCCGTCGAATTATGATTGCCATGAGTACAAAAAAGAAGATTAAAGAGGTGTGCCTGGTTACGTCGCACCAATTTAGAGAGAAAATGGAGAGGAAACGATGATCGTACCTGATCTGGTTCGCTGACAAGGCTCGCTAACGCACAGTCGGAAAGATGAGGACTGAGCTCGTTGTCGAGTAAAATGTTGGCTGATTTGAAGTTCTTATGAATCACAGAGGGTGAACATACTTCATGTAGGTACCTGCAGCGCATGACCAGATGAATCATAAGAGGCATTCGGGAATATTTGAAACGATCAGTCTCTAATATATAAGAAACGGGCCTCTGAGACGTACTCAAGTGCTCTTGCAGTTCCCAGTGCAATCTTGACACGGCTGTTCCACGTCAGAGGCTTGGTGTATTCATCGGAGAGATACAGAAATTCGTGCAGAGATCCGTTTTTATGGAACTCATAAACAAGTAGGTGTTGTCCATGCTCGCAACAATACCCTATCAGCTCAACTATGTTCGGATGATGCAACAGTGAAATTTCCGACACAATCGCAAGGAAATCGTCTGAATTGGACAGAACGGAGGCGTTTATTTTCTTTACAGCAACAACCTGTTACCAAAACATAAAGCAATTCGTTTTAACTGTAAAAATCGGTTTTAACAGTTCGCAGATGCAAACATCAGTAGAGCATACCTTTCCATCATCCAATTGAGCACGGAAAACCCGCCCGATGGATCCTTCACCAATGAGATTTTCGACATTGAAACTATCAGTTGCTATCTGCAAGTCTGCAACCGAGAATGATTTAGCATCTATTGGAGCTATGTTCACTTTCTTGGGCGTAACAATGGGCATCGCAGTGACATCGTCTTCATCGAACGACTTGAGGCGGTCGATTGGAGGTGGTCGCAGACTTATCACTGAAGGTTCATCGAAAGCTTTCATGTTGGCTGCCGCTGAAATTTGAGGAGGCTTGCTCTCTGCAGTCAGATAACAAAGCATCGCGTTATTTCCTTTACTCTTGCAAACAGGCATACGAAGGTGAAGTCAAGGAAAAATCACCTTCCACTTCATGCGGAGGTTGAGGAGCAAAAGGCCGGTTGTTGAGCTTCTCGAGGTCAGCAGATGGCTTTCGGCGAGATCGTCTTTTTAGTATAAAGAATGCTGCGATAGCTCCAACCACCAAAACTGAAATAACAATTCCGACTATCGCACCAGCACCGATACCAGAACTACCTCCACCTCCGCCTCCGCTGTTATTAGACGAACCGCCACCGCCTGATCCGCGATTCCGGTTGGGCCTGGTGGCAGGAGGAGTGCCGGGTGGCGGTGGAGGTGCAGGCCCCGTGCTAAGCTGATTACCGCTCGTTCTGTAGGAAGGGGGAAATTACATCGTTATGTGATCAAATAAGCTCAAACTAGTTTAAAACTCATACTATGCGGGGCATAAATGGCAAGAAAGTATAGATATATACAGATCGAAAGACTTACTTCGGGTTTATGCTTTTCAACTGCTCCGGTACCCATCCAGTAAAACGGTTATTTTCAACATTCCTGCGAAATAAAACATATACTCCATTAGCCAATTCTCGCTCACTGTAGAAAACATTCAAATAGAATGTGTGTGTAAAAACGGCAATTTTATCGGGGACTCACAGATTCTGAAGAGGAAGAGTTGCAAGGACATCGAGGGTTCCTGCAAACTGATTGTTTTGCAAGTACCTGCATAAGCAAGAAGGTTGTTCAAGAATAAAATGAGAACATAAAATGTGGTGAGAACATATGGACTGCTTACATGTCGTGTATACTTGTCAAAAACTGGAAACTCTGTGGAAGATTGTCAGACATGGCATTATATGAAAAGTCCCTGAAGCATGATCACACGAGAAAGAACTTGTATCATTTTGTAACCTCATAACTTTGGTAAGAGTCAAAACAAATAGGAACTGCAACACGAGGAGATTGGCCTTACAATGTGGTGAGAGACGTAAGTGAAGTGAACTGGAGAGTCACTTGGCCACTGAATTGATTACGACTCACATTGCTGCCAAATGCAAAAAGTCATATATTTCTTCACAACAAAAATTATACATAAATTGTTTCTTTGGGGCAGAGGAGATATTTGGAAAACGAACAGGTATTTCAGAGGACTCATCAACGAGATGGAATACGGAAGTAGACCACTGAAGCCACAGTTGGCGAGGTTTCTGCATTGATTAGAAAACAAATGAGGTGAGTCAGGAATGAGGAAACTCAAATATGACAAAATGGCAAAATAAAGGAAGCCTTACAGTCTCTGCAGGTTTGGAGGTAGTTGATACGGAAGCTGGTTTCCAAGATTGTTGTTACTTATATCACTGCAAATATCCATCGGATGATATCATCAAGATTTCATTTTTCCAGAAAACATTCATTGGAACTAATAACACGTGACTTACAATACGGTTAACGACGTGAATTTATCTAGCTGGTACCCCATATTTCCGGAGAGTCCTAATCCTGGTATCTTTCTGATAAAAACACACAGAAAACGGGAGTATCAGAATCTAGCATACGAGAGAATAAAAATGAGCAAATTAAAAGAGGTCATCGTTGATTCACATTTCTGAAACTTTTGAGTTTGAACAAGTAACTCCCTTCCAGTTCTCTCCACAAGGATCGCCACCGCTTTGCTTCCAGTTGGTAAGTTGCTGTGCTGAATTCAAGCTGGTGAACAAGAGATTGAGATTGGATACTGCATATCCGCGAACAAACAATCAAAATATAGATTAAATTAGTCGAGATAAGAAGCATATATGTCACTGCAATAGGTCAGAGTCATCCATGTCGAAAATAACACTAAAATTCTCATATATTTGAAATGCAACATCTTGGAGGGGACGTGCAATATAATTCTGCTAGCCAATTATGATTAACGAGCCATTGTTACAATAATTTTGTAGAAGCTGAAGTAATTATCAGAATCAAATGGAAGTTCTCACACTTGCAGTTTTCTTTTCTATCGGAGGATTTGTACAACGTTCTCCGAGACTAGCATCTAATGAAGAATTAATCACAAAAACAGTAAGCTATTCATAACAAACACGAATTATTAAGCTAAATCCTAAAATTGTTTACTCAACCAATCAAAATTCATGTTTTAAAAATGGAGTCTTGAAATGTAAATTTAAAGCTTGCACTAGAACAACAGAGCATCAGAAACCACAATGGTGAACACCAGTTTAAGAATCAAATTCTCTCTCCGCCATGTGTAGAAAACTCTAAATTTCAAGACCCAAATATTCAGGAAGCTATTATGAAAAGCCCCAAAAAAGCAGAGAAAATATCTTTAATTTGAAAATCAATGGCATCAATCAAACAAAAAGGCAGCAAGCAGAAAAGTAGCAAACTTTGTATTCAAATCCTGTTTCCAATTTCTGGATTTCATCTCATCATCAATATGCTCATGTTCTTGACTTTCCACCACAAATTTAATTTTGGGGGAAAATCCACCCATCATTACATCAATCAGTCAATCTCAACCAGAACCCTCAACCATTAATAATCCCTCTCTCTCTCTCTCTCTCTGATCCATAGATAAATACACACATGCATATACAATCTGAGGAAGGAAGATTTAAGAGCAAGACTAGTGAAGAACTTACCATCATTTGGATCTGTGGCCGCATTGGCGGAGCTCAGAATGCCAACAAGCAGCAGCGCCGCTGCCAACGCCACCAGCAACTCCTCCGCCTTCCTCATCTCTATCTGAATCAGCTTCTTTTTGCTCTTCACAAAAGGAAGAGCAATACAAAGAAGGAGAAGAAGAAAATTAACTCCAAAAAACTCTTATCTTTGATGAAGGCAGCTCAGGAACAGACAACACTTTTCTCAAACTCTTTCAATTATTTCTCTCTCTTTTTTACAGAAATATTCAGTCAAATGGGAACAAATTTCAAGAATTAATTTATTTTGCACACTTAGGCATTCTAACATAAAGCTGGCAGGCACGATCTGCTAGAAGAATCCAAAGCCACAAATTCTCCTCTCTATATCTCTCTCTCTCTACCGATTACTAATTGTAAAAGTAATATATGCCCGTAGACTTAGCACTCCCGATTTATTTAGTACAAGTATAATAAATATTTCTTGAAAGAGAAAAACACTGAACATAAAATTAAGTTATCAAGAACGCGTTTTTATGTCGATTTTAGTTATTGCAAATTATTGAAATTGTGCTCAAGATAGTATTTTTCTCTTAGATTTTATTAAATGTGATGTAGCTTTCAACAACCTACAGTTGCCACATGATAAAATTGCTAAACTTTGATGGGGATTTTCGAAGATAAAATTGAGTTTTGTTTCTTTTCTGAAATAAATTTTCCCGTTATAGAGGAGCGAGTCACGGGATTTCATATAAAGGGGTATCCTTTTTGACTTGGAAAAAGTTTCATTTTTTTTGTTTTATGAATTCTATAAATTTATTTTCTCTTATTACAAAAAAAAATTAGTAATGATGCCATATGCATGTCATGGTATTAATCGAATTTATAGAATAAATAATACTCAGTACGAATGAGACATGCCGCGGAATAATAATTATAAATGAGAAAAAAAAAATCATGGAATGTATATTACTTAGTAGAATAATAGAACAAACAGTGCAAGATACTTAATTCATTTCATTTGGATGTATTGCAAAGGAAAGGTGTCTAAATTTTAGAATGAAATCAATTTTATTATTTTTTTTCTAAAAATAAATAAATGTGTAAACTGGAGGCACATCAAAAACCAGTTGTATTTCATTTTCCATACTTTAATGCAGCTGTTTTTTCTAGCTAATCTCTTTGTATCTACTCAATCATATTTTTCATATAAAATAAAATTAAAAAAATGGGTTTCAACGTTGTGAAATTATTTAATTGACAAATCGTAATAATTTTTTTTATAAGCATAAAGAATGTAGTACTAAATCTTCCATTTTCAATATTTATTTTCCATGTAGTAAGTGCAGGGTTGTAATAGTAGATAGTAGTATTATATTTATTCATAATCCAATTTTAACGATTTAATAATGGATATTTCAACTTCATTTTGAATGTATTATTTACAAAAATATTCAATACGAAATTAAATGATACGTACAATGTATCAGGACGACTGTAAGTAAGGTTATTAATTCAACCTTATAATTATTATAGGGAGTATTAATTTGCAGTAAAAGATGGTAATGAGTAATCTCCTTTAGGCGTTGTCCCTTGTACAAAAAGATAAAGTCCAAATTAGTGAGATTAATTAAATGTATAGTGAAAAGTAATTAATAACGTTCTAGTAATTATTTCAATCTTTTGACGACTTTTCTATAGGCTCCTATCATCATCAAATTAAACTAAATTACTATCTTACCCTAATCACATACACCTAGCTATGTCTTGTCTTTAAATGTGTATAATTCATTTTGAATAACATAGAATATACATATACATATACATATATATCATTGCATTATTTTCGAACCAAAGATTTTAAAGAATGATTAGGTTGAATGTATTATTTTTTTATGAAATAAAAGAAAATTAAAGCCACAGCTCAAATAATGAGTACAAAAATGAGTTGGGAAGTCAAGAAAAATGAGTTGTTGATATATGGTTAGGGTTTTAATATGTGGTCAAGCTCAAGTGCTTTGAATGTACGTACTTGAGTTTTATATCAACATTAAGCTGTCTAGACCCCATGCCCAAACATTAAATTATGACAATAAAATCAAAATTTGTTAAACTTAGATAAACCAGTTATAGAGGGGGAAATGTTTGCAATTTCATTCCAATAATCCATTAATATATTATACAAAATATTATTCAATATTTAGCATATATATTCGGTTCACCACTAAAAAAACTATGATCCAATAAGATTTTAGTCTAATGGAAATGATAATTCTCAAAATTAAAATGAGCCCACCTATGTGTCAGCATATCATAACTAAATTAGTTAAGAGATGGGGCATGGATAGTAGGTATATGTGATTTCTTCAAGAAATAGTTTCTTTTTTTCTTAGAAAACAAGACAAAAAAATAAATAAAAATCGGTTAAAAAATGTCAAACACAATGGGATGTAGTCAAATGCAAACTCTAAATATTGTGCAAACTCTAAACTATGATCTAGACCGTTAAAAAGTGTCAACAGATGACAAAATAATAACAACAAAAAATGTCAACACAATGTCAACAGTTAATGTTATGTTGACATTGTCTTGACATTGTGTTGACACTATGTTGATATCAAAATCTGGAAATTTACATTGTGTTGAAATTGTGTTGAGGAGTTTGGAGTTTGTACAATATATAGAGTTTATATTTTATCACAATCCATACTATTTATAATATTATATAAATAAATACATATGTTATAAGCTTAACTGATGTTTAGTTACGTTAATCTTATGATCTAATCATTGGGTTGACAGTCTAACTAAAGAGTTAATTATTGTCAAAATTATCAAATTATAATTTACATGATAATTCAAAAATTAAAATATGGAGCATTTTATTTGTGTATATACGAGTATTTTTGTGTTTTAGTGATCCAGTATTAATAATCTACATTGTATTAAAATTAAGTAAATACTACTAGTATTCAATAGGCCAAGATAGGGGTGGCAAATCGTGAGTGTCGGGTCGTTATCGTGTCGACACGATAACGACACGAACACGATAACAACAAACACGAACACGACCCGTTAAGAAAACCTCAAACACGAACACGAACACGACACGAAACCCTCAGACACGAACACGACACGAACCCATTAATGACACGAACCAATTTGGGTCAACACGACACGATAACAACACGTACACGAGATGACATGATAACGACTCAATAACAACACGACCTGATAACGGTTAATCCTATTAAAAATGAAAATAATAAGAATTAATAATATTAAAATATTATTTGTTAACGGATAACACGAACACGACACGAACACGTATTGTTAACGGATAACACGAACCCGACACGAACACGACACGAACACGACACGAAATTTTCGTGTCCTTAACGGGTCGACCCGATAAGGACACGAACCCAATAAGCTATGACCCAAACCCATTATTTTCGTGTCGGGTCAAAAATTGACAGCCCTAGGCCAAGACATATCATTTACAAATAATTAACGAAAATGAAATTACATTAATTGCCATACAGACCAGGGCAAAATGAATGAACCGAGTGTGATGGTTATTGGTGAGTTTGAGAGAGACAACAAAACCATATAATAAATTAAAAATAGATGATTAGTAGTATAATACTATAATTAATTGTGACGTCAATCACAACCAACTACAAAGACATCTTATTATTTTTAATGGTAGATGTATAACATATTAAAAATTATTGTCAATTTACCTTGAAGGGAAGAAATCAAGTGGATGGTGGATCTTGTTAATTGGAAGGCCACTATTGCTTGTGATTGTTATTTTATGTTTTTCTATATGTGACAAATAATATTTTTTTTATCTTTGCTAACCAAAACTAGCCTTAAAGAAAGTTTTGTGCTTTTTTGGTATATGTGTTAGTGTCATGTCCACTACCCATGTTTGAACTATTTAATCAGTATCTTCTTATTTTTTTGTGATATTATTTTGCAAATTATTTGTTAATTCCATTGATATTTGATTTTTGAAAGCATTGCAATGGCTATGAGGTCTAAGTTAGGGTTATGATAACTTTAAATTGTTGAAGTAGTTCATTTCATATCCTAATTAGTTGACATTGCCAAACTTGTTGAAGCCAGCTAAGCAATGTATATATAAGTAAAACTAGGCACATTATGTATGTATCGATATATACACATAAATAAATACTCCTTTCCCATTCTCTCCACCAAGCTTATAACATAACACTCATTTGTAAGATATACTTTGTGAATAGATACAAAAGTAACATTTATTATTTTATTTTATAATCATATAAACGCTAAAAGTAAATACGTGGAGAGAAATATGTATCGAATCATGATGCGATTCAAGTAGAATTGAATCCAACCTCTATATTATATTAATAAGAGGTACGCATTCCACACACATGGCATCTAGTTATTGTGGAGCAGGCGTGCTGTCAATTTCTAATTTTTTTTAGTAATATAAAATGGTTTAAAATATACGCATGATCATAATTTGGGATTTACTTTAATGATAATAAACTTAAAATTACATTTCAAGTAGTTTTTTTTTTATCGATTGGGTAGTTTGAATCTTGACAACTTCAATAAAAATGTAGATTAGCACCATTTGCCTTATTTAAAAAAAATTAATATCCAAATTGTACCTATGATTCAATTATGCTTATAAACTCTCATAAAGCTAAACTCCACCTTCACTGAATATTACAATTATTTTATTGCATCACATGTGGTATTTATGTGTCTATGTGCGCATTTTGTTAATAAAATAGATTAGAGAAATTAATGATATAGTACTATAGTTTTCAAGATTAGATGGGGTATATTTGCAATTAAAACAAAATAGAGTGGTAGTTTTGTGCAGAAGTTGGTGAGTGAGTGTCTGAGTCAGACCAACGATCAAGTCGGTTGTTCCTGTCGGTGGAGCTCTCTTTCTCTCTCTGTCTATTCTATATAGTGGAAAAGGAAATTAAGCAGTTCAAGCCAATGTTTTGATTGGAAAATTTCAAAGAACAATTATTTTTGCTTTAAATATGGGGATAGTGTTCCACATTATTATTAAGTCTTATGATGAATGTGAAAGAAGAACAACATATTTAAATCATATATTATCACTATAAAAATAGTCGGTTATTTTTTCATATTGTAAATTAAACTACCTTATTTCGATTACGATTTCAATTTTGGTTTGACTCAGAATTGTGGTCACTATTTAAAACGACGTCCAAAATTTAAGTTATAACTAAACGCATCTAATTCGATTATGATTTCAATTTTAATTCGACTCGTGGTCACTGTTTCTGAACCATTGACCACGGTCCGATTTTGATTCGAAATGATGGTTCGGGAATCACGTGGTGCATATTATTGTTGTAGACTTGTTGTATTACTATTTTTCACTCGAGGCCCATTTAAATGCCCAATTTTGGGATCAAAATACGAAGGTGAAATTGTATTTCAATATGGGCTAATTTTTGGGCTATGCCTAGCAGTAGTATTTACAAAAGCCCCTTTTGAAGTAATGCTGTGAGGATATCTACAAAAATATGTATAATTAGAAATAAAACATAATTAATAGTTTTATAAGTGACTTATATCTAACGCGTGTATAAACTTAAAGCTTAACTACTCCAAAACTTTAATACTCTCTCCGTCCGCCATTAGGAGTCTCATTTCTTGGCGGCACGAGTTTTAAGAAGTGTTAAGAAAAGTGATTGGGAAAAAAGTTAGTGGAATATGAGGTCCCACTTGTATATATTTAGTTTTAAATGAAATGTGAGTGAAATGAGTTAGTGGAAGGTGGGACTCTATTACCATTTATGGTAAAAGTGAATCGGGACTCCTATTCGCGGACGGACTAAAATAAAAAACGGGATTCCTATTCGCGGACGGAGGGAGTATTTATCTACAAACATATTTTAAACTCTTGTTTTTATCACTAGAAAGGAGTATAAAATTTGTTGAATTTATACCGAGTTGAAGACTTGAAGTGAGACATATATCGAGAGAATGGACGATGACATAGTTGAATTTCCTTGCCAAATCAATGAGATGAGACGAGAAAACAGGGAGAGGGAATTAATTGGATGATGGTATATTCGAGGCCATTGCAACAATTTACTATACGCAAAAGAAGCCAAAAAAACAAACCAATTCTCATATAACAGCCAAACCTACGCTACTCAGTCATCACCATTAATTTTATTCAATTCTTTTTCTGCATATAATCCTACTCATCTTGGCTCCAATGATGCCACAACTCAGCACTATCAAACCTTCTGCAATTTCTACTTACCTCTGTTTCTTCAAATAAACCCGTGTTTTCAGTTTCTAACACAATTCACCAAGATTCTCCACCTCCCAATTCTTACTTCGCCAAAGGTAGCATCTTTCTTTTTCCCTCTCTCTCTTTCGATTGAAGGTAGTTTTGTTGAAGAATTGGGTTTTATTGTAATTCAAAACTCTATATTTTTGCCTGAGTTTGGTTTTTCGAAACTGGCCCTTCTCAATTTCAATCAAATTAGAGGTGAAATTACCAATTATTGAGATTGCCTTTTGTTTTTTTAGCTAAACTGAGGCCTTTTTTTGTTGAGTTCGTTTAAGCCTGGTGCTGTTTGTGATGCATCTACCTACAATTCTGTGTTGTGGGCAAATTATTTAAGGAAAAATGTGTTTTCGAATGGATGGGACTAGTTTATGTTTCATGCTTGTATTACATCTTTTCAAATGTTAGAATTTGTTTGGATTTCTTTGCTGCTTAAGAATGATGTTTGAGATTTTTAAGGTAACCATTCTAGTTTAGCAAAGATTTTTTTTATTTATGTTTACATATATATTGAAATATGGATTTCTTGGATATGAATAATGGATGCTTACTCAACATGAGAAATGCCATAATTTTTTGTGAAAAGTTGCAGTTGAAATTAGTGGGAAGGGAATATTCAATTCCATTCTAGTATAGGAAAGTGTCTTTGTATTTCTGATGATTTCATATGTATAAAAAGTCTGGCTTTCTTGATATGGATAATGTATGATTACTCAACATGAGAAATTCCCTAAATTTTTTGACAAATTGCAGTTGCTGTTGAATTGTGATTGAAATTAGTCAGAAGGGAATCAAAGAATCTTCGATTCGAAAGATGTCACAATTCGGACATGTTTCTGCGGTCAACTTGAGCAGGCAGTGTAACATGTGCACTGTCTTTAGCCCGCAGCACGGCAGCTCTATTGGGAACGGCATATCCTTTGCAGTTAGTGATGCCATGGGCCACAAGCTGAGGATGCCAACTACCCATGCTTTTTCAAAGAGATCTAACAGGAACGTGCATCCTTTGAAAGTATGCTGAATTTTAAATCTTAAATTAGTTTCGAGTAGATGAGTGTTTGATCTGATGCTAATATTTGTTAAATAGGTTGTTTGCATTGATTATCCGAGACCTGAGCTCGAAAATACAGTTAACTTTTTAGATGCTGCTCGTTTATCCTCATCATTTCGCACATCTCCTCGTCCAAGCAAGCCGTTGGAAATTGTGATTGCCGGTTCAGGTAAGAATATCGACTGTTCATATTTTAGCTTGAATCTCGATTCTCTACCGGATAGCATAACTAGTTCTCGTTTTTATAGCATCATTTGTTGCTTGATATTATCTTGCAAAGTTATTGTTGTTGGCTTAAATGTGTACTGTTGGATTCATATAGGTCTGGCTGGTTTGTCAACTGCAAAGTATTTGGCAGATGCCGGCCATAAGCCAATATTGTTGGAAGCGAGGGATGTTCTCGGTGGAAAGGTTGGCATTCCGTTTTTGCTCATTGTTTCTTCTTTTTTGAATTTTGCCTTGTGATTTATCGTACTTCTTTTCACCCAGGTGGCTGCGTGGAAAGATGAGGACGGAGATTGGTACGAGACTGGCCTTCACATATTCTGTAAGTTCAATATCTCTTCTCCAATTCTGAAATTCAGTGATGGCAACTGTAATTGTGTTTTACTCCGTTCTATTTAAACTGCCTAAAATCATTTTTCGAGATCATGTGCACTATATGACTCACCTATTGTTGTTTGTTTTTGTATTAGTTGGGGCGTACCCAAATATACAGAACTTGTTTGGTGAGCTCGGTATTAATGATCGGTTGCAATGGAAAGAACACTCTATGATATTTGCGATGCCAAACAAGCCAGGAGAGTTCAGCAGATTTGATTTCCCCGAAATCTTACCTGCACCTTTCAACGGTGAGCTAGAAACGTACTTTACCAGACAACAAGGCTTATATAATTCTCCATTGAAAGTCGTTACTTTGCATCATCTGTAGGTATTTTGGCAATCTTGAAGAACAATGAAATGCTTACATGGGAGGAGAAAGTCAAGTTTGCCATTGGGCTTTTACCAGCTATAGCCGGGGGACAATCTTATGTTGAGGCGCAAGATGGAATAACCGTTACAGACTGGATGAAAAAGCAAGTACGTGCTTCTTTTCTTCGTCAAGGGATGCAAGTTATCCATTATTAGAGTGATTAGTTAAACATAATCAGTTTTACTGTTAGCGACTCATTATCCTAATCTTTCTCAGGGCGTACCGGAGAGGATAACCGACGAAGTGTTCATTGCCATGTCGAAGGCACTGAACTTCATTAACCCCGATGAGCTTTCGATGCAGTGTATTTTGATTGCATTGAACAGATTTCTACAGGTAGATTTTGGATTTAGCTTGAATTCGGATGAACTCGTATGCTTTGACGATTCTGTATTTATGTTCACAATAATTTATAGTACTAGAATTTGGGAATTTGGTTTTTATTCATTTTTGTGAATACAACAGGAGAAGAACGGCTCAAAGATGGCTTTTCTGGATGGTAATCCGCCAGAAAGACTTTGTATGCCTATTGCCGAACATATTCAATCGCTGGGAGGCGAAGTCCGTCTGAACTCAAGAATACAAAAGATCGATTTAAATGAAGACGGGAGTGTCAAAAGCTTCATACTGACTAATGGTGATGTGATTAAAGGTGATGCATATGTCTTTGCAACACCAGGTAGAGTCTTCACTATTCTCATGTAGCTTAAGTCGGATCTCTTTCGAATATCTTTTGATTTATCATTGTCTTCTCAGTTGATATCCTAAAGCTTCTTCTGCCCGAAGAGTGGAGAGATATCCCATACTTCAAAAAGTTGGATAAATTAGTCGGAGTTCCAGTTATAAATGTTCACATATGGTGGGTTTTTTTATATCTTCTTCCACATTATTTGGCGATTACTTTCTTTAAATGTGACTGGTTACGAAAAATTGATACAAATTTGATTTTATTCAGGTTCGACCGGAAACTGAAGAACACATATGATCATCTACTCTTCAGCAGGTTTTCTTCCGTCATTCTGTTTCATCATTGTATTTTATGATTCCATGTGCCATACAAGTGATGATGATTTAACATCTTGACATAGTAAAACTTTGTTTGTATTTCCTCACGAAACCTCTGTTGAGCTTCTTCGTTTGCATTTCCCCCTGCAGGAGCCCGCTCCTCAGTGTCTATGCTGACATGTCCGTAGCTTGTAAGGTATATCATGCCATAATCACGCCCCTCATTCGAATTGCTTACCAAACTAAGGCAGCTTCATTGTTCTTGATGCCGTAAATAATTACCACTAAAATTTTCTGAATTGTTTCACACACAAAAAAATCTTCAGGAATATTACGATCCGAATAAATCCATGTTGGAGCTGGTTTTCGCCCCTGCAGAAGAATGGATCTCCCGCAGCGATGAGGAAATCATCGAGGCCACAATGAAGGAACTCGCGAAGCTGTTCCCCGACGAGATCTCTGCTGATCAGAGCAAAGCGAAAATTTTGAAGTACCACGTTGTCAAAACCCCACGGTAAGAAAAATGAATCTCGACTTGTAGTAGTAGTAGTTGTTTGATCACGTACATAAAAATTCCAACCGACTTTCTTTCTTAGGTCTGTGTATAAAACTGTACCTGGCACGGAGCCTTGTCGTCCCCTGCAAAAATCTCCGATTGAAGGGTTCTATCTAGCCGGTGACTACACGAAGCAGAAATACTTGGCTTCGATGGAAGGTGCTGTCCTATCAGGAAAGCTTTGTGCTCAGTCAATTGTAAAGGTGATTTCTTCAACTGCAGTTCATGTTTTTGATCGAACAGTTCTTACACATTTGAGCTAAGAATTTTGAAGATTTTGATTTCTTGCATCAATTTATCTTTTTTTGGCTCTTTTCACAGGATTGTGAATTGCTGTCTGAGAGAGCGCAGAAAATGGTGGCAGAGGCAAGCTTAGTCTAAGCTAGATTCTTTAAAAAAAGAAAAAGAAGAAATTAAATGCTGTAAGAAACATTTTAAAAAAGTGTAGAAATAGAGGATAATACATTGTTCCAGCTTCTGAAACTGGTTTTTGATGATTGATTGAGTTGAAAATCGACAACTAATTATAGTATCTCTTTATTTAAGCATAAGTCTAGATAAATTGAAAATATCCATTTAAATGATTAATTTTTAGGAAACTGAAGAAGTTGCGACTCTGACCGGTTTCATTCTTTTTACATTGGATACTTTTAACAATATGAAAAATTTTCAAATGAAAATTAAAAGTTTATAAAGTCAAATGATGGGGAAAAGAAGAAGTACCCTAAATATTTATTTTATTGAAAAGATTAAGGTGGTTGCTGCTTTGTGCCAACACAAACTACTCAACTCTCAAGATTAAGGTACATTGCATCACAAAAGGAGATTCTGATACTAATTTTTAATAGTAAAAGGAATGTTCCTCCAAATTAATGAGTGTACGATTTCATGCCCTCGTATTTTTTAAGAAGGCGCCAAATTCTACTCCATCTTTTTATGATTTTCTTAAACTTATGAAATTACTACTACAATTTACCTCTTATTTAAGTAAAAAAAACTTCTCATTTCGTTGATTGTTCACTTAAGTAGTATTCTACATTATTTTAGCTGTTTCAAATTACTAGGAGTATTATGGAATGAGAATTTGTTCAACAAATGTAGATTGATTCTGTACTTAATACTTCAATTGGGAAAAGGAACGAGAATTTGCTTAACAAATGTACATTGATTGTGTAATTAATACTTCAATTGCCACCATAATTAAGTTAATAGTAACTTTCCTCCTCGGATTATGCGTAACTTTGAGTTGTTTCATGCTGCAATTTTGTTAGATTTCGATAAAGGAAGATTCAAAGTAAACACTCCAATAAAATACATTTATATTTACAGCATTTCTTGTTCATTTCCTACCTTTGAACATGCTTTTAGTCTGTTCAATTAAAATAATTGGAATTTTTTGTAATACTATCATAATACTAGTCTCAAGGAGAACACACACAACATGACAATAATCTTAAGCTATGACTTACAGTAAAAACTAACAATTTTTAATTTCAAAAAAAAATGATCATGATTAGCATAACTACAGCTGTACTATCTTAAGATCATGGTCTCCATCTCTATATTTTATTAACAATCTAGTAATTCTATTTAATGATGCTAATTTAAATCATGATCTGAGTAAATATAATTTAGGGAAAATTGCCAAAAAAAAACCCATTGAATTTGGTCAATGTTTTTTTTATGAATTATGCAACTTTAAAAAATAGCTGATTATACCATAACTCTGATAATTTTTCTAATTGTCTTATGGCAAAAAAATCCAGCACTCTACATACATGTTTTCATTTTTTGATGAATAGTAGTACTCTGTCTTTCGTAATTTTTGTTGCAATGTAAGTCTATCTTTGAACACTTTAATAATAATTGCTCAAAAATGAACTATACATAAAAAAAAACTGAATACATTATGACGTCGGTTTTTTTGGCTATAAGGCAACTGAGAAAATTGTCATAATAATATGATCATCGATTTTTTGATGTGTTATAGAATTGATCAGAAATTAACTAAATTTAATAGTTTTCCGATAATTTATTGAAAGTTAAGTTAAAAATACATGAAGCCCTATAATCTGTTTTGAGATGCATGCAAAATAAAAAAAATATATCAAGCTAAAATTTATTCAAAATGAACCCACAAAAATCTGTGTCTGCGTAGGCCATTTAACTTGTCGGCTGCTCGATACACTATTCCCACAATCACGCCTTCTTGCTTTGTCTTCATCTAAACAACTCTCCATTTTCGATACAAACTTTACCACTTTTCTAACCCAACACACCTCATTATTCCAACCATCTCTTCAATTCCAATCCACCGCTATTTCTTTACTCCATATTCTATGCTAGTTTAGTGTTTTTTTAATTCGTCTCATTGATAAATTAAATTGTGAAATTTTCATTATATTTTCAAAATTCTTTCAATGTTAAAATGAGGTTTCTCGTGACCATCGCTGCACGAAGGAATTTTTATATGTTTTCCCAGATCAAATTATTCGAATATTGTGTAAATTATTGTGCTAAAGCTTCTAATAATATTCTGAATCAACTAAAAACTGGAGTAGTATTTATAGAAGAAAATATATACTAGAGTCCATGAAAACTCATCTGAAAAATTAGTTCGTTATGAAAGAGCCTATTTGGTGTATAAACCCATATCAGTTCCGTCACAACCGAGACGATCATAACAATTGACCTCCTTTAAGGCCAACATTCTCCTTGGTCCCGACTAGTTCTTTGCCAGGGCACCACTTTGAGTTCACGTTGGTCAAGACCACATTGGTCACATTTGGTTCTTTGTCAGGCCACCATTCAAATCGGCTTCCAAACGTACTCGTTGGTCATAGTTGATTCCTTTGCCAAACCACCATTCCGAGTTATTAGGCAAAACACCAATTTTTACAAACCAGTCAATAAAACGTATTTAAGAGAAATATATTTGAGATATAAACCCATGCATACTAGCTAATTGTCTTTACAATCAACAATATAGGACATAAATTCACCCAATCTTAGAATAATGAAAATATATTAAATCTATTTATTCAAATCATGCCAAATTCCCATGCAGATCCATCAAATTTGGAACCTGTCCACGTACATTCCTACCATCCAACAACAAGTCAACTTCTTGATCATATAAATATCACAACCCTTTTGCCATTTTCCCTCAAGGGTCCAGCTTCACAAATCTTGTGAGCTTTTTTCCCCCAAAAATATTGAAAAACTTTTCACGTTAATTCCCAATTCTAAATCTCTCCTCACCCCCCCCCCCCCCAAAAAAAAAAACAAAAACAAAAAACTTGAAGAAATGGCTGAAGTGCAATTCAAGAGAATTTCCTCTTCAAAGAGCTTCACAAGAAAGTGTGTTTCTTTAGTGAAGAAACAAAGAGCAAGAATTTACATTCTCCGCCGCTGCGCCACCATGCTTCTATGTTGGTACATTCAAGGCGATGAATAACCAAAAAAATAAAGAAATAAAAACCCTCTTTTCTATCACTTTCTATATATCTATCTATCTCTCCAAAATATGATCAAATCCTACCTATATCAATATGTTATGCCACTTCTTCAAATCCCAACAAGAGCTTGGTTTTAGCTCAAGAAAATTGCTTATTAGCAAGACTATAGGAAGCCCAAATTGTTTCACCATCATCTTCCTCTTCTTCTTCTTTTTTTTTAGTTTTATTTTGCAAATTTACTCTCCTTAGGAAAATCCCATAATTTTTTTACCTAAATGGTGGAATCCCATTTGAGGTTTTTTTGGGAAAATTGGAGAGCAAATTAGCAAGTTTTTACAGCAATTTGGGCTTCTTGAAGAACTAATGATGCAGAAATTGAAGGGGAATGTATGATTTGGCATGCAAAATGGAGAATGCAAATGGTGCTGATATTGTATGAGGTCATATATATGTATGTAATAAAGTGGAAGGTGTAACTAGTTTTGTAACATATTTATATTTGACATATGTTTTGAGTTTTATTACAAGAATAAAAAAGCGTTCAGAAGAAACGAACTGGATTTTAAAAGAAAAATGATTAATGTCTCATATGATATTTCATCAAATGAATAAACTCTTTCTAGAAAAAGAGAATCAAAACTCAACAGTACTAAATTTCTTGGGAAATATAATACCGTTTCACTGGGCCTATACTCACAAAAAATAAATTGGGCCTATAGAAGTTAAATTTCCAAATAAAAACGCTGAGATAGTTACATCGCTTTCATTATCTTTAGGCTTCAGTAACTATCAATCTTGTTTATCACATAAAGCTGAAATGGCGTATTTTCCCTCCACCTTTTGGAAGCAATGGATTTAATCTTACAGAGAGGATTTGAGGGTATTGCTTCACTTTCCCTTCCCTTTTTACTCCGTGATTTTTGCTGCTATTCTTCACTTTTTCCATCAACTCAACCTGCTTGTGAAAATACCTGAACGAGAAACTGGAGCTAAAGTTTTTCTATTTAGCTGGAGATTCACCTCCCCTAAGTTTCAAGGAAATCAGTATAAAATAAGTTTTCCTTTTCTTTACATTTTCAGCCTAGCAAGCATTGATGTAAGAAAAAATCACACAATCTTAAGAAAATTTGTGTCTTTTTGGAGGGTGTTTACATGTTTATAGAAAAAAAATCATACTACTACTTTTTATCCTTTAAAATCATGGATTCTTGTTGATAACTGAACTTAGTTATTATGGTGTACTAGGAAAAATTTCAGTAGTGAATAAGTTACTGGGAGTATCTCTAAATTAATGTAACTTAGATGCATTATTTATGCTTTATTAATTGTGACTTCCTTCACTAAAACTGGTGAGAAGCTTGCAACAATAAAGATGAATATAGATTAGCTCTAATTTGATCATATGGATCACACCATTATTATCTCAAGATGTGTTAGTTAGATGCCCTTTGAGTTTTGGAATATGCTGGTAAAAAGGTTGTGGGGGTTTCAACTTTGAAGGTGATGAATTATGTTTTAAGTTTTCCACATTTTGTTCCTTCATATTGGGTTAACATAGAAAAGGAGACTAGTGTTAACTATGAAGTCTTTATCAATCACAACACACTACACCACTTTAACTCTGTGGCCATTATCCTTAGTGGGATTTGATTCTGTTGAATTGATTTGATTCTAGTCGACTTAAAAAAGAAATGTCGATAATTGCTGATCTAAAAGAATGATTTATCTGACAAAGTGCGGTGATTTTTTGCCTTAATGGCCACAAAGACATTTCCATCCTTATAACTAAGCCTATATTTCATTTTCTGGTGAAAGCTTAACTGAAAATCTTGTTTTGCAAGAGAATTATTATTTTCATTTGTTCATGAGAAACTACATTTAGCTCTACCTATCAAACTGTTCAATACATGACTTTCCATGGATGCAAAATATCTATTTACAACATGAAAATACTTACATTACATCAAAATCTGAATGGAGGAAAAATTCCTATGAACATGACTTTTTCGATTTATGTTGGCATTGACAGCAAACTCTTAGTTCTGTATTTACGAGTTCTTCACCTTATGCAGTCTGTCTGTTGGATCCTACATCTTTCAGCCAATCAACGATTTCTTTTATAGTCGGCCTCTTGAACGGATTGTGGTTGACACACATACAAGCAACATCAAGCACTTGCAGCATCTCTTCCTCAAAGCCTTTCCCTCTCAGGAGAGGGTCGAAGATTTCCTCTTGCCTTCCCTCGCTCCTCATTTGATGCACCCAGACAACTAATTCTCTAGACATCTTTGACTTGAACAGCTCAACAGGTCTCTTCCCAGTTAGCAGCTCGAGCATTACGACTCCAAAGCTATAGACATCCCCTCTAAAGGTCGCTATCCACGACTGGCTGTATTCGGGTGGAATGTAGCCGAGGGTGCCAACCAGCTCCGTGGTAACATGAGTACGATAAGGAAGAATCAACCTTGCTAGGCCGAAATCAGCTACATGTGGTACAAAGTTTTGATCGAGGAGGATGTTACTGGACTTGAGGTCACGGTGCACGATGTGCGGTTCACATATTTGGTGCATGTAAGCCACCCCACAGCTCGTGCCTTGAGCAATCTTGAGACGAATTGGCCAGCTAAGCTGAGATGCTCCATCGGGCTTCTCGTGCAGCCAGTAGTCGAGGCTCCCGTTCTCCATGTAAGAGTATATCAGCAGCCTGAAGCCGTCGTGCACGCAGTAACCCTGCAGAGTGACTAAGTTCTTGTGTTGGGCTGTGGATAAGGCTTCCACTTCTGCTTTGAATTCCTTATCCATCAACCCCATGTCTCCCGAGAGCTTCTTGATCGCAAGCTTTGTGCCGTTGTTAAGAGTTGCTTTGTACACCAACCCGAAACCCCCACAGCCAATGATATTCGACTGGTTGAAGTTGTCCGTGGCCTTCAGCATATCGAGTATAGTGAGATCCTCCACTCTGCTATTGTCGTTCCTGAACAGTATAACAAGGCTGGTGTCCCTTGCTACCTCAGGGAACACCCCCGAGGAGTTGAAGGACATCGTATCGAGATCCTTCTCATCACCATTGCCTACTTGTAGGACTCTCCTCTTTGAAAAGATGCAGTAAAGAAGTAGAATCATGGTGAAGATACTCGAAGAGATCACAAGCGTGAGTATGATAGTTTTCTTCCCATTTCCTCTCCTTTCCCCCAAGGGTGCCGTGCTGCCTGACTCGTTGTTAGTGCACGGCCGCTGCAGGACGCGCCCACACAGCCGCAGATTCCCCTCAAAGCTCGTGTTTGGGAACGTGTCAAACTGGCCTCCAGTAGGTATTGCTCCTTCAAGATCATTGTGTGCAACGCTGAAAAACGACAGGAAATGTAGATTCTGCAGCGATGGCGGGATTTGGCCCGAGAGGTGATTTCCGGACAAGTCCAGCTTCTCCAAGTTAGTGAGACTAGATATTGTATCAGGAATGTTACCGGAGAAGTTGTTGTAGCTAAGATCAAGGGCTATGATGAACTTCAACTGACCAATCTCAACCGGGATGGTGCCACTGATGTTGTTATAATCAAGATACAATGCGGTTGGAAGGTTCGAGAGCTGACTATATTGCAGGTTGGAGGCGTTGTCCGGCCTCACAAACACAGGCAGCTCTAAGCTCGTGGTGTCGACTTGGTCGGGGTTCTTCTTCGATGCTAGCCGCTGCATTCGAGTAAGCTCCATCGGGAAGTATCCCGTTAACATATTATGCGACAAATCTAAGTAGAAAAGGTTCGGGAATGTCCCGAACCAGCCGGGAACAGGGCCCGTGAAGTTATTGAAAGACAAGTCGAGAACCTCGAGTTTAACCAGCCCCTTGAGCCACAAGGGGACAGGGCCGGTGAACCAGCAGCCCCCGAGAGCCAGGATTTGGAGTTCTTGAAACGCACCGGGGGCGATGAGGGCCTCGTCCCCCGGCATTGCTTCATCATAGAAGTTCTTTGAGAGGGTCAATGTGGTGAGATTCTTGCACCCCGTGAGAATCTTCATTGCAGTTGTCATGTTTGTTAAGGTGTTGTTGGAGAGAGATAGGAATGAGAGCGACTGCAGAGACGCTATCTCGGGCGGTATCTCTCCGGTGAGCTTGTTCGTGGCGAGGCGGATTGCGGTGAGCATCTTGCAAGAGAAAAGGGTTGTTGGTAAGGCGCCACTGAAGTTGTTGTTGCCGAGATCAACTGATCGGAGGCGGGTGAAGCTGGAGAAGTCGAACGAGGAAAGCTCGCCTTCGAGGTGATTCACCCACAAATTCAAGGTTTTGATGGATGTGCAGTTTGTTAGAGAGGGTGGGATTGTGCCAGTGAGCTTGTTTATGTGGAGGTGCAGCTCTTCCAATTCGGACAGTTTTCCGATGTCACGTGGGATGGGTCCGGTGAAGCCGTTGCCGTACAAGGCGAGGACTTTAAGGTGGTTAAGATTGAGAATCCTCTGATCGATTGGTCCTGAGAGCTGGTTGCCAGGAAAGGACAATTCCTGCAGTTCCCGGAGATCATAAATATCTCCGGGAATCTGGTCTGAGAGGAGGTTAAATCCTCCCCTCAGGCTAAGAAGATTCTTGCACTGCCCGAATCCCGGACCGATCGGGCCAGTCATGTCGTTGTTGGTGAAGTCGAGGCGCGTGATCGAGGGGGCGAAGCCACAGATGAAGGCCGGGATTGTTCCGGTGAAGCTGTTATTGCTGATGTCGAAGTAGTCCATGTCCGGAACAGGCTGGAAGAAGGAAAGCTGCAATGTTCCATGAAAATGATTGCTTGAGAGATTGAATGTGTTGATCTGAGGTGGAAGTTTGTCGAGCTCCCCGGCGAGGCGGTTCCAGCTCAGATCAACGAGACGTAGGCGATCCAACGAGGCGAAGAATCCGTCGGGGAGAGGGCCGGATAGGGAGTTGTGGGAGAGGCTGAGGTGAGTTAGGGAGGTGAGGTTGGTTATGTAAGGGGAGATAGTCCCGGAGAGGCGGCGAGACGGGAGGTGGAGAGTGATGACGCGGGCGGAGGCGTCGCAGCCGATGCCCTCCCAGGTGCAGCAGTCATCGGAGATGGACCAAGTGAGGGGGGGAGAGGCTGTGATGGTGAGATTGAAGTAGGCGAGGGCGTCGCAGTCGGCTGCGTGGGAGGTGGAGACGAGGATGCGGATGAGGATGAGGATGAGTAGTAGCGGCAATGTGCGGCGGAGCTTGGGGAATGCAAAGAGCATGGCTGGTGTGACAAGAGGTGGTGGATTGAATTGGATTGGATTGGATTGGATTGGATGATGAGACTAATATTGGAGTTTGATCATTATGGGAATGGATGAGAAGGGGATGAACATAAGAAGAGGGTGATGATGATGCGTGGCGTGGGATTGATTATCCACCACTTTTCTTGATCCAAAGGGATACAATTGTCCATGGATAGAGAAGAAGAAAAGAAGAAGAAGAGAGAAATAGAGAAAGTGGGGTGATGTTGACATGGCCCAATATTATAAAGTTTGGCTCTAAATTATTATAAAGTTTGGGACGGCTGGCTGGCTGGCTGGCTGGTGGACTTTATTTATTAAGACTCGCCATAAATTAGTATTTGTTCGTCTCCCATTATATACCTCATAACCTATATTACTTTTTAAATTAGGAAAAATGTTTATATTATAGTTTTTCTATTATGTGTTATTTGTAAATACATATATTGGAATTGGGCATAATTGTGAATTAGAGAAGGCGTGTATTATACGTGGTTGAGGTCAAAAGTCCCATTCCACAGATGCTCTATCCACTTACTATAACATATAGTAGTAGTAGTAGTAGTATTATAATTTGGATGTATTACTTGAATCTTTATATGTATTTCTTGTTTATAAGGTTAATTGATTTATTAGACCTAGCTAGGGTATTTAATATCAATTTTTAACAATAATATTTGGTTAATATGAATTGAGATAGTAGGAGTAGTACATAAATATGATTCGAATAGATCATTTTAAGGATTTTGTATGCTATTTTTGGTATAGTGTAGTACACATAAATCAATCAAGAGTCACCATTCTTGAACATGTTTTTACATACTTTGGTGGATAAAAATAAAACTATTACATCTGCCACTTGCAATTTTGCAATACAGGGATATATTTTAGTGGGTATGACTTTAGCATATTTTAGTAAAGAAAGAGTTATCATGTACTCCATATAACTCATATATATACTCCAGTTTGCTGTCAAACTTAGAACGCAATATCAATTTTTTAAATATTTTTTCCAGTATATAATTATTTGGGAATTAGATTCTTGTGTTACTATTATAATATATTGGGTAATGGGTAGATGCACATGCCATGTCTTTATATATATAAGTATATCAAATTGGGTGTCGCACGTACAATTGGACATTTATTTGCTTCATTGACTAACCAAATAAATTATTTCTACCAAGTCTAAGAAAATGACATTTTTTTTCTTTCGAGTTTTTTATTTGGAAAAATAGTTATATTAGTAAATCGTATACTACTATTTTAAAAAATTTAAATTATACTATTACAATAAATATAATGATTTAACGGTAGATTTACAATTAATAAAATTTGTGAACATAAATCTAATTAATAAAGTGAAAACCACGTGAATACAACAGTGATTTATTTGAAGGCAAAATCATCACTCATTAAATATGATTGGAATTGTTGACCAAGAATTATAGGTAATACTAATAATATGTAGTATGTCTATTTCATGGAGAAAGTCTTGATCAAAAATACCTTTTGTCACTCTCTTGTATGTCAACAGATATTTACCATACCAACAATTTTGATTATATTTCACATAATATTTTAGTAGGTTGGAAAATTATTGGTCAGGTCATGAGAGTTGCAGAGACCACCTAATAAAATAATTTTAGATCCAATTTGGTATTATAAATTAACATTACAGCCCACAGTCAAAATTCAGCACCATATATGTCCAAATTATATAATGAAATTCAAGTCCAAGGAATAGTTGGTATAATTAACATATTGACCTTATAAAATTGAACATAGTTGTTCTTTTTTATTTGAGTTATATCATTATAGTTATATGAGTAGTATTTATAACTTGTACTACAAATGTTGTCATCAAAATCCTTTTTAAATGCCTAATAAATAAACAAATATATAATCATATAATGGTGT